>NC_081251.1:94019100-94326767 GCF_030490865.1 Poecile atricapillus
CTTGTCCCCTTCCCTCAGAGGAAAGGAACATTTCAAACACAGAGCAGCAGAGAACTTACAAAATCCCCCTGAAAAACTCGTGGCCTCTCCCTAGTTCTGTTCATCTCTTATACTCTCCCTGGCAAATCAGTGAGTCCAAAGAAGAGGGATCACATGCTTGGTGGACTGCAGGTGCATGGTCCACCTTAGGGAATAATGGAAGGAGATTTGACATTTATGATTATGGCGTATTTCAGTTTCTCTTGATATTTAATTATCCACAGTCATCTTTACTTGACCCCGAATACTATTCTAAACATCAGCTCCTTGTTGCATGTGAAATGCCTCTGCATTCTCAGCACTAGAAAGCTCCTGCACTAAAAGTACAAGTTCTGTAAGCTGAATGAGAAAAAAGAATAGATTTGGTGTGCAGGGATGGAGGAGGGAATAGGGAGAGGTGTTCCCTAGCAAACAGTTCTGTGCTTCTCTACCTATAACATGACAGCCATGCTTTGGGAAACACTAACAAGATCACTGCTAAAAATGGATTAGGAGCAACATCACTCTTCTTTGCTGGGTTGTGCTTTAAATATGCTAAATAATAAAAGTCAATTCTTTTTGTAATCAATGGCGAGTTAAATCACAAAACATATTTTTATCATCTCTTTATTGGGAATATTTCTGCATTGACAAAACATTAAAGCATACACTCAAAGTTAACAAATAAAACCTGCCACTTGTAATAAATGTAGTGCTAAGATTGATTTTTAGCAGGGCATAATTACCAAGATAAAGACACTGTTACTGGAAGCCCAGTAAAGCTGAAATTCCTGTAACATTCCTTCTCCAGTCATGGATAAGTGACAAAGAATTATTTAGATTTCTAAATGTTGGCTTTCTTAAAATCTGGGCTGTGGTAATTTTGTTCTCTGGAACATTGGAGTCCCAATGCAATAAAGCCACGTTTAAAATTAGCTAGCAACATAACTTTTCTGTAGAATCATAAAATCATGGAATCGTTTGGGTTGGAAGGGACCTTTAAAATCATCCAGTTCCAACCTCCCTGCCATGGGCAGGGACACCTTCCCCTAGACCAGGTTGCTCAAAGCCCCGTCCAGCCTGGCCTGGAACACTTCCAGGGATGGGGCATCCACAGCTTCTCTGGGCAACCTGTGCAAGTGCCTCACCACCCTCACAGCAAAGATTTTTTTCCTAATATCTAATCCAAACCTATTAACTCTTCTTTCTCAAGAGGAGACAGAACAAATTTGCACTTTGCAATACTACAGCCTTAGCAACAAAGCTAATTTTACTAAGCTGTTATTTTTACTGTTTGAAATCCATTAATACTATCATTTTAAACCAAGATACCCTATTTTTGCATTTTAATATGCTGCTTTAAAGAATTTATTAGGTCATTATCAAATAAGAATCTAGCCCAGGCTACAGAATAGACTTGAAAAGAAAAATGGCACAGAACATAGTAATTTAACTTTCTATTCTGCAAGAGAAAGATTTCACTTAATTAAATGTCTCAAATGAAAACACACAAAAAAAATCCCTTAGCTTATTCTCTTGTGGTAAGGAATCACATTAGAGGTAGATACAGTGTGCCACTCTCACTCTATTTTCAATGTCCAGGCCAGACAGTCCATTGGCAAGAGGCAGATTTAGCACAGGGGGTGATTCCAGTGACTCACCGACTCCTCACTATTGTATAATCATGCAGAAGAAGATGCAGAGGCTTCCACACAAATTGCTTATTTGTGGAAGCAATTTCAACTAAGAGCAGAATAAGAAAGTTGGTAGATACATTTATGCAACTATTCAGGGGTGATGGATGCAAAAACACAGGCAGGACATCTGCTGCGTAGATCACTTGACTTGGTGTCTCAAGACTGACAAAAACAAGAAATGAGACATAAATTGAAAGCAATTCTGGAATAAACACTAAAAGTGGAGGGACTGTAGACATCTCAAGCCAAAGACTGTTGCACAAGTGTGTGTGTAAACGTTTATACACTCAGACCTGTCTGTAATAACAGCAAGATTTGAGAGGGCAAAGGAAAGGGGAGTGAAGAAGGGAAATGCCAAACATAGTTTTTGGTCCCTTCTGGCTCTGCCAGAGCCTCTGGCTGGGAAATACTGTGAAGCACAGAACTGACTCAGCAGGTTTCAGACTTTGCACCTCAAGCATAAATACCCTCACGCAGGCACAATCCTAAGTGCCCATGTGATTCCTCCAGAAACATGGAATAAACAGAGCTATAAAATAATTCTTGCCAGCAGGACAGGGAACATAGGCTTGGAAGGAAATAAGACCTCCTCCAAGTCCAACTGTGTGCTGTCACAGACAACTGCAACCTCTTCATTGGCTTTACAAGTTCTGTCTTTGACCTAATTTGACTTTTACTCATATTTAAAAGCCAGTTTCAACATCTCATCCTTTCCATAATAAGAAACCCGATTTTGAATTCCATCTAAATTTATCCATGATCAATGTAAGATCTATTTGGCGTAAGCCTCACTCTTATTTTAGTAAGTAGCAGTCATTAAATCCCATTTTGTTTCCTCTTGGAATTCACCACTATAATATTTTATATCAAAAGTAAGACTATGCCATTCTATGCTTTCAAAATAAAGAAAGCATATTGTCAGAAAACTATTTGACCACCAACTCTAAAAGAGTTGGAAGAACAATATGTCTTAAAAGTCCAGCACATGAAAAACAATGATTAATGACAGATGCCACATTGACCTTGTTGTGGCCCATGGAGCATTTGTTGTGGCAAGGAAAATGTTTTCAAAAAGCCAAATTTGGCAGCAAAGGCAGCCTTCCAGCTGGCTGGGAGGTTGCTCTGTACCTGTGAGGAAACAATACCCTCTTCCCTATTATTTGGAAATTATTAGGAATTCTCCATAGTTTCTCCAGGTAGCCTTTGGTGGTTTGTTTTTTTTTTTTTTTCTTTCTTTTTTTGTACTATTCTTACTTATTAATTATAAAAGAAGGATCATATTTCTAAAACCAGCTTGTGACAATATGTTTGTTTGTTATTCAAGTAAATACAGTCAGTGGAATTAAAAAAAATGGTTTAGGGCCTTTTACTGAATATTAATATATCAGTAAGTGGAATTTCTACTTAGTGCTGTAATCAGACGCCTACAAAAGTTAACTGTACATGCATAAATATATATATATTTACTTACATAAAATATAGAAAACAAACTTCTTCTATATGAGTGTATGCCTACATGTTTAGAACACAACAACAAAATACATTTCTGTGAAAACCTTCTCATATCCAAAATGTCTGATGAAAGTCCTGTCTTGTGACTACATTCTTTTTACTGTCCATTATTTTATAATGGAGTAGCTATTTTATAAATATTATAGCAAACAAATATATTTTTTCAACATTATTTTAGTGTTTTTAAATTAAAGCCTAATTTAAATTAAAAATAAAATTCACTATTTAAGATATATTGGTTACATACAGAACAGAGGATCAATATACAATCTTCAAAAGTAATGCTAAGCTGGGTATAACATAACCTTGCTGCTTTTTTCCTCTTCAAAACAGGGAGGAGACTATGTTATCTATACTAGTATTACTTATCATGCAAATGGGTTTGGAATTCTCAAGATTAGGAACCAAAAATACTCTGCTTTTTAGGTTTTGTATTACACATTTACAAGTATTTATAACTGTGGTATTCCTAAATGTATGAGTTGTGTTCCTTGCATAGATGCTTGTATCCAGGAATTGTGCCATCTGGGGAAAAAACACCAAATAGAGTCTTTTCATGAACTTACAGGAGCTGGCAAGCGCTGCAACTCTTGCTATTTTATTGTGAATCTTAAAATATAAAGTGGGGGGTTTTGTAATAGCCTAGTTCTCAGAACCAAACGGTGTCTGCAAATGAAAATACTTTCAGTAAGGAAAAAGAACGACCTTGCTGTTGGTCTGTAACAGGAGGTTGGCTGGCACTCCAAAGTGTTACTTTAAATACGTGTTAAAAAAATTCTTCACCATTGTGTGAAATGAGATTTCTGGCACATCCTGACCCCTTCATCTTATACCATCTGCTCTACCTCTTCTCTCTTCTAAAGGAAGCTCTATCCCCTATCTATTCAACCTCAGCGAGGCAGGTTTGTGCCGCTGAACATTGGGCCAGTGCACCTTTCTCTTCTCCAACTCTTCCATCATCAGTATGACTCGTTTTCCTAACATTCTAGTAAAGGAAGCAAACCAGTCAAATACAAGCCATACATCATCTGGACAGAAAGAGTGCTGGAAAATTAAGAGAAAAAAAGAATACATGGGGGTTTTTTAAGAGGCAAAAAATAAAAAAAAAAATTAAAAATAAGGAAAAACATTGAGAATTTTCACAGTTACAGAATCAGAAAAAATCAAAGTAACCAAAGAGCAAAAGGGAAATAGTTTGGGGAGTGTGTCTGCAGATTCATTACACTTCATTTAAGCTACTAATGCAGCCTCAGTAGGGCGTAGGAAAGGGAAGTTCACCTCAGAGTTAAAGGCTGTTCAGAGCAAAATGCAGCTCTGCATGAGGATTAGATTCCATGCAGCATTCCCATCTCAGCAGAACCTGGAGGCAAAACAGTGGCAGGAAACAGCAGCAAATGGAGAAGGAAGAGCAACAGATGAGGAGGAGCTTTACACCATGTTGCTGGAGAGCTACTGTCTGTCTCTGGCTGCTTCACCATTTATTTGGCAGATCTCAACTAGGAACAGACTTTTCTAGAATTCCAAGTATGTTTTACCTTTCCTTCAAATTAGAATTTTAAAGCCCATGCCAAAAAGCAAATAATTTATATTGTTATATTTTCATTTTATTCTCTCTACTTTGGGAGAGAGGCTTTTAAAGCAATATCAGAGACATTACAATGATATAAGGAAAATCATGGGCTTTACTGTAGAAAAATGAAGTCAATTAAGCACCTGAAAAATGACCTGAATGCTGAGATATTGAACTGCAAAATGAATGGAACCAGAGTAAAAAGCAGGTTGCTTTTGAATACCATGATGAGGTACATTTGGAAAAATCAACAAATTAAAGCCATTTCTATTAACTTCAATGACTTACCTTCAAAGGAATTACTCAGACCAGTTGCTTATCCCCATTCCCCAAGACAAATCAGTATCTGACTTATCTAGAGGGCACCATGGAGGATCTTATTTAGAAGACAGATTTGCAAGGAGGGAAGAGGGGCTGGGAATGGAGGAGGAATTACTGGACTTGCTGTCATTGTGAGAGAAGGAGGCAGAGCAGGCTCAGGCCACAGTGAGCAATGAAGGGTCACTGGCCCTGGATCTGAAACTTGGAGCATCAATCTGAAAAGGCATCAGTCTGAATAAAGAGTGTATTCCAATGATGCTGTGGGGGGAAGAGTAAAGCACTTCTCAGCCAAAGTCTTACAACCAGCTCTGTCCCTTCTGGTTGCATAGCAAAGTGTTAACAACCTTGTACTCCACACAGCTCTCTGTGGCCTGGGACCTGACCATTTTCCACCACAAAACCTCATTTACTCAGACTGCTCTCCAAAAAGGCTTGAAGCAGCTTGTTGCCTTCACCTCACCCCTTCCCTGTGTTCAGCAGCTCCCCAGAGCTCCTGCTTTAACAACAGCAAGAAACAGTCCAGCTCACTGTTCATTTTGCACCATTTCTCTCAGTATTGTTGGCAAAATAACTCTGATGATAATATTACTGATTGCAACCAAATGTAATTAATTCATTACAGATTTCATTTCATAAATAATTATTTTGCTCTTGCATTCTTAGACGCTTTCAGAAGTAATAAATCAATTAATAAACATAGCAAGTGTCTTCTTTTTCAGTGCTGACAAGGTACAAATTGTGTTAATTGTAAATGTCAAAGTCTGTCATTAAACTAGTAGGCATACTCTGCATAATAAATACCAAACAATCACCCTTAATTCTAATTTAATTTCTTTACTACAACACTGCATTTATATTTGGGGGGGGGGAAAAAAAAAGAAGCTGAAAACTATGCCTGCAGTGACTGGTTATCCTGAAAGAAATGAGAAGGGAAAAAAGCAACTTGTTATCAGATTGTTTAAATTTCATTATCTATGTTTTAATAATTCTACTTTTTCTGAATGCAACTTTGTTTCTGTCTGGAATGTTCTGACTGGAAATCATAGAACATATAAATTGCTCCCAAAATTGTAATCAAATTAGAAAACATTGGTAAGAGCAGCAACAGATAGGCAATTTATTTGGAATGCCTGCATAACTATGAAACAACTGTGTGCTTTATTGTCTGGAAGTGTTGATTTGCAAACACTGGGGCAAGTAATATGGTTGTAGTAGGACGTTTGTGTCTCATAGCAAAACGGATATTCACATTGTAGCTTTTTGTTGTTGTTGTTGTTGGTTTGTTGGGGTTTTTTTGTATCAGAGGGAGAAAAACTACAACCTAAGCACTAGAAACTGGAGGGAAAATAACCAGACTTTGCCTTTTTAAATGTAAGTCCAGAAGACTTGAAAAAGGCCATGCTGGGAGGAAGGTGCAAAATGGCACCACCTTATTATACTGAAATACATTGGAGCCCCTTGTTCCATGCATCTGTTTCCAGATATGTTTCAGAAGTATTTGTGTATTCTCAAAGAGCTGAGGTTGAACTTGGCTTTTAAACTTATTCCTCTATACTGAAGAAAATGTTTCTTTATTAAAAACTTCTAAAATCACCTCAAAAAATTTGACACCCATCTACAGCATGCTTACCTTCCCATCACAAAGCAGAAATCTGATCTGATGATCTGATGGTTTTGTTTCTGAAACACTCAACGGCATAGCTCAAATGCAACCAAGAGAAACATGGGAAATGAATTTGTCCATCATGAACATTTTATGATCGTCTGAATTTTGTGCCACTTTACAGACCGTGTACTTTTCAGAACTGAAATTCAGAACTGAACAAATTAAATATGTCAGATATGTTCAAAAACATTGTTAAAAATTTAATTAGCCCAGAATTAATTTTTTTCATTTAGAAGTCATAATAATAATGTTTGGGGGAAAAAAATCCTATAGATTCAAATGTTTTTGTAGTTTTGGAAGTTGTTCCCTGTCAGCACTTTCCTTCAAAATTTCTGCCATGCTTCTTGTAAGATTTACAAAAGGAGTCTGGATTGGTGGGGTTTTAGGACAAAAGGAAGATTAATGTACATAGCACTGCCTTGTGCTTCTAAATGCTAACTTTAGCAGTAAGATTTGTTTCTAAGTTACTTTTCCACATTGCCTCATTCCCTAATTTTACTGACTGAAAAACTGTGGAAAGGAGGGGAAGGACACTTCATTTTCCTCCTTCCAAGTTATTTTTATTTCAGTGTTATCTTTGTTTATTTCTATAGCAAGATAATTCCCCAAAGGAAACTTCTAAGGAGATAGCAACCTTTTTGGTCATTTGCAGTATTGTATCTCTGAAGGAAATGCGAGGTTACAGCCATAACTCCCACAGCTCAGACCACATCTGATTTCCAATTTCTGCTGATAAAGCACTGGCTTCCCAGAACAGACCACTGCTTAGTAGTACACTGTTGGTCATCTCACAGATTCTCAAAGTGCTGATTGAGCTTTCAATTTAATTAACAGTTACATTAAGGTAATAAATGAACGGAGGCAGAGCATCTATACATACAAATTCTTCAGTGTATGCTCTCCAACATAAGTTGTTCAAAAAGGATAATGCTGCCCAAAGTAAAATGTGGAATCACAAATGAAGGTCACTGCAATGGTAGGTGAGCCCCTTGCCTCTCCATCCAGGGGCAGTGCAGATCCACTGCAAGGGGAGGTTGTTGACTCAAGTTCTGCCAATAGGAAGTACACAGAATGATCTGGGAGAAGCATTTTCCATTGCTGCTACCATGGATGAGGGGTCTTAAGGACACACAGCTCCTATACATGCAGTAAGCAGAGTCAAATGGCTGCTAAACATGACCACTTTTCGCTGTACATTCGGTACATGAGTGCCAAACTTTAAATACAGGTAACTGTATTCACCAAGAATAAGATTAAAAAAAGCAAGGAACAGAAATATTTTATGTACATTGACCATCTCACATGTTTTGTCATCATGCTATGGAAACTGAGGTACACATTTCAGTATAATTTCCATTCTCTGCAAGTACAACTCTGGTATAGAGCTGTGATATTCCCAGTTCAGCCTTCACATATACAAAATAAGTTACATTGGCTGCCATCATGATGTTAAAAATGAAAAGGGAGAGACCTACCCAACCACCTATTCCACTTCTGAGCCAAGGAAACATTTTTGTTTGCTTGGTTTTTTGGGTTTTTTTTTACAGTATATACTTCAATGATCTGCCAAGAATAGATGGGCAATGTGATTTACATTTCTTTTGTTATACTTTTTAATGAACTAATTAATTCTGGCAGTAATGACCTAGATAGCACTTGAAATTCTTCTTGCTACAGGAAATAATTTGCATAAAATAACAACAGAATTTTTTTTCTTGTTGGACCTGCACTGAAATATGGCCCACAGAAAATCTTATCATTAGCGTGTTGCGGAGGAACATCTATTCATCTAGGAAATCATTCAGACCCCACAAAGTAACCAGCAAAAGTGCTTGTCTCTTGCCACTATTGCTATTTGTGAAAAAGCAAACTGGGAGAGACCCAATAGTTGCAATCTGCTGGCTTTGAACTACCCACTCATTGCTATTCACACAATTACCAGCCAATATGTGCATTTCTATTTCTCATTTCTTCTTGGAACTAATCTCTGAGCTGAATCATAACCACATGAAAGATGACTTTTCCAAGACAGCAGCATTTCAAAATTTAGTGTGTGCATCAAATGTGGCTTGCTTATTTTGATCACATTGCTTTTACTGAACACTCTCTGAATTACTGCAAAAAAAACACCCCACCCTCTGCTGTTCCTATAATCAGTGGACCCTCTGTAAACCACCTCATAATGAAAAAAGAGTAGAAAGGTTTTGGTAAAAAGGTATTTTTTGGGAAGTCTTTCAGCCTTTCTCAACTATAACAAAACAGACCTTATTCCCTACATTCTTTTCACAGGCAAAATGAGCCATTTGGTCTCAACCACACAATGAAGAAGATACTGGTGAAGAAGAAGATGAAGAAGCAACAGTGAAAACGCTTGTTAATTGGAAAATCAATCCCAGTGTCTTAAAAGCAATGAAATCCAAATGTTCCAGAAAAATAGAAGAACTGTAAGAAGTTCTTATGAAATATAAAGCAAGGTCTCCTCTTTGACATACCTACAGACACATCTCACCCAGACCCTTCAATCTCCTATTGAGAGATAGGAAACCAGTGACTGAAGGTCAGTCAGGCATAATCCAAAAACAAATTATGATATCAGTCTGTGTTCCCACCCTTTTAAAGATGCCAGACACTACTCTAGAGTATTATTAGGCTTGGAGTTGTACTACCCATGTTTTGGATTTAAAACCAAGAAGTAAATTAATAAAAACATAAATCTGAAAACCACAGTGGGTTCCAAAATAATTCGCTGTTATCCTGCTGGCACACAGATTATTTGTTTTTAATTTCCACCCAGTGAACTGAAAGCACTACGCTCTTCCAGAATTTCTTACACGCACATCCAGAATTCAGCAGCCCTCTCCTCTGAGTGACTTTGCATTGCCATCTCTTGTTTTTCAAAATGCCTCTGCTGTGTGAAAAATAAATAGCTTCCCTCCTCCACAGCACTATTCACTTAACATTGTGGTGTTAAGTAAATATTAATATAAGACTAGGCTCACACTCGTTTTATTACGAGTAAGTGGTACCTTACTCTGCAAATATTTTCATTCTCTTTACCAGAGCAAGGTATTCCTCTGCAGAAGTAGAGGAGGCAGAGCCTGGCTCGGCCCAGCAGCAGCCTCTGCTCCTGTTCCCCCAACTCAGCTTGGCCCACTGGTACAAACACAGAAAGGGCAGCAGGGAACAACAGCCCTGCAGGATAGCACACTCGGCTCAGAGCACCATGACGCCCAAGCACATCAAACCCTTTCACAACAACACTGTGCAGAACTCTTCTGTGCCCTCCTCTCAGAGAAGTGCACACGAGCAAGGCCAGGAGACAGCAAGCTGGGCCACAGATTCCCAAATACAGCTGATATATAAGCTGGACCCACTTAACACCCCGGCACAGAAGAATGTGGCACGAATATGCACATTTATGTACTTGTCCTGTTTTTCTATCTTGGGTTACAAGAAAAAGAATCTCATTCTCCTGTTTTTTGAGAAAAAAAAACAATGTGGAGTCATCCAGGCTTATAGCCACTTAGCCACCTAACCAATTCACCTTGCTGCTAGTTTGTAAAATATTCCCCTTGCTTCAAAGACTCATCTACTCTCTCCAGTTTTACTCTGTGGTACTTAGAATAAAACGCCAAACATTATGCTATCCTCTGACATTTCTCCACAGTAAAAAAAGTTCAAAGCTGCAGCTTCTATTGCTCTTACTTTCTGCTGTTTGATTTTTTGGTTTTCTTTCTTAACTATTTGTATTTTAATGCATACTGTATTGAAAGACCATATTTGTTTTTTTACAGAAACTGTTTAAAGGTATTCAATCATTTACCACATTCTGAGCTTCCTTCAGTTTGTCTTCCTACATTGTTTTAGTAACAACAACATGCCAGCAACTAAAAGTAATAGTTAGGTTCATGATATACACAAGTTACATTTTTTAAAAAAGCAGTTAATTAAGAGTAAGTTTGAAAACCCCATAATTTCCATATCTGTATCCCCCATTTAGTACTATTTTCAGATTTTCTTCCCAGTTTTATTACACTAACTTCTTTAAAAGCTGCTGACCATATGTTTTTCTTCTTTTTAACAGTGATCTCTAACTTGCTGCTTTAAGCTTTTTTATATGCCTGTGCTGCTTTGGGCTGGGATAAAGTTAATTTTCTTCCCAGTAGGTAGTGTGGGGCTGTGTTTTGGATTTGAGCTTAACACAGGATTGACAACACAACATTTCCATAGCGAACTCTGCTTCAAACATTTTAGAGAGACAGACATAGATATATTCCAGTTCACTGAAAACAAGGTCCAAAATACTCCAATCAGACAATCAAAGATTTGGCCCCACAAAAATTCAAAGTATCAGGCCATGAGTGTTCAAGCAATCTTTAGGAACACCTCTGCCTTTGTACCTAGGAGCCAAAAAATGTATTTAACTGCACAGTATTTCAGATTTTTTGAGAAACGTCAAACAAAACAATTAATTCTGAATAGTAATAGGGATGGTTTTATGATTTTTCAGGTTAGCTATAAACACAGATTAAAGCTAAGCAAACATACTTGGAATTTCTGAAGTTGACAGTTTGATTCTAAGAGGACTAAAATTGCCCTGTATTCATATTTGTCTGGAGTTTTCCGTACTATTAACAAAAAAATAAAAATTGCATAGAAGAAGATATTTAAGCAGAGGGCCCTTTGCGCTTTATTTTTAACGTTCTAGGAAGCAGTCAGACTAAAACTTTCAGAATTAAATTGATGATTAGATCACACTTAGATGTTCAAGCGGTCAGAAGAGGTATGGCTACCAGAAACCAGAAACAGCAAAATCAAAACCTCTTGGACCAACATCTGCATAAAGACTGCAGGGGACCAACTCCTTCATACTGAGACCTGGCTCTGTGCAGACCCTGTGCATCCTGGATTTTGGCTAGAAGGCGGTGTCCCACAGCTGGGGTGGAGCCAGCCAGTGCCGCCAGTTTGACTGGGCTCCCACTGTGGAACAGGTGGAGGTCTGATAGCTGAAAGGCTGCAGGGTAGCACAAGGACTGAGAGAGACAATTCAGTTCTTCAAAAGAGAAAAGAAAATCCCTGTTATCTGCTATGTACACTCGAAAAATGCTGTTTTATCATGGAAGTAAACTCTTGAAAACATCCTCAAAATATGTACTTTGAGGCAAGAAAAATGCTTCATTTTCTTGCCAAGGTTTTTTCCCCTAATTATATAGTTTTGTGTTTTAATGTGTTTTTTGGTTTAATTTAACCATTATGAAATGAACAGCTGACTTTGAAAATGTGAAAACAATTTTACATCATAATTTTTTCTCATCACGCTTTATTAGTCAAATTCAACGTGAAGCTGTGAATGACAAGTAGTCTCACACCTACCTTAGGGGCGGGAGGGAGGAAGAGATGGAAGAAGAAGGAAAGCATGAAGGTGTCTACAGAGAGCTATAAAATCATTAGTGTCACATCAGAGGATGGGGAAATATTGCTGACCCTATTCTCTGATGAAGAATTAAGTGATATTGAATGGTATTAGCAGGTTCAAAACAAGAAAGGCAGTTTTTCTCACACAGCTGACTTCTAACCTTTAGATCTTCCTGCCATGGATCTTATGAATTTTTAAGTCTTAATTTTAATAGGACTCAAAAGGTACCAGGACAAAGTCACAGAAGAAAAATGCACAAAGGATTACTGAATACAAACAGACTGCTTCTGATCCTCTCCCCTAATTGGCTGGGTGCCAGGAGATTATTCCAAACAGCACAGTGACATTTTCTTCCTGTACTTTTGCTGTCCCCTGGAGTACTGCTGGACACTCTATACCAGACACCCACTTAGATGAACTGATGCTCTGAGAGGAGCAATCTCTCTATGCTTGCACCTATGCCTCTAAGCCAGCTGAGTAAATATTTGGTGTAAGACACCAACACAGCCAGAGCCCCATAACTGTGTGTTACTCTCCTGGACCATGCTTGTTTTCCCCCATTTTACATAAGAGAGAGAAAAGCTGAAATTCCACTGGCTTTGCAAAACTGCATCCCCCCAACTCCCCAGATGAAGGTTTAGAAACCACAGCATGCAAATACATTCTCAAAAGATGTGCTGGTAAAAATGCAAGCACAAGCACTCTTATTTATCAGGACAAACAGAATGACTGCATGCACAGTTCTGGACCAGGAATGCACCAAAGCCATGCATGGTAGTGCTTGAAGACAGAAAGGACTGTGAAGTAACCCTGGAGCTACGTCCACCACCAAGTGTGGATTACAACATTGTACATCAGCTTTTCACCAGGCCAAATTTGTATAACCTTAGATGGGCAAACAGTTATTTGCACATACTGTGTTCAGGCACCATTACTCTGCATAACTGACAACTGACAATATTCTTTGGACTTAGTAACAAAAAGTGCATATTTCCTAAGAACACAATGCAAGCTTTTACTAAGGTAGCTAACATAAAACCCACAGACATCAGTTTCAGCAACAATGTAAATTAAGAATTCCAAAAAGTCACAAAAAGAAAGGAAAGAATTGCCGTTTGGGGATTTATACTTAACAGACTTTATCTTGACATGCAAAATGCCTTCTATTATGTTGCTTTGTAATATTGAAATTCTAATACAATAAAACAAATCCTAGGCAAGAGCTGGAAGTGGGCAGCATATGTCCCTGCAAGCTCTTTGGACTTTACTCCAAACCTAGTCCTTCTGTACAGAAGCAGAAGCCAGAAACAGGTAATTTATTTCTAACAGTTTACAGATCTATTCATTCTTACTAAGCAAACATGTTACTGAAAAGCTACATGCAGCCTGCTAACATTTATCAAAATCCTTCCTTACTTCAGTGCTTGTAGTCAAGGCACTGCCATCATACACAGATCTGAGAGGAAAGCAGAAGGATGCTTGCGAGAGCCACAAGATTTATACGAGCAATTGTTATTTGCACTACAAAAAAAGAGGCTCCACAAAACAATGACAGATTACAGGAGGATCCCATTGTGATTTCTGATAGAATAAGAAATACTTAGTATTCAATCAGACATCTTTACTGTAATGCGATAGAAGAATGTAACAAAGGCGCAGAATCCTCCACTATTCAGGCTGATGCACAAGGCTAGAAAGAAAATCAACATTTCTATTTTTGGTGTCTGTGATGTTGAGTACATGAAGTGCATGTAAGCCTAACAACTACCATTTACTGATTGAAAATGTTTAACAGGCATGCTGACAAACTCCTCACTGTAGCTCTGCAGAGACAATGCCATGAAGGAGATTTAACGTGAGAAGGAAAAGCTGGAACTGAGAGAAGAATCACCAAGGTACAAAGGATGTCAGCACATTCCCATATGCAGTACCTAAGCCTGCTGTCAGAGATGCAGCTGAAGGCACTTTGACACCCCAGAGAAGGGTGATGGCTGGAAGCTCAACATGGGGAAAACCTATCCAGCCCTTATTCTGCTCCTGAGGGGTCCTGTAGGAAACAGCTGGGTACAGCACCAACCAGACAGGCCTCGGACACAGGTTGGACACTCCTCCACTAGGCAATCAATTTTCAATCTCACAGCAAGAACTTAACACAAAAAAAAAAAAAAAAATTAATTTAGTGGCTGCACTGGAGACAGCAAAACTGTGTTGCTTGGAGCTCTTTTAGGGTGGGAGAGCTCTGCCTCACTGTCTGAACTGTACCCAAAAGCTGGCAGGAGACTCTAGCTCCAGCCAGCTCATAGAGAAACCTCTAAAGGACACACTGTCCCACTACTTCTCAAAGCCAAAGTCAAACTGCCACAACAGCACAAGGCACAAGTGAAATTAAATTGCAGTCCCTCACTCTCTGAAACTTTACCGTCAGATAAATGACATCACCACAAATTAGTCACTGTGAATGTATATAATTAAGTCAAGGTCAATCGTCTCTGCATTGGGTTGTCTAGCCAAGCATAAGATTGTGATTAAAGTAAGACTCAGAAATTTCTATAATTCAGTATTTCAAATGGTAGTTTTTAGTGATGTGTCATTAAAAGACACACTAATACCGTGCAAAAAATGGCTACAAATGCAGGTCTACTTAGCAGGTTTCTAGTCTAAGAGGCACTATCACTTTCTAGAAGTGATAGTTTCTGCCACTTGACCTACAGTCTCTTTTTCAGGATCTAGCTTATAGTAGAGTCACCCCAGAAAGTGCCTAAGGACCTGGAATGGGAATCTGGCCATCTGGGTCTGTCAGGGATTTCCTGTGTGAACCGTGGCAGGTCATTTAATGACAAGGGATGAACAATAAGAAGTAAGTAGAGCAAAACTATTAATAAGGTTAAGTGACTTTTATGAGCAACTGGACCCCAACAGGCTTAGGAAATCCCACAAGGTACAGAACTCTTTTGTAACTTCCAACTCTTCAGAGAGAAAGATTAATTCCCCATCACTTCTGCTTCAGAGCAGTATCTTTGAAATGCTGGCTGCAGTAGGCAAGTCTGAGGGTCTCAATTTGCTAAAGACATTTTTCTGTTACTGACCTGAAGTCATGAAATACCACCATCACAAGCACTGTCCTCAGCCTTCAGTGAGGGCACAGACCAGCAGGAGCTTCTCAGCACCTTGCAGTAACAGGCATCACTGCCCAAACCCAACTTTTAAAAATGAAATCTGGAGTCAGAATAGTGTCAGACAAGTAAAATAGCCATCACTGGCATATTTTGTGTTCTAGGACAGATCTCTTCAAGCTGAAAAACAAAGTAAGTCTGTGGTGATTGGCATAGCAAAGTCAATTCATCTGCTCAGGAGGACTCTGAGCAACACTACTTCGACCACCTCAGCTGTCTGACAGAGATTCTCTCCTTTCCTCTTTGATGCTGAGCTTGTTAACTCATCTCAATTCATTCTTAGTTAGATTATAGACTGACACAATTTCTAATTATTGTAGGCACCAATGCAAATTCTCAATACCATGATCTTTTGTGATAAAAACATATATAATGTCAACTTCTCACTGAATCCTTAAGGAATGTAAAACCCTGTTCAGTTTCCCATTTTCTCCTCAGCTCCATAACTTCCGGGAGCAATTTAATTTAAAAGCATTTCAGTTCTAGAGGAAAACCCTTCTAAAGTCTTGTGTTCATTGGTATGGAATTACTTTGTACTGTAAAGGCAAACTCAACTCTCCACCAAGGAAGAAGAGAGGGAGGAGGCATGTTGGGCACATTGCCAGGTTGACTAGACAGGAGACAGACTCTGCACTAAACACATCGTGCAAGAAGCTGCCCAGAACCTGAGAAAAGAAGAGGCACAGGAATGGCAGCATGATCCACAGCTCACTGCAAGACTCCACAGAGCTGGCAGACCAGAGAGGGGCAAAAGGCAGCAAGAGACAGCAAACATTTCTTTTTTCCCCATATGGCAAATTACTGCAACAGCTGAATCTATCAGGTTGTTGCTGCCAGAAAGGGGGAAACCTCACTAACCTTCTTTCCACTCCAGCAGCTTCCTCACCCCTGTTTCCCAGCCACCTCTCCTCCCTTGATGATACCCAATGGTGCTCATCAGACTGGAATTCCCATGACCCATCCTCTCTCTTTCTGCCATGTCAGTGCACTGAATGTGGTTGCAGACAGGACCTGAAGAGTGATGGAGTTGCCAGACACAAAAGAAGTGACAGAAGTATGCAGCAGAAACAGGGAGAAGGGGACAGCAGGGATTCCTTGCTATCAGCCACTGAGATCTACCAGATTCAATCAAGTCACCTCATGGAATTTTAAATTATTTGGAACTACTCAAGCTTTTAGAATATAAATTGTCTTTCAAAGAAAGAACAACCTGAGAAGGCCTCTGTGTAACTTTTTTCATTGGTGGTATGTTCCAGAATCACACAGAAGAGAATGCATTTTCAGAAAATTACAGCACTGCTGGAGTGCAGACAAACTATCCGTCTGAAAAAGAATACAGAAAATTTCCCTACAGTCCTGAAATGTAATCCATTCGTCATTGTTCAGTGGAGATGCAAAGCTGTTTTTATTGTGAATTACTAAGATCTTTATTTTTATATATACAGAAAAACTCAATTTTTCTCAATACTCACAAAAGCTCCTCAAGTATGAGATTTCATAGAAGGAATTGCATGAATGGCTCCTTACCTTTCCCAGAAAAGTGGAATGCCTAAAAGGGCAATAAGAATGATAATAGGTCTCAAGCACTGAAGAAATGATCACAGCTAATGAAGAAGAACTGTTCTAGGAGAGGAAGGCAATTCAGAGTAGGCTTCAAAGTGACTTCCTGCAGTTCCCAATACTATTAAGGGATGATAAAAAAGAAACTTGAGTAAAGATAAGATAGATGAAACAAAGAGGGTGAAGATTAAAGAGCTACTAGGAATGGAAAGGACAGGAGCTATAAGCAAAAAGAAAAGTGATTTTCTAGCTTTCTTAATGCACAAAGTAGCGGGACATGTATTAAAGGAGATGACGTTCAAAATAAGTCGTTCCAAGAGACGCCATCACTGCTGTGCTTGCGCAAGAGCCCAGCTCATTAGGAGATGGAATTAACATAAGGGAGAGGATGGAGGAAGCGCCCTGAGGCTTTTCCCTGCTCGGCTCGGCCAGTAGGTGTCACAGCAGCCAATGCTATCGGTGCGCAGCAACTCCGGGCCACAGAGGTGCTTAGTCTGGAGAAAGCTAAATTACTCTACTTAAAATAAATCAACTTTAATTAAAGAAAAAAAAATAAGAAGAAGTTATTAGTGATTTCTATGACTTTTTATCAGATCTTTCAAGTATCCTTAAAGAGTTTGGAAAGAAGGCAAACAGATTGCCAAACATGTCAGCAAATAGCGCAGCTCTTACACCTGCACTTAGGGCTTTAGTGAGGCATTAAACACTCCGTGCTGGCACAGGTTAAAAGAACAGAGATGCTTGCTGCCCCCTTCCCAGTTGTATTAGCCAGCCTAACCAGCACTCATGGCTGAGGTTTGTTCCCAGACACGCCTGCTCTGAGAACTACAGCTAGAAAACATGAGGCTGTCACAACACAAACATAAAACCAGAGCGTCAAGGGTTGCAGAAGCAAGAGAATTTTAAATAATTTTTAAAATTTTTCTACTTCAAAGGAAATTGAGAACAAACATATCTAGGGGAACCCCTTGGGTTTAGCTTCTTTTTTTCCTGGTGTGAATTCTCCAGCAGCAAAACTTCAGGCTGAGTGTTTTCCTACCCTTTCCCATCACTAAGGGAAGCAGATGGGCTCTAATCATGCTCTGATACAGCACAGAGAAGAAAAGCATATGATGGCATTCCCCATCATGAGTCTGCCTTAATGCTTGCCAGTCAGCTGTGCACATATAAAGCAATCATGACTTTGTTTGGCATTTCCTCTGGAACATATGGTGATTTACTATGCAGTTTCCAGCATGTATTGACACTGTTTTGAATCGAACTTAAATCCTTCTCTACTACACACACAAAAACATAAATACATGTGGTTTAGGTTTAGGGTCATGTGATAGCAGAAGGGTCCTACCAACAGCTATAGAGCAGCTGCTGGAAAGCCCCCCATTCCCAGTGACCACAGATTTCAGTGGGAGAAATGGCTGTTTTGGGGGGGAGACTATGACAATTTGCTACAAAGCAAGACAGCTTTAAATAGACCACCTGTGCCCAGACCCCCACTGCCTGGCTGAGCACACCAAGTGGTTTCTGTTTATCAGCATCCAGTCCTGCTCTATTCTTTCTGCCTAGTCCCACTGAGTGGTGGGTTGCATAATGATCCAAAAATAGATCTCTAAAATATGAAAATTATTAGACATACTTAATAATAATCCCTGCAGCTAATTTTTTTATATCAGGCAATTGGCTGGCAGGTTACACAATACAGCATCCAAGATGTGAGTCAGAGCAAAAAGAAAGAAGCTGTAAGAACATCAGTTTAAAAAGCCCCAGAGATTTAGGCAGTGCTTTCAGTTCATTACCAAAATACATCAACTGTGGCAACTGGATCTTCAAACCCTGTGCAACTTTGAAACAAGTAACAGCTTTCTCACCAATAGTGGAGGAGACCATCCAATTATTAATATTCTCATGTGAGGAAACACTTTTTTCTTCAGTAGCACTGGTATGAAGAACATCAGTTAGATTTAACGAGTCACTCAAATTTTGTAAAATCAAGAGAAATACCAAATAAAATGCCCTATGAAACAACAGGATTGAAATATCTTTTTTACAAATAAAAGAGAAATCCACTGCATTGCCACAGTTTCTGCTGATCTGTAACACACTTGAAACACTTAAGAGAGGAAATAAAGTATTTTAAAAGACAGAAGTAATTCTAGTGAACTCTTTAGCCATTTGCTCCTAGAGAAAGTAACTCTACTGCCCACAAGATGCATCTCATCAAGAAAATGTAATTAGGTGTAATTACTTCACCTTACTTTTAAGAAGCTATTACCATTTGCTGTTCTTGGTGCATAGGCTCCACCTTCTTTAACATACATGTACTTTATACATGTACTAAAAATCCTGACCAAAGTAAACCAGGATATTGAATATACATTTACTTCTGCAAAGAAAAGAGATAAGAATGAACTACATAAGGCAGATGTTCAGGTGTTAGTGGGTTTGCTTTGTGGTTCACCAAAAGACACTGGGATAACAGTGATAAAGGCAGTGGGAGCCTTCATAAACCTGGACAGAACTAGAAAAAGAAGGGGGGAAAAAATGGCAAATATTTCAGTGGTACAAGAACTGAAACTAATCAGGTGAAAACAGGTTATTTATAGCACTTTTAGAGCCTGAAAAAGCGTCATGCAAGTAAGAAACCTGCCTTTAAACGTTTAATCTTGCATTAAGCAAGCCAGATAAGAAGCACTCATGATTGCTCAAGGCACTTGGGTGAGAGGTTCGCCCACCGAAGCTCCCACCCTTCTGCAAAAAGCTGCTGACTGCTGGCTTCCAGCTCTGAGAAGACTTAATAAGGCCCAATAATGACCTGAACAAGAGTGCTTCACAGTATCACACTCAGTCATCAAAACCTTGGTTTCAACAAGGCCTTATCAAAACAGGTTTATCAGTCAAAATCAGGCTATTGTTGTTTTCCAAAGCCCCTGCTCCAGTGTGCCTAACGCTGCACACATGCAGATCCCCACCTAAAGGGGCAGGAAAAAGCTTTGGTGTTCTGCATTCAGTTACAAGCTTCAAATTACAAGCTTTGTAGAGGCCTGCAACTCAGTCCCTCACAATGTAACTCACGCCAGGTTGTAAAGGCGAGATGTTCTCTGGAAAGCACAGGTTTCAAGGAAAATCAAATGGGAGCTCCTGCCTGGGTGGCAGCACTAGAATCATAATCAAGGAAATAAAAGGAGCTTGATGGCACCCTAACAAGCATGAGTCAATGTATTTCATGCTTGTCTGCCATCAGGAAAAGCAGAGATGCTTTACCAGTGCCCAGTAAAAAGAGCAGTTTAATTTCCAATGTCTAGCAAGCAGCTTGTTCCAAATCTGTTGTTTGCTTCACTGGAGTATAAAACAAAATCAAAATTAAATCATTTGTCTGCTTCTCTAAATCACTTAGGATGTCTAAAGGCAATTGAAGCTTTTTAATAAGACACAAAGAATATTTATATTGCAACACAATCTTAATTAATATTATGCTATTAAAGTGTTACTCTTTTTCTGCATTTCATGCAAGTTGCCATATCAATACCCAAAACAAAAAACAAAATGGGAAGCTTTCTAATGCAATCATGATTAGTATGTCCTAAAATAAGCATGTGGGACCTAAAGAGTCATAGATCCAGCAATAGCCAAATAATGACTAATATTAGCTTTCCTTACATTACAAAGGTAATTAGTTTAGTTTATCATCATTATTATTATTATTATTATCATCATTATTACTGTTGCATCTTCCCACTCTACTCCTATCTGCTCAGTCTTACTTTATTGGCCATGCAGAATTCATATTCAGCATTTACAAAATAGAGAGACTAGAAACCTCTGGTTAAAGAAGGATCAAGAATTTCTTCAGTAGAAGTGTTTACCACTGGTGTCAGATCCATTTTAGGAGGCTCCCAGACATAAGAACTATTCCCATTTGTTTTTTTACTGCACAGCTCTATAAACCATTAAATACCCTGCACTGAACTGTGCTAGATTTCAAAGCAAGGGTTTTTGCTTCGAATAGTTTGTGCTAGAAACCTGCAAATAGCTCAGAAGAACAGTGATAATTTGTAAAAATCTTATTTTCTTCCATATCAGCTAGCTTTGATGCTTCTATGGTAAAATTATCAATATTCACTGTCAAGCTGCCCTTTGAGAACATTCCTGAGCCCTGCATATGCCAGATGGCCTCAGGTTGGAGCAGGAATGTTGTCTTCTCTGCTGCTGCCCAGCCTGGTGTCTCTAGCAGGCTCTACCCAGTCTTCATCACATCCCTGAGAGGTGACCTACTGCCACAGACCCCACCATCCCTTGGCAGCTAAGGCAATCTAGCCTCTATTAGCAGACTGGCTGTCCACAACAGTCCCACAATACAAAGCAGTGCTATGCAAGGGATCCTGCCTAGCTCTGCTACCTGACAGCATCTCTTTGGGCAAGGTGAGGGAAGTGGAGAAAGAAATCAGAAGCAGGAGAAACCCAGATCTCTGAGAGGTCAGCCTGCCTTACCTGACTCCCATGGCTCACCAAGGACTGTACGTGAAAAGCCAAGCCACCACTGATCTCTAGCTGCTTGTTCCAGCAGACCTGTTTGCTCATGTGGAGCAGAACCACCCTTCTCCCTGCATCCTCAGGCTCTTGGTTTCAGCATTATCTCCTAAGAAGGTGGTCCCACAACTCAGAATAGGACACAGCTCATAGAGCGTGAGATGTCCCGCCTGTCTGAAGGGACACTGCTGGCCCAGATCACCTTTAAAGGCTGCTCAGAAGGTGTGGAGCTCAGCTGCTGGTGGGCAGAACACAGCAAATCACACATGCAGAGTAAATCTCCAAGGAAAACGTGACCTGGCATTGTGCTCAGGCAGGGGTAGGCAGCATGGTGTGACAAGCCAGTCTCATATCCCAAGCACACACAGTTGCTAAGTGAGTCGGGGGAATCTGAGCAACCCACAGTTGGCACTCACCCAGCAAGCATGGAGCAGCAGCTTGATCACATGTTGTTTCTCTAAAGTGGGAGGGCTGCAGGATGCAAGTGTTATATCTATTCTGGTCCTTAAAGCAGATTTGTCGCTCATGTTCACAGGAGGAGCAGGAACAGCAGGATCAATCCTGCACCATGTGGAAATACCAATTAAGATTGCTTTTGATGACCACTATGGCAGAGGCCCAGCAGTACAACCTGTCCAGTGGGAGACATGGGCCTCATACCCATGCCACACAGCTTTTGAAGCAGCATTTTTTTACAAGTGTGGTAATTCACAGGACCAGGTTGCCCACTGAGGTGGTAGACATTCCATTGCTGAAAACACTAAAGGTTAATTGAATGTGGACAGACTGATCTAGCTGAAGATGTTGCTGCTCACTGCAGTGCAGTCAGACTAGATGACCTTTAAGGGTCCTTATTATTCTGTGATTATATATTGGGTCCCTGGCTTAAGGATGTGTTATGGTAGCCATAAGACATCATGCAGTGGCCCAGACTTCTAGACTTTCTAGAAGGCACAGTGTTGGTAGGTTAAGTCTTGGGTATGAAAGCAACTTTGGATACAGATGGCTGAAAAAGGACCTCAAGTGCAGTAATGTCACTAGACTTCATCTTCTTCTGCTGGCTGCTTTAACAGTACTCCTTAGGGATCATGAGAATGTAGATGTTGCTAAACTGTAACTTCTGTTGTCAGGAAGGAGTGGCAGACAGGATGTCAAATGGTGCAGTCTGAAGGGTTTCTTTGGGGGCCAGATAGGGGAAAAGTTGGTAAGATAATCTGAGGTTGCTCTTTATTGTTTTTATTCTGTTCACCTGGTGTAGTAAAAACTGAAACATTGGGCTGTCTCTATCTGCAGTCACTAACTGCTGTTGTATGACTTTGTGGATCATAGAGCATCAGCTGCTCCATCATCCAGATTTTCTTCACCCACCTGGATGCTCCACTCATCTTCTGCCTCTTTCTCTGTTTAACTAGCTGCTCTACTGAGAGGCTCTCTTGGTACAATGCAGCATTCAACAAGGGGAAGGAGGACAAGCCTGTATTTCAAGTTCCATTTTTCTGGCCTCTCCTGACAGCCTTATCCTTGTTTTTGCTCACTCAGCTGCTTTCTTTAGCACCCTTGTATGCACTATTAAATACTTACAGGCTTTTGTTTCAAAGTAGATACAGGGCCCTTTGCAAGACTGCAGCTCAAAACTAGAGTCTGCTCTTCCACTACACAAAGCAGAATTCAACATCCTATGCCACATGCTGCCGACCTTTAAAGGTCTTCTACGCAGAGTAGAACATATGACTAGAAAATCCTGGTTCCATTCCTCATTGTTACTGAGGATCACTGTACAAGACAGCAAGTCACTTAATCCTCTACATTTCAGTTTCCCTTCACATAAAGACAATAAATCATTCAATATCTTAGAAATAAAGAAATATAGCTCCATATGAGCCGTTTGGATGAAATACTCCATCTGTATACCTTAAAATGTCCAGTAAAGAAATTCCAACATGTAATAAAATGAGAATATTCTTAAAGCTAATTTGGTAGGGGCCTTATAATTCTACAAAGCATGCTTTTCTGAACAGCTCTCTGAAGAGCATGATAGGGTTTAGAAAATCATACTGATTGGAAAATGTGGCAAAACAAGCAATATGCAATATTTAATGAGAGGTTCTCAGAGAGCATATCAAGAAACACCCCCTCAGGAGTTTTGTAGTTATGCCTTCACATCACTAATAAATATGCTACATATAAAATTAACAGAGCAATTACAAATTTAGACAAACTTCTATAAATTTTGGAAATATATTACAAACCAGAAGCCACAAGTTCTCCAGACTCCCTTCATGGCTGCATCTGTGTTACAGAATGATTTGTGTATGAATGCTGAAGGTAATTTATGGACTATTTCGATTGTCAAACACAAACAATCACTTTCAAGGTTGCTGAAAAAGACCACTGTAAGGCTTTTATGTTACAGGATATAACTGATCCCAAATGACATTCCAAATAAAAGATTTTCATTGCTTCTTTTTCCATTCACTCCCATGAATTTGTCATTGGACTAAATGTGAATCTCCTCTTTCAGAAAGGGTACAGGATAATTACCAAGAACATATAAGCTACTGAAACTTTTACTCCTACAAGGCTTGCTGCTTGAGCAATTTGAAAAATGCAGGCAAGGAAAACCAAAGGTTAATATTTCTAGAGTACACCAAATTTCTAATGGCAAAGCCAATATCCATTTGTTTGAGCTAACATTATCTTCTTCCTCTGTTATTGCTTTGCATCTTAGCATGACCAAAGGCTACAGCATCCTCATATTTCCACTCTAGCCAATCAAGCATGTGATGGAAATCAACAGCAATTTTGTTTTCATTAATCAAGATAATAACTGGCCATAAATAACATCTTTGCAGTTACTGCGAAGTTAGAGCGAAACCTTGAAAAACAACGAATTGCACATCCCCCTGCAAGACTGAAATGTGCCTCACTTCTGCAGGTCTACAAAGAATGCTGACATTTACATGACACTTAAATTTTGTACTAAATCCAGGCATCAGCCTTGAAGATGGGAGATAGAGATGTGTCTATTCCAGTCAACCTGGGTATAACGTTAGTTCCTTTTAAAGTATTTTGGTTGGGTTTGGCTTTGGTGTTGCTTTTTTTTAAGAACAAAAGTGAAAATATAAAAGGTTCCAAAAGGGAAACATAATTCTGTATTTTCACACACAGACAATACTTATAAAAGTAAACCATCTAATGTATTACAAAATTATTGTGGCAGAAATTTTCTTGGATTCTCTGATGTCAGCTGTGTAAATTAATAATGAAAAAATTTCGTTGTGTAGTATATTTAGTAAAGAGCATATGGGAGAAATGACCAATCATGAAGTATGTCAGAATGGTGGAAGCACATCCTCTGAAATTTTAAGATGGAGGAACAATATGTTTAGATGAACTGCAAGGCAAAGCCAGGATGGGGAATGCTGGGGAGATGTTGTAGATGTGGTTTGCCAAGTCACAAAGACTTGGAACAGTGCACGAGTGGAGTGTTTGCTTTCTGCGTTTGGCAAAAACCCCAGGAGATGGCGACAACAATAAGAACTACAAAGGTAAATGGTTGTAAAAGCACAAAGTATTAAAGACCAAACACTTCTTTAATTGGGTATTGGGTTTTCACATTCGTAATGCTATACTAATTAAAAATGGATTTAGCAGACTTAGCTCCTGATAAAAATCTGGTGAAAACATTATGCAGTCTCACAGCTGGATAGAGAGACAATGGGTTTGGACCTGTGGCTAATTATGATCCCTTCATGTCTACCTGCATGGCTGTTTGTGGAGAGGGAAATTCCAAGTCCCATAAGGAAAGCATTTTGGGACACTGAGTATACTCAGAGTAGCCTACCACTGTATGCTCCTGCTTCAGCTGCGGGAGGCATTTCTGAACACACTGTATATATATGTGTGTGTTTACATTTTTATGTACACATATATATAAACACACAAGGTGCTGAAGTTCACACCCCATTTTGTAATGTAAAAAGTAAAATAGAAAATTAATGGGAACAAAAAAAAAAGCCATTAAAATAGAGAGGATATTATTATTTTCAAGCAGTGCTAAGATCCGTCTGCAGGCTGCTAATTTAGAAAAAAATACTCAAAAAACCCACTTAGTACATTCACTTGTATAGGGATTTTACACTCTACATCAGTGTCAGGTATCACATTTCTGTTTGAAAATCTGAATTCAAACAGGTGTTCGGCATAGCACATAATGAAGTGCACTTCCTTTTGAGGAAGGAATCATACACAGTTTGAAAAAAAACCCAGTTGCTGGCTGAAAAATTAATACCAAATAAGAGGGGATGATTTGTGATCCTACTCTCAGTGTATTTCTCAAAGTAAGTTTTTATTCTGAGCCACAGCCCAACACACTCCATAACTCTTGCCTTTAGCTGAAGGAATAGTTGGTAGCTACAGTTATGGCAGATGACTGGCAAGGTGCCCTATCAAGTTTTGTTTTCAATTGGTTCATTCCCATGATGGCAAAGCGTACTGGATTTCAAATTCAGATACCCTCACAAGGCCACACCTCATCGTTACTCCACTTCAGATGCAGCAATCAAACACTCCAATGTCACGCTGGAATGGGCAGCAGCCTGCAGAGCAGGTTGACATCAGACACCGAGTCACCTTCCCGACTTCACAGCAGGCCTGAGACTAAGGAATGTGGCATGCTCCTGGCTATTCTTCCCCAGCAAGATGCTCCTTCAGGGACAACTAAAAGGCTGATTCTCTAGGATGGATACAGGAAAAACAGCTGTCTACACACATAGGTTAGTTTGACCTCTCAGTGTCTATGGTTTATCTTTTCCCACATCAAGCTGGGAAACTGCTTTGGTTCACACAAAATCTTAACAGCATTTGTTGCATTTAAGGTGAATTTCTCCTTTTATTCCCATCATGTGGCATAGCAAATAGAGCCCTCAGAGGAACTATGGAGACCTGGCACAGAGAGAGGGAAAGGACCTCCTTTGTCTCGTTGTCCAAGAGCTCATAGTCATGATAAAAACCTCAACATTTCAGCAAGAAAACAGAGGACCGGGAGGAAGGGTTTGGTGTGGAGCCAGGATCATAAAGTCTCTACACAACACTAGCTGCAACCTCCAGAACTTAGTTTCTTCTACTTTCTTTGTATTGTTTGTTTTCTTATACGGGGGAGTTATTCCAGCTTTCATTGCAGTGCCAAAAAAGGATCAATTGGATCACTTAGATTATAAATTTTTATTGCTCAAGGATACAGGTTGGCCAATATAACTCAGCTTTCACATTGCACAATTTTCTGCATTTTCTCTCCTTCATGAAGTACCTTGAACAGGTTGTGTTTCGATCTGCAGTCATATGAGTTCAGCCCTTAGTGACCCTGGAGGAGACCAGAAGGTCAAAGCTGTTATGCCAGAAAATCATTTCCTTTTAATAAGTTTGTCCTGGACCCAGCTGCTTCCCAGACCAGAAAGATCATTTTTAGAAAAAAAAAATAATATGGGAGGGTATCAAGTCACTGTTCTGTCTTTTCTTGGTCAGTAGTGCTTCACATGAAGCATCAAGCTATACCAAAACATAAAACCACCAGGCTACAGAGGTTACAATGGCATTGACATAATTAGTTTAATTATAATACATGATAGAATGTGGTGCACACATGCAAAAAAGCCTGGGTAGCAGCATGAATATATTAGAAAGAGTGTGTGACACTGGAACTGCCTGGGAGCTTCAGCAGTAAGTCAATCACTGTACATATATGTATATATATACACACACACACACTATATATATATACACACGCATATATACATGGACAGAGATGGCAGGCATCAAATAAATCCTGTACCTTATTTTTTTAATCATAAATACAGAAAAATTTTCAAATTCTGGTCACTCAGTCATGGTAAACAGAAGACTACTTTGGAGAAAGGGTAGGAATTCTTTGAATTCCCCTAGAATGTCCCCTTTGCAAGCTTGGTGGAGGATTAGACTAAGTGGTGGAGTACCACAAACACACTGAACACACCATGCAGACAGACTCCACATATTACACTTCTATTCTGTTTCAATTTCTCTAAATCAACACATTAGTAAGAAAAAGCGTGAGTTTAGATTTTGAATTAATCCCTCCTACTGTAAAAATACCAGCAAGAATTTCACTTTTTTCACAAGGAAGACTAGATTCCCAGACTGTCTAAGAAGAGCTATACTGTCTTTTGAATTATTGTCTTGTGGTGGTGGGCCAACATTTAGAAATTCCTCAGTTCCTAGGAAATGCATTTTCTATTTTAAAAAGGCTTGGGGGAGCTATTCTAGGGAATCCTCATTCACACTCTGAATAACCTTTCTCTGTATTAAAATTATTTCTATGCTTTAGTCTACGTGGGTGGAGGAGGGTAAAAATCAAAGCAATGCATTTTCTTCTGTTGGGATAAACAAGTTGGTGTGGGTGTGTGTCTCTGTTAAAATCAGACAAAACCTTCTTTTAATGTCAACTTTCTAATACTCATCTGAAATAAGCATCCCAAAAGCCAAATGTCTCTTTTTTTAAGGATTAAAAGAGTATGAAAACAAATCTTATTTTAATTCACCATCATCCTTATTAAGGGTATTTTGCATCTACTCGAAACAGCTTTCCCATATATGGAAAGACTTCATGAACACTCTACAGATTTCAAAAAAGTGAGAATTTTTTTTTTTATATTTAAGGCTGAGTATTTTATGGGTCATTGAGGAAAAAAACTTTCAAAAACAGTTCAAGCAGGTCTCCTAAAAATGTGATAAAAACAAACAAAGCATCAATTCAGTTTCTGGATTGATGAATTAAGTGCTTAACCCCAATTTCTGGTTGACCAGAACTTGTTCTGTTTGCTGTATTTTTTCTTCCAAATACTGACATAGAATTGGAATGTCTTTATTGACATAACATTAACATGGTTTTCCATACTCAGAAAACACATTGTGAAATAGTCAAAATTCTGGGTTTACAAATTTAGTTTGCACAAATTTAATTCCTAATTCAGTGATCAGAATGCAAATGATAATTAGGAATTTAGCAACCAGCATGGGAATACCTATAGATCTACAACAGCACAGAACAGGAAATATTCTCTTTACTGAATATACTTCAAGACAGTTACGGTTTTAGCATTAGCTTCATAAAAGAATCATATTCTTCCATTTTAAGGTGAATTGGAATTTGAATTTCACCCATACCAGCTCTTCCATCAATTTTATTGATGATCATTAATACCTATTGATGACTGTGTTACTTTTAATGGGATTTGCTAGTGAATGGCCTATCAGAATTTAAGCAATATTTCTATGAAAAAATAGCTTGCTTTGTATGGCATACTAAGTTACTTCTTTATAATAACTAATAACAGACATTCTACTACCGCACCTAAATGTATGAAAATTACTCATTATTCATAGTAGCAGAAGGCATCTCAAACATGTGATGAATTCATTAAATCAGTTTAGAAGGGATTAGTCATTTAAGAGCATTCTAAAGAAGCATTTTGCTACTTACCCACAGAGCTTTATCTAAGTCACAGCTAAAATTTACATGACAACATACCATGCAGTGAGTAAAAGCAACAGAACAGTTTTGTTGTCTTTTTTGGGTTTATGTGGCAAGGCCTTGATAGCAGATGGGCTGCAGAGGTGGCTCCTGTGAGAAGGCACCAGAACCTGTTCCCGTATAAGACAGAGCAAGCTGTGGTTTGCTCCAAGGTGGACCCAGCGCAGGCGAGAGCTGAGCCCATCAGCAATGTCAGTAGCACCTCTGCAGTAACATATTTAGGAAAGAGTAAAAAACACTGCACTACAGCAGCTGAGAGAATTGACAATATGTGAAAGAAACATCTCTGCAGACACCAAGTTCAGAGAAGAAGGAGGGGGAGGAGGAGCTTCAGGGGCTGGAGCAGAGATTTTCCTGGAACCCATGGAAACCATGGTGATGACCATGCTGGAGACTGGAGCTGCAGGTTGTCCCCCTCTGGCTCATGGAAGCCCATGGTGGAGCAGATATGCACCTGCAGACCACCGAGGAGACCTAGGAAGGAGCAGGTCTTCCGGCCAGGATCTGTGGCGGCTCCCCAAGGGATGCATACTGGAGCAGTCTGTTCCTGAAGGACTGCCCCCCGTGGAAGAGACCTGCACTGGGGCAGTTCCCAAAGAACTGCTGCCTGTGGGAAGGACACACATTGGACAAGCTTGTGAGGGACTGTCTCCATGAGAGGGACCTTATGCTGGAACACGGGAAAAGTGTGAAGAGAAAGGAATGGCAGAGAACAAGTATTATGAACTGACCACAACCCCCATTCCCCACCTTCCTGTACAGCTCAGGGGAAGGAGATAGAAGACTTAGGAGTGACTTTGTGCCTGAGAAGAAAGGAAGGAATGGGAAGAAAGTGATTTTTAGATTTTTTCCTTATCTGTTGTTATTCCAGTCTAATTAATTGGTAATAAATTAATTTCCTTCAATCAAGTTTGTTTTGCCCATGACGGCAACTGGTAAGTGATCTCCTTGTCCTTATCTCAGTTCACAAGGTTTTCGTCTTATTTTTCTCTCCCTGTCCTGTCAAGAAGTGATAGAGAGGCTTGGTGGGCACCTGGTACCCAGCCAACCCACCAGAGTGTTTTAGAACTTTCTAGTTAATTATGTCTTCTATTGTACACACACATCGCCACTATGTAAACTATTCATCTGTAGCCAGATCTTCCTCTCTATAAGCCCAGGAGCCTAAGGCTCCAGGCCATAAGCATTAAATAGACCAGAAATAAGTTTAGAATTTGGAACTTTTGGAAAATAGATAATGGAGCTCCTTTGGCTTGAACACAGTCACATACGTCAACAATCACTGTAGGTGTATGAATGTTAAAGGCCTGCAGTTCCTCAAATCTTCTCTAAGGGTGGGTGATTGTGCTTTACCTGGAGGAGTCCAACAAACCACAGAGGAGGAGAAGGAAGAAATCCAAGGACGCATTCTCCCAAGAGCATGAGGCTTCAACTCACTGACAGACATAGCACTAAAATCATCCACAGAAGATGTACAAATTTATGACACACAGTGCCTCAGAGCACTTTCAGTACAGAGTGTAAAGTCTATTTGACCAAAAATCTGTGGGCTAGCTAAACAGTTCTCTGTTAGAGACAGGGAGAAGTTAAGATGTCCAAGACCAGAAAAAAGATGCAGAAATGCAATATGGAATCTATCAATGATGAAACAGAATAAAATATGTTTTGTTTAGATTGACAAAGAGAAAACATGAATATAAGAGCATTCAACTCCCTGAACAGCTTTTAAAAAGCAACATGGGAAAGAACATAATGCTTAACTGCTTATTTACATTTGGACAGTATTTTTGGAAATTGACAACCTTGCCTCCTTGGGAATTTGGCATAATTCCCAAGCCACAGGCCCTTCCAGACATGTCAGTCATGTCCAATGTCCTCGGTTTTCACTGTTGTAAGATGCATGCCAGTCAAACATCAAAATCCTCTTCCCACAGGACAAGTAGGATTGTTTTGGTGAGTACAAACACAGGAGAAAGAAGCAGGCTGTCAGCTTGACCATTATGAAATCTATCATCAAATGGGATAATATTCTAAAATTAAAACCTTTCTCTTTTCAGTGTAAGAAAGCTTCGTTGAAACCTTCCAGCAATTCTGTGTACCAGAAAGAATTCTGGGATACCATTTTGAAACTCTATCATGAAAAAGAATTTTAAAACTTGTCATGTGGAAAGGCAGAATATAAGGCCATGGACTACCCCCTCTGAAAACAAACTGCTGCCAATGCCCCCTGAGATTTAAAATCAGGGCTTGAGGCACTCCTAGCTGAAATGTATGATTTGAGAGAGGTTCTCTCTCTAGTTAGAATTTACACTATCAAAAGAAGAAAGATTGAGCTAATGTTGAAGAGGAAAGCACAGTTACATTTTAAATTTGCTTTTTGAAAGAAATGCTGAGAGTCCTGTCCACTAGCACTGCTGTAATACCATAGAATAAACACACCACTACTTGTGCAAAAGCAAATCATCTTACACTGCCAAGGAGAGAGTCTATTCTGTCACAATCACTGCTCCCTCAAGCATGTTCTGACTAGGAACTTTGTCTCTAACTCACAAAATCATGTTTGACTTGTAAAAATGCAGAACATTCTTTGCCACTTCTTTCACTCCAACAAAATCCCCGTAACATACCTAGATCCTATTGCCTTCCTTCTCTTATATCAGGATACAAATTTCAGCTTCTGGGAAAGCCACTTGTGCTTTTTATCATGACACTCCAAAGTATTCAGAATTAGTCATTTAATCTCTATCCAGACTAAAATGGCTTACTAGAGAAATCTCAGCTTAATAAATTATGTATAAGAATTCTCCCTTTTATGTACTGCGAGCAGGCATTTGAGCTATAACATCATTTATGGCTGCAGCAGAATGAAATGAGCAAATACAGGGTGGTACAACCCAGTGGAAGTTAATATTGGTCACAAAGCTCATACACGAGGAAAGAAGCAACTGACAAAGCCAGAACATTTGCCAAAGGCCCTCCCCATTCTTAAAGACAGCAAACTTGCACCCCATCACAATGACAATGACAGGTAGCTATGAGGCAAGCTTTTCTCTTCTTATGCTTCTACCAACCTGGAGCTATGATGTCAAATTTGGAAACCCAGAAGTGTTTAAATATTTGGTAGGAAAAACCCGACCTCCTCCATCCAGCCTGTGAATCCTGTTGCCCTCCCAGCCTGGATTATTTCTTTTGTCTAGCATACCCTTCATGAGGGTGAGTTGGCTACCCCACACCAGTGTCTACACTCTGGTTCCCCTCAAAGATTCCAAAAATTGAGAGAAACATCAAGTTAACCTGCTTTAATTTCAGAACATTGTTACAGCAAGCATTGCTCTGAAAAACCTCGCTCAGCTTCCTTTCAGCTGCAAAGCCTTCAAGTCCAACAAATAGCACCTGCAGGCACAGATTGCAGTTTCAGTTTCTTAGGATGGTGGAAAGAGAGATGCAGCAGATGATTATCCCCCTGTTCCCACTTAGATAAAAATTTCAGTGACTGGCAGCAGAAGGAGTTAATTAGAGGTCTGCTTTCTCTTTTCCTTTAGGAAAAATAAAAAGTTTTCTACATCTGAGCTCCACTCTGAGGTAACTAGACAGCTAATAACTTCAGGAGGGATTTTAGTCACTTGAGGAAACTGCTCAGGGAGTCACCTGACAGCAAGCTGACACTTTTAGAAAAGAGGATATTTCACTGGCATTTGTTGAGAGAAAGTGAGTGAAAGGAAACTGCTTTCACAGACAGCACAGACAGGGACAACAATGACATGCCAGGCACAGAGCACTGGAAACTTTTCCCTTGGCCACAAAGTCTTCAAGTATCAGAGGCAGTAACATTTTATACCTGCAGGCCTGTTCTACAGAAATCAGTAAGGGGATTCAGGGACCAGAGTGTCCTGCCCTCCCAGCTCAGCTCAAACCACATTCAAGACAAGTAGGAAGAACAGCACAAGGAATGTTTCCTTTTACTTTGCCGAAGTCCAGCTCCAGGTTTAGCTAAGGTCAAGACCAATTTACCAGTTTGGGTACCTCCCAATGTACCTGCATGTCTGCTTATTTCTGTCATAGTCATTAGCACGTGGATCCAGACCCAGCAATGGGGAGAACATCTCTTCACTGGCACCTAAGGGCCTGGGACAGGGAGCCCCAGCTCCACCAGGGATCACTAGAGGAGACCCAGCACCCAAGGAATAGGTGAAAATGGTAAAAAATGGACCGATGCTTGAACTCACTTGAGTGAAACTTGGCTACAAAGCACCTAGCACTGCACAGTGGGACTCAGTACCACAGCCAACTAAAGGCATATGTACCCTGAAGATGAGGACACCTCAGAGGAATAACCAAGTCTAAAAAATGAGATCCTTCTGAAAAAAAAAATCTCCAAAACTGTTTTTTCATGTATTTGGAATCTGTATGAATATATCTCTTACAGATAGATATATACTTGAAAATATATATATATCTGCATGAAGATATACAGTATCTACATTTAAACTAGTTGAACATTTGTGGAGACAGAGATGGAACTGTTTCTTGAAATGAAAAGTGTAATTCTGGTATTTATACTCCACAGGATATGCAATACATCACAAATGTAACTAACAGAAGGTACCAGTTCATCTTAATTCTACAAAATTTCATTTGCAGAAATAGACCTGAGGAGTGTTAGAAGCAACAGGCTAGGGAGTTTTTTCTATTAAATAAAAATCGCAGATATTTAAACCAGAATAAAGTCTAAAACGTTGCCTTTCAACGTGCATCACCTCAAATCTCTGAAGTATTGTACCTTCCACGCATTTCCAAGAGCATATATGATTCATATTATTTAACATTTGCATTCTGATTGCAATCAGCCTTCTTTTAATAAAAGAAATAGTGTTACACTCTGTTAACCTAGAACCATCAAACTCTCGCTTCCATTATCAATCAATGCCACTTTTCTGCTGACTGCAACTCAATTAAAATCCAATTATTTGAATAACTGGATGGAAATTGCTATCATGAGATGTACATTTTTATTAGGAACATTTTGTGTAGGAAATTGACAGCACAGGAGATGAGACACTACAGTTAAAAAATGTTTTGTAACCTGGTGTGGGAAAAGCAATGTCCATAAACTGTCACTTCTGGAGTAGGTATTTGATTCTAAAGTTTGGCCTTTTGGCTCAGAGCAGGTCCAAAATGATGTGAATTCTGCTAGCATTAACTATGAGTTTTGAAAAAGTTGGTCCTTCTAATCTTGCTATTTCTACTGAGTTTAAGGAAAAGAAAAAAAAAGTAATTATATATTCTGAGAGCATCTTACCACATTACCCATGAAGTTAATTATAAAATATGTCAGTCAGTGATACTGACTCTTGGGGTGATAGCAATGTCAAATTTTTTCATTTACTTTATTTCTTACATTAACCAAGACCAGGTAAGGAGCTACTTATTAACAGGACATCTCTCTTAATATGCTTGCAGCTGTGTACCTTCATCTGAAAAAAATGTCTTAGGAGGAAATCCCCAAGTATAAATTTGCTTCTTAGTTTTTAATCACATCAATTTTCTACCAGAGTTCTGATTTATTTCACTGAAGTGTGGAACACACGTTCTTCTTTCATCCAATACTACAAAGCTGAATTCTTTTACACTGATAACATATGCAGATAAAAAAATATCATCACACTACTTTACTTTCAGTATGCCAATTCTATATATTTATAATGTCTAAAAATATCTTTAAAATGTCTAGTTGTAAAGTTTAATTTTACAAAATAGATTTAAAATATTAAAAGGTTTCTCTTTTTTTCATGTCTAATTATCTAGGACTCACTTGGCACCTGGAAATTACTATGGAGAATCATTTTTAGGAACAAAGAAGTGTCCTATCAAACATATTTCTTTAGCTGATCTCAAATACCCTTATAAAGCAAGTACAGGTTCTCTAATGTATTTCTTTTCAATGTAATATTATTGTCTTCTACTTTGCCTCATGAAATCATATCATCTGAATTATACCTACTACAGTTCTAATGAATTTCTGCAGAGGTTGTTCACTGAAGATTACACAGAGGATTTAAATTGGGCTGTTAGATTATGATTACTTGCATTTGACAAAATACCTTGAAATGGCACACAGCATGGAATGAAAAGAGCCAAAAAATCAAGGATAAAAAAATGGAAATATTATACATAAGCAAAGTAATTCCAAAATGTGATTTATAATAAAAGAAACAACTCTTCATAGAATGCCATGTTCATATTACTTTTCCATTGTGTTTACTGTACTTGACTTTTGTTCCATATATTAGATTTTATATCTTCCCTGTCATTTTCCTTGTGATTCCAGGCAAAACCCCTAAAATATTTTTAGCTGCTTTACAAACTGTGAAGTTGCATCAAGTAATGAATGTTGTTTATCACAAGTGCGTGACAGTTTTCATATATGCTGGAACCTGTCTACTTCCTGGAAACTTACAATACTTTCACATGCACACAGTCTAGCTCCCTCTGAAGCTAGCACTGGATAAATACTCATAGCCTTTGACTCTACATGCTAGCAGGGTCTCTTAGGCAAGCTCTGAAAAGCCATCTTTTAAAAGGGGTTCACAAGAAATTCCAGAATTCAAGTCATTCCTTTTCTTCATGCAGACAGTCCTTAAAAGTGAGATAATTTACATGATGTATATTAAAATCACAGCTACTTACCCTTTTTCTCAAGTTGTAGGTCAAAATGAGATTTCTGGAGAAGGAGTGTGAAAAAGCTGTGTAGAACTCCAGCACTTTCTGCAAGGCATCCCTTTTAATCACATGAAGATCACAGTAAGTCAAAGCCCTTACATTAGCACAGGACTGGGCGAGAGTTGACTCCTTCCAGAACACATCACCAAAAACGTCTCCTTTGCCTACAGAAAATCAACAAAATTTCTTTCAATAACAGCACTCTTTCCATCAAAAATATAAAAGAACAGACATCTCATTCATGCAGTCAAGTTTCTTCTATTTTTACACTCAGAAAAAAAAAAACTGTCTGGGAAAAAACCCAACTTTGAAATACTTGATTGATATTTTTTTCATTATCTTTTTCTTAATTACAACAGCCTAGCAAAACTTCATAAGAATAAATCAAACTTAAAAACTGTTCTATGTGACAAGTGTCCTTTAAATATCAATAAAGGTTTTTCCTTAAAATTCAAGAAAAGTGGTTTATTCTTGGTTATTGTTCTCTTCTAATCCCTTTCAAAGAAATTAATTAAGAGGAAATGGTTTTTCCCTTCCCCCTTTTAACTGTCACACAAAGGATCTTACATCTGTGTTGTTGATTTTTCTTAATCTGGCTAATATTTACCCAGTATTGTGTCAATAAAATCATCCTGTATCACACATCAGTGCAGTTGCAGGCTGCAGCTAAACAGAGTCCAAACCAAGAAGAGTACAATCAGTTATCCCCAACATAACAATGACAAGGCATGAAAGTTTAGCTGTTTCACACTGGAAGGAAGAAAACAGCCATTTCTTCACACCCTTCCCATGTGCATGTCTCTATGAGCTCAGAGCAGACAGTGAAATTCCCTGCTGTGGAATACTGCAAGGATGGCATTTCCACCAGTCTGGGCACTACAATGTAGGGCATGTACACCAAAAACTAGCTGAGGTGCAGCTCCCAGTCAGGATTTCACTGGTTACACCCCAGCTCAGGCTGGGCACAAAAAGGAGAAAGTTACAAGTTCATTTACAAGAGTAATGTAAATGGTCTTTTTCTACCCCATTTTCCAATACATTATGCTAACAAGAAAGGAAACTTCACTTATTACCTTGATAATGTAAAGCTATACTGCTCTTGTTCTGAAATGTGTTTTCCTCCCAAACTTCTGCTGTGCTATATCATCACTGCCCATCTCTCTTTAGACCAACGACATGGAAATACATTCATATCTATCAAGCTGTGGTGGGAATGGTCCCTTGTCTTATGAGTAATACCTTGCCTATAGCAATTCTTAAATCCAAAGTATCAAAATATATATTAGTTTACTGACTTCACCCAGAAGTCAGTAAATTCAATTCTTTTAGATTTCCTTCCCTAAATAAATTGTCACTTTTGAAAGCCTATATGAAATCAAGAGAACCATCGTGAGTAAAGAGCTCAAGAAAATGTCTAAATCAAACTGAGATTTCCCATCTCAGCCCTTCAGCTGTACTTCCACCCTTACCTAATCTCTTCCATTAGATGATAAGCATCTTCTCTTTAAAAAAAGCTATCAGATTGATGGTAAACTCCCCTGAATTGCAATAAGTTATCATAAACTCTAATGTGTGGCCAGCCTTCCACAGAAGACCTATACCATCCACCTCACATGGATCAGTTTAGATCCTGACCACTTTAGACTTTAATTTTAAATTTGTATAAACTCTGAAACCACCTGCTCTGTTAGCACATTTTTCACAAAATTAGGCAAAGACATCATAAAGATAATCTTTCTTCCACCTCTAGTCTCTTGCATAGGACAATGCCAACATCTGGAAATAGTACAAAAGCTTCGTATCACCAAGCATGCATGGCCCTGCAGCCCAGTATAATAAACAACTTTTCTTTTTAATAGCAATGACTTTTCACATTTTCAATTGTCTGTATGGTTTTTGTTAGCAGATACTTTAGAAATGGCTAAAGAAAAAAAGCTTCCATTCACTTGAAACAGATAATCTACAAGGCTTTTAGACAACTACACCATATATTCAAAATTGAAATGAAACAATTTTTATGCACCATAAAAACTGATATGCTTCACTGGGTAAAAATGGATTGTTTGCCTTTGGAATAAATATGCTTTTATTCACAATCTTCCAGGCAATTAGCTAAACAACTGTTTTAATTAACGCTCTGGAATCTATCAAGCATTGAATTGTGCCATCACTGATGAGCAACAGTTAGAGTTGGTAGTCCAAGCACAAGGGAGAGGAATTCTAACTCATTTCTAAGTGTATTGCTTAACATCTCTGAAAAAGTTTCCCTATCTAAAAATGACAACCATTTTGTTACTGCCCCACGGTAACGTGATGAATTATCAGTACAATCCAAGCACAAGCAGCATGGTGCTGCTGTGCCTGCCTCAGAAGTGAGGTACAACAGTAGTTATTTATTTCTTACTTTTTTTGAAATTCAATTCTGCTTTTCCCATAACAGAATGACAGAGCTTTGTTCTTCATTTGTGGCAGCAACCACATGTTATAAATCTCTATTGTGATATTGGCTTTCGCAAGTATTAGGATGAATATTATATGTTAAATACTTTTTGGCTATGTATGTACTTTTTTCTTGCTAACAAGTTTTAAGCTTAAAGGAATCTCCTAGTACAAAGCAAGAAACCCCAGCGGGCAAAGACAGTGGGGCCCAAGCTGTTATCAGCGGAAGAACAATAAAGGCCAAGCTGTTATCAGCAGCCAGGACCAGGCTGGTGGCAGCAGCAGAAGGACGGATGTGGAGCCCAGCTGTCACCAGGGCAGGACGAGGGGCCCAGGCTGTTATCAACACTGACCATTTGTAGAAGAAAGGAAACCAGACTCAAAATAATGCTCATCAGCAAGAATAATGATGACCAGCAAAAATAGTGCTGAATAGCAGAAATAAAAACCATACAGAGCATGTTCTAAATAGGCGGAACCAGGGAGGGGACATGCTAAATACTTCTTTAAAAAGTTTGAATATGCATTAAACCCTCACAGCAGGAGGGGATAAAAAGGATGTTCCCAAGATACCAGGTGTGTTCCTAGCAACCCACTAGGGCACCCGGCCATTTTAACCCTTTGCTTTATTTCCTTTGTCTCCTAATTGTCTTTTTGTTTATATTAAACTTTTTATAATTTATTAAGTGAATCTCATTTTTCACACACAGTTTACCCTTCACTATTTGTAACTCTTCCCTCCTGCAGTGTCCTTCCACCTCCCATTAGTGGCAAGAACAGCATAGGAAGGAGCTGGGTCTGCTGGGGGCCTGCTAAGCCAAACCAGAGAAAAGCAACACATGAGCAACAAATTGTGTCAGATCACAGAAGTCTCGGTTTCTAAGAAACCAACTAAAAAAGCCAAAAAACTTGTATTCTTTTCTTCCATTAAAAAACTTCCTTGAAGTTAACAGCCGGTGATCTAGCTGCAAAGTAATCCTACACTGTATTTCAGTCTCCAAAGCAAGGCACACACAAGAGCCTTGTTGCTGTATTTCTGTCAAGTCCATTTTCAAAATTATGGGTACCAAAAGTATTAAATTTGATTGTCAGATTCTAAAAAAACAAACCCATGTTTGATATTTATAGAAAAATGGGGGGAGGGGGGGCAGGGGAAGGAGCAGTAGAAATCTATATAGCAAGAAGGAATTAAAATTCCACCCAGGATTACCTGCACTGCATTAGAACAATTGGCCTCTTATGCATAATAAGGAATTGCATACCATTTGTCTATATGTTCTCCACAAAGTAAGATCAATCACTGTGGAAAAAGGAACAAAAAAAAAAAAGGGGCGGGGGGGAAAGAAGACTAAGTGGGTGTTTTATCTAAACCATCTGTGGTTGGAAAGCAAGAAGGGTATGGTGATACTTCTGAGTTAGAAGGTGGTTGGCAAAGTCCAAGGGCTGCATTAGGGAACTTGAGCCAAAAGCCTCTTTTTTATTACAACTCCAGGCTTTATCTATTTCACCTTACCTCTGAAGAAAGATTAAAAATCTAGAGAAATGCAGACAGTTTGTTTGTCAGTACTTTGCATTTCTCATTCCCAGCTTGCTGAATTCCAGATGTTTGCCAGGAACGTTATCTGTCAATCACATTTAAAGTGGATGATCTAAGCTTTTACCATCAATCATTTATATTCCCTGCTGGATTTTTGGGCCGAAGACCTTTTCCACCATCAGCTCAGCATGCATAGGAAAGCCAGAGTTTCCTGCCTTTTATATGTCCTTATTTGTTTTAATTATAATAACAAGTCCCTAAACCCTGATATATTTTAACTGTGAAGGAATATTTTATAAAACCATCTGTTTCCATATTTCTTTCCCAATTTCATCTCCACATCAAATTTGCTGTTCATCTTGTAAGTGAAAAGATAATTTCTCTGTTACCACTGCCAGTTCAGCCAGAGTCAGGCATAAGGTCAAACCTCATTCACTCTGTCTCCTGAAAGCCGCACCGGTGATGAAGATCTGATTATTGCAGCTCAGTCAGGTGTTCTGCTGATTATGGGGAAAGAACCACACTCTCACATTACAAGTGACTGCCTTGATACCACAACAACCCTTGGCCTTTTCACTCTTACAAGAGGAAAGATAGAAGAGCTCTTTTCTCAGACAGAAGGTATTCCACTCTACTCCAAAAGTGTATGACTCATGTGGAATATGTGTTTGGCTGATAACCTACTCATCCACTTTTGGGTTCTGGGTGTCTGGAAGTCCTGGTGCAGTTTTGGTGTAACAGCTGAGGGAGAAGATGGTGCTATGGATTCATGTGTTGCAGGTCTTCAAAATCAGTATGGATTTTGAAGGCATTCACATGAATCCACAGATTCTCAAGTATATCAGGCAAAATATTCATGTTTGAATCATTCTCAAAGCAATAGTAATGGTTGTTACAGCAGCCAGTAGCAGAACCTAGGTTACGTCCCCTCCCAATTTGCCTTCATCTACATGTTTGAACACTGAACACAGTGTCAGCAGATCCAAAGATCAGACAGAATGACCAAACATGGCTGATATTTGAGCAGTGATTGACCAAACATTGCTCACCTCAGTGGAAATGCAGCACTAAGCATATCTTGGCAATCAGGAGTTTAGTAAATACAGTTATCTGTGGTGCTGATCCACAGTAGCTGCCACAAGGACTTTCCCAGCACAGCTCCCTGGAGCCCCCACATTGGCCTGCACCCTCAGGATCTGCTCTCTACCTCCAAGCAGTGGGAGACACCAACTGCTATAAAAGCAAACACACAGATTTCCCAGGGTCAAACTCCCTCTGTAATCATCAAATTTGGCTTCAACTGAAAATGTTGCCCTTCTCCTCTCTTCCCTCATTTCCTCCAAATCTAAGTAAGGCATGAAATTTAAACTTTCCCACTTTACAGAGAGGAGAAAGATTCAAGGAAAGTTAAGACAGTAGAGCAAAAATAATTTTTCCTATTGGTGCATTAATGCAACCGCAATCGTCAGCCAGAAAAAAACAGAGCTACCATTTGGCATTGAGGTGGAGTATTCAGTATCTGTCCTACAGATAAACTCCACAACTTGACAGCCATTGAATAGCCTTAATTTGGTTCTCCAACACAGTACAGCTGGAAGGAGATGATGCATGGAAGTGGTTTGCTGCTTTGGATTTTCTCAAAATTTCTCAAGTGCAAACAGACATGTAATGAAAAGTGAACAACCAACCAACTGCACTGCAGAGAATACACTATTTTTCATTAACCAGAGGTTTTAACTACTTTTTTCCTCTAATTAGACCTCCACAAAGCCTGAGTATCTTTGCCACAGAAACCAAAGTAAGTGTTAAAGAGACAACAAACTGCAGTTGCTTTTTCAGTGATTTGCCTGGTGCACAAATAGAAACACAGTGTATCTGTTCATGTTGTAAACCACAGCCTGGCAACATTTTGCAGACAGTTTACTACACAACTGCATCAATTTTCTCTGTTGAAACACATTACTGTACAGACAAAATAAAAACATTTGTTTTAGAGATGAGTAGCAACAACATGATTTAGTTACAGCTAAATTTTCTATTATTGTTGCTATAATTAAAGTGTTTATTTGTCTCTCAGAATACAGCATGGATTATATTTCACTACTTGACGTACTGTGATGAAGAGTTTTAAACATCAGCTGGGCTCTACCAGGTTTATCCACAAAAAAAGCCAGGAGGCCTTACAGAACCTGCATCATTTATCCTTATTTGCATTTTAATGGTTACTATAAAAATGTTATAAATATGTGGCCAGTTTGTACAAACTCAGAGGATATGGAGTAGCTTAGGTAACTGGAGTAATGAATATATTTGAATGTATTTGCACTGGTTAAGTAACAGGAAAACAAAGCTCAATCTGTGTTTTCATTGCATGGGCAGTGCTAGCTCTCTGATAAAAATTTAAAAAAATCTATGTAAGAGGCTCAAATTGCATTATCCTCTGAGTTACTTTCCTGATTGCTTAGGGACAGGCTTTATATTCTAGATATTGCTTGAAACATACATTAAAGCTCCGAAATTTTATTATTTTATTTCAGACAGAAAGGATTCACAAGAGTTTAAACACTAAGTTTTGTGTTCTGAAACACAGAAAGTAAATATTTTGAAAACCTCATGAAATTTGCATCTATCTTGTATTTCATTAAAGTTAGTATTTCTAGTAACCCCTTCAGTATGAATTTAACTATGAAACAGAAAGATTCCTGAAAAAAAGTATTAATTTGAAATTTGGAGAAAAAGAAAGACTAGTGTTTCATGAAAAGTTTTAAAATTATTTTTCAGCCTGTTTCTTGAGTGAAAAAATAATTATTCTTCCTCCTTCCAAATTCTGAAACAGAAAAAAACCTGTGCACAAAAAAATAATATAAGAAAATTAGTTCAGTGATTCATTTGCCAGAAATCAGGGTCTTTATAGAAAGCTGACTTCCTTTGCTAAGTTGTAATTTCTACCTCTTCACACCTCTTGTTGCAGCATGCACACAAATACGATGTGCAAGCCTTCCTAACACAGATATCCTGAGACATCAAGGGACAGGCTGGAACAGAGAGCCTCATCCCCCCACCAGATCTCAGTTTCAGCTGCCAGGGTCCTGCCATACACTGCCAAATTCCAAGGGTGACTTCTTCCACATGCAATGCTGTTGGACTATTTAAGAGCACATTATGCAAAGGTGTATAAATTCACAGCAATAAAACATGAAATGTGCCCAAAAGTTCCCTACTGAGGCTTCTGTTCTCAGGGAATACTCCTCCTCCTCAATTACTCCAGCAAGTCATCGAATGTGTTAAAAATCTGTTTTTCCAATACCTTGCAAAGTCTTAAACCATCTACAAACATCAGTGGAGAGGAGCTTTGGCAATTCATGTTTTTAATGTCTGTCAGAAATTAGACATAGAACAAACAAAAAGTCTCAAAAATGGCAAGTCCTGATATCAACCCAGCCCCAATGTCTGGAGGACAGGAATAAGGAATACTCTCTGTCTGAAACCACCACGTGGGATAAATCTATACTTCTCAGTAAGAGTTTTAGTGCTGCTCATGCATCCACCATGAAATTAAAATCTTGTATTAATGTAGACCTCTTTATGCCACGGACTTTAAAAAAGTTTAGCTGGATTTGCATCTGTAATGCTTTTGCTAAGTGTGCCTGGACACTCATTGAGCAAATCAGACTGAAAATTGTTCCTTCAGTTGATGTTTATTGAATCACTTCACAGAAATATGCAACTTGTCCAACCTGCTTATATAAATCAATCTAAACAACCCCCACCTTTCAACTATAAATAGAAAAAGCACAATGGAACAACTGAGGATAAAGATGGATTTTAATTTCAATTATTCCTTTGTCAAAGCACCACTGGTCATGTTTCAGTCTTATTCAATAGCACAAACAATGCTGTGATGTTAGATACTGTCAGAAAACTCTTAATGTCATCCATAATCCTGCAACCATTGCTTAGGCCTGAGAGCTCAGGAGATTGGCATTTTTAACACAGAGAGGTGCATCTAAATTTAAAATTCAGGTGAAAAATGAAGCAGAGAAGTAAGGGACTTCTTCAAAGGTTTGGAATTAAATAAAAGAAATAAGGCTCTAAAATAACAGAACTAATATTTGAAAATGGGGTGGTACACAGAGCAGTTTGCTCAGGGAAATCTAAGTTAGCTCAGGTACTAGGGACAGTCTAAGGATAGCAGCCTGGACTCAATTAACTTATCTGCCATCTTCAAGTCTGCTGAGAAGCACTTTTCACGTGCCTGTGTGGAAGTTGTAACGTTTTCCATGGAGAGGGTCTAACACAGGCAGTATTTCTGCACTGCTATTGTCCCTCCTCTAAAATAGACCCTCCCTGTGGCACAGTTGCCCTTGCAGTTGGCACTGTCCTATCTGGATGTAAATCTGTCCCACCAAAATCTGAATCAATCCTCTGGTGTCTACATCTGAATGAAGTGCTTACGGCTAAATGAGTAAGCTAAAGCAATTGTAAAGAAAACAAACAATTATTCTTATAACATTTCTTTAAGACTGCAATTAGATCAAATTAAATCAGCAGGAATTTCTCCACACAAAGCAAATGGAGCATTTAATATCCTGCTGAAACAAAACATGGCACACCAAGGTCCCCTACAACATCATGCTAAAACCAGTCTCCAATCTTGCCAACTTTATAGCTTTGTAAATAACTATAAAAAAATCTGTATTTCAGGGTCATGCAAATTTCACTTCCTCAGCTCCCATGTGATCTTTAACACAAGTCTATGTGCATCCTTTGCACACTCCCAACTCCTCTCCCAAAAAATCCCATCTTGACATTGTGTTACTGTACACTTGCATACCTACATGGTAACTCCATTCTGTTATTGTCTTTCAGCTTTGATAGCCCCAAAATGAATAGCAACAACAAACTGACCTGATGGAGAGCAACTGTATTCCTTACTCACAATAAATTCATACCTTGACTTCCCTTCCTGTCTCATTCACTTTACCTGCCCTTTGTGGAGTCAGGAGCTGGACTTAACAATTCTCACAGGTCCCTTCCAACTCAGGATATTCTGTGATGCTAAACCAACAGTCAAGAAAAAGTTCTTCTGAAATTTTTTAGCTCAAAAAAAGATAGCAAGAACATAAATGCAGAATGTAAAACTTGGGATAAACTGTTATGGTTTTTTCTTTGTAACTAAATTTTCTAGTTAATGCTATTTTTCTCATCCAGTGCTCAGTTCTGAAGACCAGGGCTTTTTTTTTTCAGGGCTTTGGTTTTTAGTTGTTAAATAAAAGCTTAGAGCTCCCTGTCTCTAATCAAGTCCACAAAACTAACCTCCCATCTTAACTTACACAAACACACATATGGCCCCCTTGCAGGAAGTATCAAGACCATTTCTGCAGCTTTGAACATCTCATAAAGGTAAAGATCTGCTGCTTAGTCTGGCCCTCTAGGAGCCATTAACTGACAAATTTTGCAGCAGTCTGAAAATTAAATTACAAGACACTGCTTCCCCTCTGGATTCTAGAAAAAAAAAGTTTGTCACTCTATTTTTCAAGGGCCTTCTCCTTCCTCTCTCTAGTTTTTTACTGGAATGTTTTCCTAAATGTCAAAAATTATCTCAGTTTCAGGCAGAAAGACTTTGAACCAACTTGGGTACTAACAAAGTCCCCTAACTAGCCCTTCTATGCATTTCCAGAAAATACCTACAAAAACTTATTTTTGCTGCTGTGACATTATTTTCTGTAATTTGCATTAAATTATCAAATCACACAAACAAGTGGAGACATAGCACAGAAATTAGCATTTCTTCAAGCAATGGTGAGGGGAGATTTAAAAGGTTCAGACTAAATGGCTGGAGGGCAGTGAAGTGCCTTTTCCCCTGCATATTCCAAAGAAAGCTACAGTCATACCTTGCAGTCTGTGCTTGGAAGACAGCTAATTTGGGAGGAATATTTTAAGGAAGTTATTTGATAAATTAAAATGTAGCCAATCTCCGGAGCATGAGCAGGTTTTAACTTTTCAAAGACCTGCAGTAAAGTCAGGTTTTCAGATGGTCAATGTCTCAGCCTGAGAGATCTGCTCCAAAACAGAGAGAACTAGAGCTGCCAAATGAAGTGCACATAAACACTTGATTGTTTTTAACGGAGGAAACAAGCCCTCACATTTTTTCTAACCACATTGGGATAAATGGCTAAGCCTTTAAGTAAGAGTTCAAAGAGATACTGTCAGCCTCAGGTGGATAAAGCAGCATCAGGCCAAGTGGGAGGGCTTAGGAAAGTTAAAAGCAAAGCCAAGTTGAAAACATTGTCTTAATGGAAGACCTGCATGACCTGTGCTTTGCTCAGTTCTCTTCAGGGCAAGGAGAGTGTGATTTGTCTCAGTCTTCCTCAAAGTGCTGAGTGTACGTCAGCACTTCGTCCTACGCAGTAACAGCAGTGTCAGTGAAAGAACAGCAAAGTACCAAAAACAGAATTGTGTCTCATCCAGGCAGCTTCCCACCAGCCAAACTTCCCTTCTACATAATCCCACTCTCATACTTACACATTAACATAGAAAACATAGTAATAGAGTGGCTTTTCTTGCTAAGTCTTCTTTTTCTGACTCATTTGTATTGGAATGAATCACAAACAAATCAATTGCCTGGCTGAGAGGTCATTTTCTACGTTTTTGTTTCTGTTTCTTTGACACACCAAATCCAAAGACTGTGTCACATGAACATCAGTAATTTCTGTATTTTAGCACAGATTTTGCATATAATTCAAAATATGTATCTTTCATCCCAACAAATTAAACTTCATACAAAGTGCACCAATTTCTTTAAATTTTTATTAAAACATGCAAATGTTTGGGTTTTTTTATTTACATTTGCATATTTTTGTGTTTGTGTCTTAATTTATATTAATGGGAAAGGGAATCTTAGGGGATACACAAAAAATGTAGCTTTTTTCACTGCTGGCCTATGTGCAATTTCTTCCAACTCAGTACTCTCATTAATCCAAGTCAATCAAAGTCAGTGCTTTGTTCTAAGAACATAAGCCTGAACTGAGACTATACCTATCTCTGGGGTATTACATGGAACTGATTTGGAAGGATATTATGCAAGTGTACACAATGCATTCTTATACACCAGTCTGCAAGGTTAAATGACTTCAAAACTTGAAAATGTTTCCTATGAATTGGATCCTTTAAGGACTAAATGTGTTTTTCCTTTGGTTTATGTAGCGCTGCACAGCAGTCCCACAGACTGATTCAGAGTTGCAATTCATTTCTCCATTGTAAGGAAGATACAGGCTACATTGCAAGCTGCAAAGGCTGCTTTGTTACGTGACAGCCAGAGCTGAACAAATAATTCACCTTGCATAATTTGTGCACTTATTTTTTTGTTTTCATTTCCAGAATGCCTGAAAGAAGATTACCGTCGCTGTAACGTACCTGTCAGCTAAAATTAACCTGTGGAATTCCTCACATGATTTCCTGTTACATGCCTGATGTTCATAGCTATGCTTGGTTGGGAATGGCAAACAATTTTATGGCACAGGTTGTCCTGGCTGAGTAATCAGCAAAAATCATGTGTCTTGTACAATGCACTTTTTTTCCCCCCTTGTAGTACCTTGTTTTCTCTGGTATAGGTTCATCAAGAACTTGGCAAGTTTAGCTAACTATGAAATTTAAAAACAAAAACAACTAAAAAACCCCATCCCAAAGCACTATTTTCTACAGAAAAGAAAACTGGGAGTACAAAGTTTTTAGAGAGGAAAACCTGACCCATCTCCTGGTGCATCCTTCAGTTGTGTGGTGATTAAATTGCACAATGCTGAAGGAAAAAGAAGTTCAACTGATTTAGAATAGTGGAAAGCTTAGTTAAATACACAATTTCTTTTCAGGATAGAGAAACCCTCAGCAGAAGTCTTTACAGCCTGGGGGAGGAAGGGACACACATTTGTGGAAGGAAAGGGATTCCTTAGTACAGAAACTGAAATACAAACATTGATGCACATCCAAAATGAAATCTCACAGAATCCCAAAACAGATGCCACTTAATTTTACTTTCCTCTCCTCTTACAATATTCACAAAGAAAATGTGAATAAAACTCACCAACTTTAGTGAGAGCCAGGGAACTGACTCCAAATTTAAAAAGGAAAAAGAAAGAAAAAGAAGAAAATTAAAAGCTGTGGAGGGAGGAGGATCAATAGTTACATCCCAGGAGAAGAGCAGCAACAAAATACCTCTATTCATCCAGATACCCAGGGAACAGCCTCATTTATCTGTAGCTATCACTCTGCAGCAGCAGAGATTAGGAGTTAGGTTTCCTTAACACTGATTCCTTGAGCAATCTTGGCTGAGGGTTTTCTAAAGCGAGTGTTATGATAAAATGCAGGAGTTACGAGTAAAGATTAAGAGAAAATTGGTATCTTTAAAGAACATTTTAAAGAAATTTGATCTCAGTGATTTTTACCTATACTCAAATAGAGCAGCAAGATGTTTTGAAGTTTTCTTCTCATGATGAACCCAGGTGGTGCCATAAAGACACACAAACTGAGGGGTCTTAGTTTGTGTTCTGCATTTGTCATGTTAATTGATGTGAGTTCAACATGGCAAAAGGTAGCAAATTCTTGATGTGCAGCACAGACAAGCAGAAGATACAAATACCATATAGCACTGAGCAGCATGGGTGATTCCAGAGCAAAAGCGAATCAGTTATCCTCCAGCTTCTCACCTTTCTAGCTTCTTGTTTGGAAGGAAGCATTATCAACTTGATTCCCCACAACTCTAAATTTACCCTGTGCTATACATGCAATCCTGTTCAAAAGTAGAGAAAAATGACCTCAGCATATTTATTAACCCCCTCATTTTTCAGTAGACATTCATCTTAGGAGAGTTGAGTGTATGTGTTCAGAAAAAAGTAGGATTACCAAGATGATTTATTCTCTTTTTCCAGGCTGCTATGAGTGACAGTTACAGGATTAAGCCACCATGAGAATTTACCTTATCACAAAAGGGCTTGACAGAATCAAATGATAAGTATCACCTCCTCAATGCTCCAGCCACCCCATGATTCATCTACATCTATTGGATTATCCCACTCTTTTCTGTTAGCTCTGCCTCAGAATGCTGTTCACACCCCTATCAGTTTCTTTGCAATGCCTCCAACCCAAAGCTGCCATTCCAAGTTAACACAAATCGGCTCTAAATGTTTTAAATTATTTTGACATTATAGATAAATATTATTTCAACCTGACATCTTAAATAAATCGAAGTGGAAAAATTCCAGCAAAAGCAGATTATTATGGGGGGTGGTGTGAGTGAGGCAGGGAAGCCAGGCGCTTCAAAAACAAGTTTTCTAAAGTTCTAAATGGAATTTCTAATTAAAAGGGATGTGTCAAGAGAGGGAAAACCCCAAGAATGACCAGGACCCCATGCTAAAGTAGTTTCCATTGACCAGATGAAACAGGTTGAAGTAATCTGGATATTATATGGTTGTACTTTAAACCTCTCCAGGCTGTAGCAAAACCAACTTAACTGAAGCTTTTTAAAGAATGATTAGAAGAGGCTATAAATTGCTGCACATATTTGTATTTATGCATATTACCAGCTCTGAAACTCACCTAATATAGCAACGACTTCATCATCCTGGATTACTTCCAGGGAGCCCGAGACCACGAAGCAAAGGCTGTCGACGCTCTCCCCAGCGTGGTAGATCAGGTCTCCTGGAGCACAGTGCACTGTCTGGAATTCCATGGCGAGCGCCCGCAGGCACCCATCGCTGGCCAGCCTGAAGGCCGGGTGCTCCTTGAAAACCTTGCGGTTCAGATGCACACAGATATCTGCTCTCATGTCCTTAGGGCAAATCTGCAAAACCTGACAGCGAAATCAGGCAATCAGTTTCTGCAAATGGCTTCTACCTGCCTGCTATGGCTAGTTTACCACTCAAGGTTTAAGAACTACTTTCCTCCTTCTTATAAAATTTCTAATCTCAGAGTGTATGTTTATTTTTATATTATTTATCCACATAAGCCTCAATACTAACTTAGTCTACTTTATAACACCTCACGGAAAACACTGTTTTCATCTCAGCAACATGCTCTGCTGGATATTGAATCACCAGAAGGCCTCAGGTTTTTAAGACAATAAAACTTAGAGCACAGCAGTACAGAAAGCATTGAAGAAAATCTTCCTGAAGAATTGTTTCTAGAGGGTAGGTCACTTTTTTCATAGGCAGATTCCGTGAAAAGCCTGCAATAGTAATATGCTTTAATGACTAAAACAAATTATTTAAACTTTAATTAACTCATAACGTTGAGAATTGCAGGTATTCAAATTTACCCCTCAATGACACTACCAAGTTGTTTGTTTATGCAGGAAAGGGATTTTAAGGTATGATGCTGTTTTGGGCAGCTTTTGATCTTCCAAATGCAATGTTCCTCACGGCAATTCATGATGTGTGCTCCTAAGAGAACAAGAGCTGATGCTCAGCACAGCGGGTACCAGCCAGGGCCATTTCTGAAGGGTTTTAATATAATACAGACAGCCGAGTGGAAAGAATACAAAATCACTGCTGCGTGTACAGATTAAAAGTGGAAAGAAGTAATATGAACAGGGTTTGGGGATCACAAAATCCTTGATGAAGCACATCCAAGACCTATTGTTTGAGAAAAACATTGAGTAGTTTCAGTCTGCTTGTTTTGGGGTTTTTTTAAACTATTTTCTTAGTAATAACTACTCTATCCAATTAAGGAACACTCTGGTTGATCTTCAGAGTTAATCCCACACATTTTCCAAGGTGGAAAGAGAAGACTGTCTCATTGCAAATACTCCTGAAAAGCAAGAGTAACACAGGAAGCACTATGGCTATGTCTACGCTTTGAAATGGGGCTCTCTGCAAGATCTGAGCAGAGAACCAAACTCATAATTCTGTGCATGGCACTGGTTCCAGATATCATGCCTGGTACTCTAAAGATAAATAACTCCATCACCAATATCATCATCTTTGGTCCACCTGCAAACAGACATTTTATTACAGATATTACTTCTAAAAAGAGATGTATTTCTATAGTGCTTAGGTGTAGGGCACTCATGAATGATTTTTCTTGGCTGCCCTGTACAGCAGAGCTGCCAAACCTGCCAGTTCTCAGTTTTCCAGGCTCACAGAAATGGGCTGGGGCAACAAGACTAGCATTTAACAGGGAACACAGGCAGCAGCCATATCTGTCATTTCCATTGTCTCATTTACTCTGGCAATGAAAATATTCCCTAGTGGCATATTCTTGCCAAATTTTACTACTGGAATTACACACACACACTTTTCAGTTACCTGAATATCATATAGCAACAATGTCACAATAGAAATAGTAGCAAAAACCCCTAAATATACAAAAGAATATTTAAAATTATGCTATTATCCAAAAACCTTTTGGATAAAAAAAGACTTCTTAGAGGAAGCTAACTAATTTTCCACTCTCCATTTAAAGAAGTTGTCTCCAACTTTTGTGTTTCACTTCACAAAAATTAAAGGGATTAAAGACATTTGAGAGTTACAGATAAATGGGAGAAGACTTTCATTTGTCCAGGAGGTAAGAAATGTATCTTCATGGATCAATTTTAGAATCTTTCAGTAGCTGTTGGCTAAATTTCATTGCACTGGCATCTTCCAGACTTGTAACTTAGCACGTCTGCAGTTAACACTGAACTGACAAATTTGTGGCCTACAAAACAGTGATAGGACCAGTTCTGTGCTCAGTTCACACTTAAGTCTCTGCCCCATCTGCAGGAAGCTGTGCTGCGTTTCAGAGGACAGTGACTACCACTGTTCTGTCTCACGAGCGATACATGTTTTATTCATGACATCCCAGAAGTTATGCACAGGCATCAGAACTACAGAGCTCAGACCTGGGAGTTTATGGATTGGCACAGCCAAGCATAGCTTTTGCTGTGCAGATGAAAGCTGAGCTCTTGGTGTAGCAGTCACGGCCAGTGGCAGTTCAGCTATGAACACACCAGTGTTTGAAACCAGCACCGTATTAAGCTCTTTGGTGTCCTGACAATTGGAGACTTTTCTCCTGTTTGTTAAGATAATTCTCAAAGGCTACACTGGGTATTGTTGTACTGGGTTTGGTTTATCTGCTGTATAAAAATAAACCCTTAAAGCATTTCTCTCCTTATCAAAGGAAGTCAAGAATGTACATTGAAGATAAGCTTAAAAAACAAAACAAAACAAAACAAACATGTTTTACATAGCATTTTTTTCTTGTTGTTTTTTTAAAATGATGACAGGAGTTTGTAATGGGGGCTGAATGAAAAAAACAGCACTCATTACACTATGTATCCTCAGATGTCTCTCCACCTTCACCAAATGCACCTACTTCAAATCACAACCCCACACAAAGACAGATTGTGAGAAAACATGCAGAACAGATTCTAACCAGCACTATCCAGCACTAAAATACCATTTCTTTCTGAAAGCTAGTGTGACAGACAGTGCTTACAGAATCATGTCTGGGATCTAAAAATGGCAGATATGCTGAAGACCATTTAGGAAAGCAAACAGTGCCCTGTGTGCCCCTCAGTCTCCAGGCAGCTCAGTGCAAGGCCACATCTGTTCTACTCCTTCATAACGATGCTTTAACAGCTGTACAGAAATGACACTGTTTGCTCTTTAACTGCATCATCCACAGTTCAGAATACTAAATTAAGCTGCCAAACAGAAGGCTGGTGACCAGAGCATTGATATGATTTCCTGAATGATCCACCTCACAAATCACACTTCTTTACAATCAGAAGAAAAACTGTCTATCTCTACAAAAGCTGGCAACTAATATGAAAGCGACAAGGAGTTACTTTTGTACATTTGTTCTGGTGAAAGGCCATCTGCTATTTTAAAAGACACAATGGGAATTTATTTCTAAATTCAATGAATCTGAATGATAACATCTGCCTTACATAAAGTAGATTTCAAGTAATACATTATTAAATACTTCCAGTTTTCATTAATATTTTTAACCTGCACACAGAATATTACATTCAAATTCTCCAACAACAACAACAAAATTACTTTGTTTTCAGGCCCACAGAGCTGCAAGCAACCTCACAAGAAATATTGAAAAATAAAAAAAACTCACTTGGAAAAGCTGTGGGATTGTGTTACAATCCAGAACGTGTTATTTACTTGTCACCTTCATTTACTGCAAGCTGAGCTTTGTCCTTTATCATTTTTATACTATTTCATGCCATTTCACTAGCAAAACACACATACTTTTACCACTATCATATGTCAATATGATAGAATAGCTGAAATACTGTATTTGAAAGTTTAAAATTAAGGGAAGCTGCTGCTTCCCTTAAAAATATTTAAAGAATATTTGTCTCCTTTACTAAGACAGTACCTCCTGTTTACTTTAATGGACTACTTTCAGGATGTGACTTCTTTCCTTGCAGTTTAATTTACTTACCTTTTCAGTATCTATTCCTCTGGACATTGACCAGGTGGAAACAATGTAATCCATCACACGTTCACTCAGTCCTTTAGGGACCTGGTAGAGCTTTAAAAAGTCCCGGACACTGTTCAGCATTTCATGGTATCTGTTGGTGTTAGCATACATTTGCTGAAATATGGTTGTCACATTACCAAAAATGGTGGCATACAGAAGGGCTGTGAAAAAGAAAAAGCACAGAGAAAATACATGTTAAAATGTGGTGTTCATTTTGTGTTCCACTGGGCTTTAAGACTGGAAATGGTAGGTCACAAAAATGCATGCAAATATCAGTGCTTTACTAGGAAGGCCTGATGAGCTCAAGCACTTTATAGGTCACCTTCAGCACTACAAACTGAGGACCACCACCTATTTTTGTGAGAGCATGTCCTGCATCACAAAGCTCCTAAAACACGACTGTTTGTATTTGTCCATCAAACAATTCAGCAGTACCCAAAACCTTACAAAACCACAACAGAAGACAGAAGAATTTTAAGAAAAATACCTTGACAGCAAATACTTTAATTTTTCATCTCAGGTTTATAGCACCTGTGTTGAAATACTATCAGTGACAGATTTCCAGGCTTTAAGTGAATTATCCCAGTGGTAAGCTGAGTCATCGTTACCCACCTTGGTGTGACAACAACAATGCATCAAAGCAGAAGATGGAATAGGTAATACACAGCTACCATGGGTCAGTAATTTATAAACATAAGTTTAATAATACATAAAAACTCGCATTACATTTTATATTCTTCAGGCAAAAGAACAGCAAGGGCTGAGGGAAGAGCTAGAGCCCTCAGAGGCAGACCTTTGCACAGGCCTCCTGACTTCACACAACACAGTTGTGAAGCCAGCTGGTTCATCAGGATGGGTTTAAGAATAAACACGAGGAAGAAAAAAATGCAGTGTTTCCAAGCCTGGAGAGAAGCAGATGAAAACACACAGGACGTGAGAAGATCCATCTGCTGAAGCCCAAGACAGAACAGCAGGCTGGTGGCAGCCTCAGCAGCCAGGTTTGATAGCTTGCAGAGGCTGGGGCTGCGGCTCTTCCAGCCAATCCATCCCTGAATGAAATGGAGAGACAGGAAGCCTCAAGGGGAGCTTTCCTATGTTGTGAATCAGGTCAGTGATACGTGACAGGTTGGCTGTAGAGGGAGAGGAACAGTCAGACTGCAGATGTGATGATAACCACCCGTTAAGTGCTCTGGCTTGCTGAGTAAGTTCTTCCTCTTAATCATTTCCTGTCCCCCAAAACAAGCACTGAATTGTGAGTATCGTATCTCTTCCACCCGAGGTAAATCAATGAGAAGCCATATTTATAAAAAAATATATTTTGCCTTACTGAAGGCAAATTATTATTATTTTGCTGTTTATTTACTCCCTCACCAGCTATTAAAAAAGAAAAAAAAATCTTCGTCTCACTCCTTCCTTTGAGAATGCAGCTATTGATTCAGGTCAGTGTAATAGGCAGATATCCTTAAGCCAGCTAAGATGCTCTAAGGTTCTGTAGCCAACAAAAACCTTTGATACTCTGCAAAACAAACTTATGGGACTGTCTGTGCCCTGATCATCATGAAATGTAATTTAAGTTAAGGTTTGCTCAAGGCCTTTACACTGCTGATTTTCTGCAGAATTCCTTCTTGATGCTGCATGACTTTTCTTTCTATGAGCTTCTGTAGAGAATAGCTGTCTCTTTTTTCATCTACTCCTCTGTACAAACAGGTACAAAAATATGCAGAAAAATATGCACATTCAGTTTAAAGAAAAGTGGAGAGAATTAATATAGTGACCAAAACCATTTATTTTCCCTGTTTAACCTTAATTTGTGCCTGAACAAAACCGTATCAGGCAGTTCGATGAGTAGTGAAGAATGATAAAATGCTTTACAAAACAGATTTACCATAACAGCTCCTTAATCCATGAGTATTTTTGTATTAGAACAGCATTACCTATCCCTAAGTAAGTACTGGTTTGCTCTCTGTTACGCAAATACAAACATGACCCTACAGGAGACTGCAGCAGCACAAGGCAGCCAGCACAGCACTGAAACCAGTGACAACTAAAGAGAGGGTGGCAAGCAGATTTTTATCTGTAGGTTTCTTGACAACAGCACTTGTGTCCATACAACTCTCTTTGCTCTCTGGCAAACAATTCTCTCAAGTGAGACCTGGGGGTTCACTGTCTTGGCATGTACAGCTCCATGCCAGCAAAGGTAAAATGGAGTCCCCACTCTTCCCCATTAATGTCCAGCTACATGAAGCTTAAAGAAAAAACAGAAGTTTGGTCATATATTTTGATTATTATGAAGCAAGCAATTTCCACTGCAAATTACAGCTCCAGTATGACAATTATCTTGGCAAGAAAAATTATTCCTGCCTAGATTAATTTTTTTTAATTCCCAAATTTACAATCCTTAATTTATCATTAGCCAACCATTTTATTACTATTAAAGACACATTAAAGCCAAGGATTTTTGCAGCCTAATATTGGGTAAATTCATTAACATATTAAACCTTGAACTCTTCTGCACAGAAGTAGCTGGCTGTGTGCCTTTCCTTCCTTTCAAAAGAATAATGAAATGAACCCACCGCAGTAGACTGCAGCCCCAGACTGATTTCAGAGACATACATTCTACTAAAGGAAGAAAGTTGGGCCATTTATGATAGACCAAAATCTCCAGCATTTCCTCTCCAGATCCCTCAGAAATTATATAGCCCTCACCCTCTGACATTAATATTCTTTTCTGACAATAAAGAAAAACATGTTGTCCCCAACAATGTGGCTGTTCATTTACACTGTGGTCTGTGATACTCCATTTAAACCAGGGTTTAAATAACATCACAGATAGGACCATAGTAATTTCAGTGGCAAATTACCCACAAGTGAATCATGAAGGTCAGACACAGGTTGCAAAGGTCACCAAATAATCTGCTACTTCTAGTGATGTAACAAGTAAGAATACAGAAATAAATACAAGCCAGTGTACGTGTCAGCTACCACAGTAAGGGATCTGGGGTTTTATTTTAGAATTATAAGAGGAAGAATTTCTATCTGTAAGAATGAGAGGTTTACAATTACCCAAATTACAGATGTAAGTGCTGCATTTGGTTCCTGAGATGAATCAACAGATTGATGATGGTTTGTTCAAAATGCACTCATCCAATGTGCACAGAAGAGCTACACAGCAACAAGTGAGACCAACATCGGCTAGTGAACAATCTCTTATATCTTGCACCCAAGAATTGCAGTGCCTTCTGAAAATGAACTACCTTCATTTTTGCTGTCTGGAAAGCTGATTGAGAAAGTCTGTCTGTATGTAAATTCCACTTAACAACTAGAAAACCAAAATAAACCCTTTTTACATACTGCAATAACCTAAGTACTATTCAAAGAGCAAGCACCTGCATTTGCAAATAGTAGATGATTTAAATGTATAATTGCACTTCTGTTTCACCAACAAGTTCCTAGTATACAACAAATTATTCAGCTGAGAGAAGGCTGAATCTGTTGCACTGTATCACTTCTTACTGAATATGAAACACAACTGTAAATTAACCACAAAAACTGCATGTCTCAAAGGCATTTTTCAGATAACACATTGTGAGGTCACACAAAATTAACATTGATCAGATAAAAAGAAAAGCAATAATTAATTGTATGGATCATCTCATAATTACATGAGAAAATGACATTATTTTCAAATGTGCAATTAGAACAATGTAAGAGTTTATAATTGCTTGAGATTAGGAGTCTTGATTAGTGGTAATTATGCCTACTTATGGGTAGAGAGCATGCAGTTAAAAGAAAAACACTGAACTATTAAATACAATATGCAAGTAAATACCAAACTGAACAGGTATCTTAAAGAATTGTTTACAGACCTAGTTTTGATAGAATTGTTATTTGTAGTCTTGCAATCTGATATCAAAGCTTCTGAAGTGAGATGTACTTATCAATTATCTACATAACCTTCTAGAACAGTACAGACAGACCCAGAGCTGCTTAACTCGGTACTTCTTAGGAAGCTTTGTGTATTATAAAGTTTCCTATTTGTAATCTTTTATCTACCTTTTTTTTTTTTAACTAACACAATGTATAAAGATATAATTCCATTTAGCTAGTAAAGAATAAATGTAAAGAAGTTAGCCAAAATCTAATAGGTCAATTAATTTTTTGCACTTCATGATTTTCCACAATATCTATCCAGAACATTTCCACCTGTTAGAAAACAAATTACAATTGCTAATCTTAGCATGTAGATAACTTCCTGAATTTCACAACCTCGGAAAAAGACATTTTTTTAAGTGAAAGTAAATTCCCAGAGGAGCTCTCCCCCATGCTGTCCAGTAACTGTTAAATACTGCTCTTTCCACAGCTCTCTGTTCTCCTGGATTGAAACAAACACTGCTCCACCTCCCTCTTTCATTCCACCAGCTTCTAATTTGCACCTCCAAAGCAAGGCAGTAGCAATGGCAAAGATCAGAGAGCCAGCACACTACTGAGCAAGTCTGAAAATCAATTTAATGGCAAAGAGCAAAGCAGAAAGCCTGAGTAGGCCATGAGGGACATGCACATCAAACCATGTGGCGCAAGCACTTGACTTCTAGTATGAAAGATGAGCGACCACAGGCAAATTTTATTAAACTCAGAGTTAAATTCTACTGCAAATCTCACTCTCATCATCACATCTGGTGAAATCAGTCTGCTGGCAGCAAAACTGGGACAGAGAAAGACAACAGTGGGCTCTGGCTACAATGGAAATGTCTCCCCTGCAGAAGGGTAGGACACCAGTGAGGACGCAATTGATAAAGGCTGAGCAAGAGACCATTGGCACATTCTTTCATCTTCCCATCACCAAAAAAACCAAGAACTGCAGTGAAATGCACGTCAGAGACATAAACAAGGGAACAGCTGCTCTAAGAAGCCACTTAAGCAACTACGAAGGACTAGAGTAGTAGAAACATCTGTGCACCTTAAAATAGGCTGTCTGCAGAAAGGGAAGTTAAGAACAGCTATGGAACAAACACCACAAGCAGCCCCCACTGCTTCTCTCCCCACACCCTTTCCTAACTCTACAAAATAGAAGCAGCAGCCTGCTGCTACAGCAGCACAGCCATATAATCTCCTGTTATCGATTTGCAATGACTTACATTTTGCCAGTTTAAGACTTAATATGGAAGAATAGAGGCAAGTGCTGGTAAACTACCAAACTTTCTAAAGATGCTGAAATCCAGCATCCTTTAGGATGCCTCAAAGCCTTTCTTTTTATTTTTTTTTTATCTGGAAGCACCCACACAGCTGATAGGAGCAGTTACAGGTGTTTTGGCTCGCAAGCATCCTGCACAGTACAACTCTGTAAGAGGTTTTGCTTTTGCCTTTTTTTGGCCATTTTTGGGCTAAGATAAACAGTGTGGAAAAACACACAGAGCAAAACTGATCGGAGTAGCAATCAGAGCTAGAGGACAAGCCAAGAGAGCAAACTTCAGCATTAGCTCTGTTAGAAAGCTCTTCAACATAAACAGCTCTCTCCAAACTGACAGTGAAGGGCCAACACCATCCTGCTCTCTGTGAAAGGCTGCATCTTGGATTCAAGAGCTGGCTTATGAAAAGAGAGGACGAAGCCTCCTGCCAATCCTTACAAAGGAGGAGTGGTGGCTATTACCTCCCTGGCCAGGGCTCCTACTTCTGTACAGAAGAACCTGAATAAATTAACACAGTCCCACTAATTAACACTGTAAAATCTGGATTGACAAACTGAGAAGTGTCCAAACAAGTAAAATGGCAAGAATCCTGATTCATGAAACTCATCACTCATTTGTTTTGACAGCTAGAGCTTAATATTATGTTCACCCTGAAAGGTGCCAACAGTCACCAGAGGGGGATTTAATGGCAGCCACAGACTCCACTGCAGTCAATATGCTTGCAGAAAAGCAGATTACTAAAGTAATCAGATGCACAACAAGTAAAGAGTAGCCTGTGAGGATTTAAATGTGTTCTTGGTGGCAAAATTAAGGAGTAAGAACCTGGTCATACACTACCTTTCTGCTGTAAAGAAAGACCAACAGAACACAACACAAGCATAATGCTGAAAGGAATTAAAGAGCATCCTGGGTATAGTGAGACTTCAAGCTGACAGACTTTGAAATCCCTAACCAAGAGCATCTCTCACTTTCAGAGAAACAGGGTTGCACACTCTGATTCTATAAACAAACAGCACCTGCAGACCAATGAGTTCACCTGGCTCTTCTTACTTAAATTACCTGAAGGCATCCATTTCTCTGCAAGGCCCAGCATTTCCACCAACTGGTGAGTGCCAATAGGGGTAGCAGTGTTTTACATCCAAAAGTGCATCATAAACCAGACAGGAAGATGTATTTTGTGCCTCAACTTACAGGTAAACCTGACAAAAAGCTATGAGTAACTCCAAACATAGTAATACCTAATCATTAATTGAAATTAAGTCCTTAACCCTTGACAGGAAGAAGACTTTCCAAGAACTAGTATAGTTTAATTAACTAGTCTACGGAAAAATCCTTGCACAATAAATTTATTTCGGTCAAAATATAACAATATGGGACAGCAAGATCAACAGGCAAGATTTGAAATGGGAAACACCAGTGTGATAAATCAAAGGTAAGACTAGAGAAAAAGGAAGATTCTACAGAAAATGGCACTTCCCAGTCACCTCTCCAAATTTTATTCCCCACAAGATAGGTTTATCTCTGATAAACTAAAACAGAATGGCAAGAGAATGTACCAATTTGCAGCAACTACAGTTCCTGTAAAGAGCAGCATATTTATCACAACATCTTCAGGAATGTCATAAGGGATTAGTCTAGAGCAACACTGAAGTACACATCCTCAAAACATGGAGCATCATCAAGATCTTGGTTGATGTGCCAATTTCATTACCAAGAGGAAACTAAGTGTACAAACAGATAACAGCTGGAAAAATGATCTCTATTCCAAACATACCAGGGCAGACTCCCCAGTGGTACCAACACAGGATGAACTCAGCTCAGTATATTCACTAGCAGGTTTTACCATGATGAGAATTAGTAAAATGCCAAAACTGATTAAATCCTCTGCAATTTGTGAGAAAGGACACTCTTTTACTGTTTTGTAGAATTTTATGGACAATAAAATTTAAATTGTCTAGAAAATTGAAATGGATTTCCATTTCATTTCCCACCACTAATGAACAGATCACCATTTAAATGACGACTGAGCCATTTAAGGGCATAATTTTTCTTCTACAGTTTATACAGGGTAATGCATGGCCATTTTCAATTACTTGGTTAAAATTAAATCTCCAGATACTGCTTCTAGAGTTTTACTCATTCGCACCAATATGAAAGCTTTTGTTTTCAAAGCTGTTTTATCTACGCTCAACTTAGCTCAAATGGTTTGCCCCAATTAAACACCAACTCTCCTCATTTTAAAATTTATTACTGAAATAGAACTACACCAACAAAAGAACAAAAACAAAAATCAAAAGCCACAATTAGGAAAAGTTATTTTCATGTGAAGCTGCTTACATATGTAGCTTGTTAGCATTCCTCTGTTCACGCTATTTCCTCTGTGACTTGTATGATCCTTCCTATGAGGCCTTGCAGGAGGCAAATCAAAGGGATACTCAAGGAGATCATCTGTTATCCAAACTTTTGGTCCTTTCCCTACATTGCTGCTACACATTCCGCTGGGCTTCGCACTGCTGGCTCCAGCCTGCTCCTGCTGGCAACTATTTTGCAATAAACTATCCATGGCTTTTGAGAGGCCAGGACTCGATCTGAATTTTGCACACCAAAACAACCATCCAGCACTTACATATACTGATTTCTGGACAAAACTTGCCCCCATCACTGATGCAACACAAGAGTTTAGTGGCTAAACTCTTGTTCAAGCAAGAAAAAGAATTCTTGTTGTTCAAGCAAAGTTCAAGCAAAGTTCTCCTGTCTGATTCCTTTTGGTCATTGCTCCAACCTCATTTAATTAAGGAATCTTATATTTGAGTATGGTATTCAGAGTAATTCTTTATTCCAAATGATAATTGGATTCAGGTGGCTTCTCTCTCCTCCCACCAGAGCACCCATGTGAGAAGTTCATAACTGGCTGTATTCCTTCCTGATCATGTTCAGTGAGAACATGATCACTGGTGGTGATTATGGTTCCTGAAACCACCAGTGAGACTACAAGGAGGAAGGACCCAAGGCTTCCCCTTAGACTGCAGTGATCTCATTTCTCATTAGGCTTAAAACCTCTAGTCAGCTGTGTTTTAAATACTACTGCAAGGTGTGGGCATGTCTGCCTGTGATGAAAGTTAAGGACACAGTTCAGAGAAACACCAAGACAATGCATTTCTCTTCGACCACTAACTTTCATCCAATGACTTACAAGTCATAGACATCTTCTGCCGTATATGTAGCAGTACAGCACAGTCTTATTTTAGGCTTTCTCTTCTCTGAGAACAAATTAAAAAGTTAAATTTTAATGCCTATAAATTACCCCAACATAAAAGCAGAGTGGGATGGAGGTACTATGGTTCCATTGTGAAGAGAACCAGAGGTAGGTGGTAGAGTGCTGGCCTCAACCAGACAGCTGATGGAAAAATTGCATATCCCTTATCTCACAGACTCCAGAGAGAAGACATTTCTTTGGATTAACTGTATTGTCCCCAAACCAAAAACTAGTTAAACAAAACCCTGAAAACAACTGAAAGTGGGTAACTGGAAGCCTGTGTCTTCCGTAGCTCACCTGGTTTACACTCAGCAGGCCCTTCAAGCTGACTTTGCTCTAAGCAGTCACACTGTGAAACCAGCAGTGACCTCTGCAATGACCAGACACCAGAGAGCCTGTGCTATTCACCCAGGAGCTGCCAGGTCTGTTCAGGTGACAGACCAGCCAGCAAGAGCTAAGGGCATGGCTGCACCTGACAGGATTAATGGATACTGGACATAAGGGCAACAATTAATTCTCAGTTCAGATCTCCTCCACTGTGAAATTAAGCCCCAAAAGCTATTGCACTTAACTGGACTATGCTGTACCTGTGTGCTTTGCCTCTCTACAGCTCAGTCTGAAGCTTTTGATGCGACAAAACCTTGGTAAGCCACCCTGGGATGTTGTTATTTCAATAACCACAGCCAGACTGCAAGGTCTCATCATTAACCTGCCAATCCCTTCATGCACATGCACAATTTCTACTTCTGGGTGCAACAAGTATAAACAAGTTACGTGACTATATTCTACACAGGGTTTTCAAGCACTTCCCAAACAAGCCTAAAGACAAAACCTCCCCTTTTCTCGTATCTGTAAATAGCTACAAAGACTTAATACCGTTCATAACACAAATAAGAATCATGAAGTTTGGAATTTAGTTGACTAAACCAATGAGGTCGGAGACAAAGATGACATTTACCAGTGAAGACTAATTTGGGGTGGTTAAAGAACAATTGTCACTGGAATGACTAGGTCTGAGTCATGCTCCTCCCACACACTAATCACAGGTGTGCTTGCAGACCAAAATCAATAGGTGCACACAGTATTTACAAGAATGTGACACGGGAATAACTCATAGACAGTGGCTTCTCAAGGGTGCCCTGCTTTACTGACGAATGAAATGACAGGCTAGCAAAGACACAGATGGTTTATCAAAAAATGACTGGAACCACTGTTGAGTTTTTAATGACAAACCATGGATGACTGCATGTGAGAAGAATACTTGCCTCTGGAGCAGTGAAGAGGGTTACAGCCTAACTTTCCAAAACAGGTATTCATTTCTGTTCCTATGGTTCCAGTCTTAAAGGTGCTTCTGTTCCAGGCTGAGTCTGCTATTTTATTAGAACTCAGCAGGACTAAAAGCCCCAGTGAACATACATACAACAGAGTTCCATACCTCACTTCTAAAAAGAATTGTATTTATCATGATATTCAGGGGTAGATGCTATTGCGTAAGAGATACTGCCTAAATTCTTTTTAAAGTAAACATTACACGGAAATCATCTGACATCTAAAACCATTTTGTGCTTTGGTAAGTTTGTTGGCAAGTCACCACAAAATGCAAATATATTTGCACATAAACAAACATATATATACAGTCAGAAGTAAGGACGTATTATTATCCCACTGGGACCTTTTTAGAGAACTATTCTGCTTGTGCAGTGCCTGCCAGGCACACAGGAATGGTATTTGCAGATACTAATAAGCTGAAGCTGTCCAACAGAAAGTACAGAGGACTCTCAAAGGCAATGGAATATCTCTGCCAGTAGTTTGCAACTACAAACCTCATCCAACAGTTAGGCACACAAAGCTTTTCCTTGCTTAGGGGAAGAACGATCGAGAAAATTGTACTTCAAGTATAATCCCCTGCAGTCACTGAACATCTGGGATACAACAGGCCTATGTTTCAAATATCAATGCAGGAGCAGAGACCTGAACACAGGTCTTCCATTCTTTCTGAAGAGTTCCTCCACCTAAAGGTGACTGAGTATTTTGAATCAAAGAGAAAGGAAAGGAAATTAAAGGAAAGAGTTTTTACAAGTAGAACTGTTCCAATCTCCATAAATACAGCAGGGATATGTTCACAGTATTTCCATATCCTTGGAGTCTTTGAACCATGAAATAATGGATTAGAATGGAGGAGGCAGATATCTTGACATAAACACAGGCTTCTCTGCTCTCACCTCTCCACAGAGTAATGTGTTTTCTGGCAGACTTGCTCAGAGAAGCTTTACTTGACCAGCCACAGCAGATGGAGAACATCTACTATCACTCCCAAAAGATCCTTGGAAAAGTAATTTCTAAGATTCGTTGAAGTGATTTTACATACGTGTATGAGCAAAGTCTTAGGAATCACAAGGAAATAATGCAGTTGTACCAACTGGTGAAAGTAACCAAAATCTCAGCATAAGTAAACCCTAGCACATCATCGGGAGTTAAACCTCAGAGTAAACTTTTCATCATAGTGACATGGGGTACGCAAGAGCAATGGCTCCTCCTGAATTTAAATCCTGATCTTTGGATTCCAAAAGGAAAGGTTCCCCCAGATGCCCACTGTCTGCTGACACACCACTGGATGTAGCTTAACCCTGCAGCAGTCCTATGGCAGTCATTAGTCACATTCCCTGAGAATTCTTACAGATCAAGGATAACTTTCACAACATCAGAGGACTTCCAGAAGAGTTTTTGCAGTTGTCACAAGTTTTTCCTTGTTTAAGCATTGAAGAACTTGCCTTCTGTAATTCAATTATCTGCCAAGTACAGAATCACCTAAGTAGCACGTTAAATCTTCCAGATATTAAATTATTCCTTCCTACTGATGGAGGCAACAAGAAAATCTTACAGCTCATTGGAGATGAATAGTAAGATTTGGGCAAACAATTGTGGCAAATATATTCCATGTCATTTACAGGCATTGACGTTGTCTAAGGATAAAGAAGTAAAAAAGCAGGAACTTATTTTTGCACCTAAACTGTGTAATAACCTGCATGCTCACCTTTTGAAAGCTATGTGAAGAACTGTTTGTAAGCTGTGTGTGCTACCATGAATATTCATTTACTGGTCTTCAGCACAAGGCAAGGATAGAATGCTTTTCAACAGCTTGAATTTTTGATATTGCATAGTTACTCCTGGCTGACAGATATTAATGATTCTTGACAGAATGCTTATCTTTGAGCTCTTGCTGTAATCAATCAGCACAAGAGCAGCAGGCTATTAAAATATTTTTCTGTCAAGCTCTCTTGACATGCTTTGAATGGTACACAGCCTCAACGTTGGGTTTGGATTTTTTTGTGTGTGTTTTGTTTGTTGGATTTGTGTTTTGTTTCCAGTTGTTTTTCGGCAGTTTTTGTTGTTGTTGTTTTGGATTGGCTTTTTAATAAGAGAATCTACCTGAAACTACACAGCTGGACTTCCTTTATCAGCACCTCTTGAAGTTGTCCTTAAATATCAGCCCTGATGTTGAGCATTTAGAATCCAGTCACCATGGTTTCAGCTCCTTCTGACAAATATCCCTCTGTCTTCTTTCTATCCTGCCTTTCTCCATCTACACATGCATACACACTCTTATTTAAAACAATTTATCCCCGTCAGACTCTTGCCATCTACCTGGCCCATAATTACTCTTCATGCCTCCTTTCAGAAGTTCTAACCTCCTGTGTTCTCTCACTTCTTCCAATTTTCTATTCAATACCCTGTCTTCCTCCAGCTTTTCAGAAACCTGTCATGGGAGCAGTTATTTAGCAGTCTCTTTGCATCACAAAGCCTGTAAAATTTAAATCAACAGCTTAGCAAGCCCATCAAAGGGGCTGCCAGACCTTCTTGGCCTCAATAGAGAAGCCTAATGACTAGGAGGGAATCAAAGTTAAATTAGATGGTCAGGAGAACTGGGACTCTTCAGAGATCAGAGGAGGGAAGCAGGGAAAGGACAGGGATACAAACCTAAATATGTAAGCATGGGGTGAAAGAGCAGAAAAGGAATGCAGATGAGGTTAGGAACACAGAACACAAAGGAGCAGCTGACAACTGAACTCATGAAAGCAGCAGAGAGTTTAAATGTCCAGTTTTCTGCACAAGCTTGGCTTTACTGATATCAATACCGTCCAAGATTAAAAGACACTTAAGTGGCACTGCAGAGGGAGGGAACAGATACACAATGGCATGGTGTGTACAGAGCACAGTGAAAGCCACTCTGCACTAGTAAAACGTGAAGAATTAAGAGTGGCAAGACAGGCAAAGCAGAGACCAGGAGCAGTTTGTATACAGCCACAGAGGAGTGTGTGACAGAGCTGGGAACTCAGCCCAAACCTGCCAGCTCAGGGCCTCTCCCTTATCCACCACCCCACACTGTCAGCACTGAAGAGACAAGCAACAGGGTTTTTTCACCTTTTGCTTTGCTCTTTGCCTATCAGCTTATTTCCTTTGCAGGTCATAACACCTGTTTGCTGTATCCAGAACCTTCTGCAAATTCAAGACACCTCTGCAAAGTCAAGCAACAAGCACCTATCTCTCTGAATGTTTGGTAAACAAATTCCAGAAGAAAAGCACTGTCCCTATCTGAACCTCCATTACTTCAGTAAAAAGAAAACGTGCCAAAAGCCTGCTTAATGAAGAAACAGTGAGTTAGGATCATGTTCACCAAGATCTGCAAGTGAAATGCAGCAGTAGAAGGCTGAGCTGTGGCTTACACACATCCCTAAAAACTTTGTTTGAAGAGCGTGTCAACATCACGACTGCCATGCAAGCCACTTTAGACTGAGCAAGTCAGATCAAAATAACACAGTACCAGTGATAACAAATAGTCCAGTGACAATGTTGTCTTTGCTAGAAGCTAATGAATATAAATTCATCCATTTTTATATCTTAAAGCAAATACTCTATGATTTTTATTTGCTTTTCTCCATTATTTCAGTGATGAAAGCTTAGGGAATAAGCTAGAAAGATGAAAAAGAAACACTTTAGAACAAGCCAAGGAACACTAGACAACAAATCCAGAGAGATTATTGCAAAGGACACTGAAGAGGAGAAAAACATTGGGTCCTGACAATATCCTTCATACAAAGCCTAAATAAACAAGTTGACACAAGCAAGGTGTGAAAGAGAGGGATGAAGTCCTTTGTGTTAATCTGCAGACCGACAGAAAAGAGCTTCAAGAGCTGCATGGCCACAAATCTCTTCAGAGCATTTTCACTTGCCCAAGTTCTTACCATGAATGTGCCAAGACAGCATCCATCCCATCCATACAGAGACCACTTCTCTGCAGCTGGAAGGAGAGGAGACAGCGGTTCTTCTGAGCATGCTGCCAACATTTTGCATGTTGAACCCCTTTTCCTCCCCATCTCTGTGGATCTATCCCATTTGCCATTATTTTTCCATCAGTAACAAGCGAGAGGTGTTAAATCCTGAACAGTTCTAAAGGCTACATTACATACATGTGGTTTGAGAAGGGCACAGGAAAGAGGAAAATGCTCATAAAACCATTTTTGAGTGGAATCACTATGAGGATACCCAAAATAGAATACACTGTGTTTTCATATTCTTGATCCAAATGCAGAAGGGGAAAAACACACATGTATCACACAAAAGGCAGAAGATTTTTAAGGGTAATATTTTTTACTTCACCTCACACATTAACACTATGTTTTCCCTTCCAGATTATGACCACTGGGATCTGAAAATTTCCAGCATTTAATGGCCAGTCCTGACTCCCTCTGCTGGTACTTCATATGGTCTCCTCTTCCTCAGCCTTAGAATAGAAGCAATGTCCCTTTAGCAGCTCCAACAGTAAAGCATAGTGGGAAAGCCTTGTCACAGCAGTTTCATTAAGATATATAAATATTTCATTAAGACTTAAAAAATACTTTGGAATCTTTGAGGGTTCATTATCACAGCTTTTAGCTTTCCTGTATTATGCTGCCCTTGTATTTGCTGTCTAGTACATCTAGACTTCCAGCTAGACTAAAGTTAGAACAGAAGTAGTAACAAACATAAAACCTTTCCTTGCCTTAATGCATGGTTTCACAGTTCACGCAAAAAGGACAACTGGTAAAAAAAGTCTTAAACCCAATTTATCAACATTGCAATAAGAATGAAGCACAGAGAAAGCTTGAAATACAAGAAGTTGCAAGCTGGCAGTATGGGAGCTCATTAAAAAAAGCACTGCACAAGAATGCTCAAGGCAAATGCCATTCAAACTTTTTCAACTCTGAAGTTATTTAATCGTCACAGCAATCACAAGGGATAAGGCATTGTTTAAAGGAACTGGCTTCTGTAGGCTGTTCAGTCTTCTGGAAAGGTATTCATTGTAAATGTCTCACCAATTTAAAATGCTCCTCAGTTCTGAAAAGCAATCTTTCTGACCCGAGGCTTGATACCTCAAGTTGCAGAGCACCCTCAGCTGAAACAATCCAAACAATGTGGGGCTTCTGAATGCCCCAAAAGGCCACAGCTGTAAAACAGGGGCAAACTGAAATATTCTGCAAGTAGAAATACTAGTTTTACACACATACAAAGCTAAATTCATCATTCTATGTGTATTTATCACCAATTTCAGTAAATCAGCATTAAGACAACATAATTTCTGCATTAGTACTTTGTACTCCTTCCCTGAGCATTAAAAGCTATGGTACCAGGGCAGTATCAGGAAAATCTGCTTCCATATAATATACATTTGCATGGAACTGCCCAGTTTCCCTTTTCATTGCATTTGCAGTCTCTTAGACTGTTCTGACTGGATGAAAGCATGCTAAAAATGGAGCATGGAAATTATTACAATTGCTACAAAGCTGTGGACAAGCCAGTCTGAGACATCTGCTTACTTACTCAAATTTAAAAGACCTGAGTTATTCTGGAAAAGGTGTAGCAGCACCAATGTTGGCACACAGTTCCCTCCACCACAGTTACAGTCTTTTCTTGCTGAAGTATTCGTTTCTACACTGTCTTCTGTCAGCTAACAATCCATACCAGAGACCCACTTCTCTCCTTGCTTTCAGGAAAACTACAACCTGGCCCAGCCCTCCCGGCTGTATGTTTAGTGAACTGCTGTGTTTTAGTTTAATCCAGCACAATGTCCATAAGCATCCCACAAAGTGCATACATACACCAAAAGGCAAATTAACAGGTGCCATAGGTTCTCTCCCACCACCTTGGAGACCAGTTACACTTGGAAGAACTTTCAGAGAACCACACTATAGAAGCTGATCAATGACATTAAAATTTTTACCATAGGGTTTTAACAAGTTTAAAATTAAAGGGTAAAAAACTGAGTACAGTGTTGGTGCTGACACTTGTGCTGGTATCACACACTCAGTACTCAACGCTGCCAACGCAAACCAGCATGTTTCAGAAGGACCCCAGCTGAGGGAGAGCTTGAAGACAAATGATTTAACAGCTGCTTTCTGAGACAAGAGTTTAATTAACATAATCAAAGCCATTATTAGGTTAATCACCAATTAGCATCACCAATTAACTCGCTTATGGCCAGCCCCCAATATCTAGAAATCAGTGCTTAAAATGAAGCACACACAGCACTCTGTGGTCTCACACTGGACTAGAGAGAAACACAGCAGAGGAGAATTTACTCCCCAAAAGAAGACACGAAGGAGGATGCTTTTAAGGATCTCAGCAAACAAAACAATATAAAAAGCCCCAACTTTCATAATAAAAAGCAAAAAGTCACATTTGGCTGAAAACCAGACATGCTAAAAAGCACCTGTGCACAGCAGCACAGCTTGGGCAAGGTCAAGCACAGAACCCCCCATGCAGAAAACCACAGCTGTGCTGTTTGAGGCAAGCTTACAAAGGCACAACTACCAAAGACCAAGCTAGCTAACGCAGTAGGTACATACTATCCACTGACTAAAAGTTCAATCTGTCCATCACCCATCACCTTCCCAGGTGCTCCTAAGCTTCCCGTATGCCCTGGGCTCCAGCAGCACTATTTCTTCACTAGATGATACTGCTGCCACAGATGGGGGCCAGCCCACACTGCTTCTTCCAGTGGTTGCTTCCCCACAGCATGTGGTTGGTTGGGCTGGGCTGTGGGCACTGGCAGCTAAAGGGTGCCTACAGGTCCTAGCTGGGTGCTAGCTTGTCCTCAGAGCAGTGACTTTCAGGACCTACACGTGGCCATCTTTTTCCATGATTCATTCTCTTGGGTTACATCCAGAGAAGGCAATACATATAATTTTCATGTCTATTCGGCACTTCTACTGACATTAAACTATGTATATGGCTATCTCAATAACTGCATAATCTCGTGTGTCTTTCAAATTCAGCACTTTCCAGTAGGTCACTATTAAGTGTCCTTACATTGTTGGTATCTTCCTTGAAAGAAGACTTGGGTTTTTTCTAAGAATCCTCTTCTACGAGTATTCTCTTGCTGCAAAATTTCAATATTCAGCCCTGCTGTTCTTATATACCTGCTCTGAAGATCAAAATATCATTTTTAAAAATGGATAAACACCACCCTTGCTCTTAGAAATGGCTGACCTTGATTATCTCGAGTTGAAAATTGTAAGATTTAGAAAGTTACGAACATGAGTCAAATGGAAAATAGAGAGAAAATGTGTAGACAACCCTAATTATAGATGTTGTTATATTTTGTTGTAATGCCATCATGATGACAGCAGACAGATAATAGCAGTAAAATCATAAATAGTAGGAAGGACTCGGAACATAAGGAATAACACAAAGCACATCATCAGCCTGTGGAATAAAAAAAGCCATCAGTACAAGAACCTCTTTGTTTTTGGGGTGTGTTTGTTTGCCCATTCTAATGAGAAGACACGGGTTCAATCAAGCTGTTTTGAACATGATCATAAAATCATGTTTCCAGCCTCAAAATTGAGGTTGGAAATGACCTAAAGATCATCAAGTCCAACTGCCACTCCTGCACTGCCATGTTCACCACTAAACCATTCCCCAAGTGCCACATCTACATGTTTTAAATACCTCCAGGATGGTGACTCCACCACTTCCCTGGGCACTCTATTCCAATGCTTGACCACCATTTCCATGAAAAAATTTTTACTAATATCCAATCTAAACCTTCCCTGATGCAACCTCCTCTCATCCTGTCACTTGTTACCTGGCAGAAGACACCTATCTCCACCTGGCTACAGCCTCCTTTCAGGCAGCTGTAGAGAGCAATAAGGTCTCCCTGAGCCTCCTTTTTTCCAGATTAAGCACTCCCAGCTCCCTCAGCTGTTCCTCATCAGATCTGTGCTCCAGACACTCCACCAGCTCTGTTGCCCTTCTCTGGACTCACCCCAGCACTTCAGTGTCTTTCTTGTAGTGAGGGGCCCAGAACAGAGCACAGGATTTGAGGTACAGCTTCACCAGTGCCAAGTATAGGGATATGAACATTTCCCTGGTCCTGCTGGCCATACAATTTCTGATAAATAGTTATAGCTGTTATGCTCTGTTTGCTTATCTGAGTGTGATTTTTCAAGTCCACAGTTTGAATTACAGCATACCCAGTGTATTTGCTACACAGAAAGAGCACAGAGATCACACACGAGGCATACAGAAGCACAGTATGGTTTTGTTGTTGCACAGATATCAGCACTAACCTTATCTGTTGATAGTGGCAGAGAGTATATATCTGCAAAATGCAGCTCCTACCTGACAGGACCAGAAATATTAGTGCCAGCATTGAAAGTGTAGTTGTTTCCACAAATAACTAGGGAGTTTAAGATGGTAGAATTAGCCTGTGCTGCTAGGCTTCTCTATTTTAGTTTTTAATTCTCATTTTTACTTTTACAGTTCATCTACATTTTCTCTACTATACACTCTGCTTAAGTGTCACTGACATACAGGTATGTACACCCCTAACTTGAAAAACCATATACTCTTATGCCTTTCTTGTCTCCTGCTGTCTAAGGTCAGAGTTTTCCAGTGGGTCACCAACACACATAGTTATAAATCTTAATGCCACGTTCATTGTTTTTTATAAGTGTGATAATAATAAATCTATCTATTATAAATCTATTATAAATAAAAAATAAAATATTTATAAATCTATTCTACCTCAGAGGTGTAGCAACGAAATCAGGTTTGCAGTGTACTAAGTTGGGAAAATCTGAAGCTAAACCACAAATTATCAAGCACCCATGAAAAGTACTTGTCACAAAAGTTGATGTGACAGCACACAAAACAGTCTCTAGTTCTTCCAACAAGCAATATTTTGCTTGAACATTTAAAATTGGCACAATTTTTGCATTTGCAAACAGAGATTCTGAGTCAAGTTCGGAAGAAATCCAGCCTTTTAATGAAAGGTGTTTTACCTTCCTTGACTGCAGAAGCTCTTGAAACAGTGGCAGTTCTCATGGAGTCAAGTCCTTGCAACTCTTCCCAGAACACTTCAGGAATGGCATGGCTGGAGTCAGGAGAGGAGAAATTGACACAAAACTAAAATCTGATCCTTAGGGTGCACAGGTTTTGTGGACTGTGTGTTATTTTCTTCAGCTGGAACATTTCCATGCTACCCTCCTCTCATAGGGGACCTGACCATTCAGAACTGGGGCACCAAGGAGCAGTTTGCTTCCCCTACCCTCCCTGGACACAGGCTCAGCAGAGACTGGGAGGAAATTTGCTGTTTCTCAGCTGTAGCTACCCTAAATGCTCTTTTTTCACTTTAGATGAATCCACAGCCTGTTGAACCGCAAGAAGCAAGTAATCCTGTGGCATATAAAATGAACAACAACCAATGGGTATTTTAAAGAGCAGGTTGTTTGGGAAAGCAGCTCTGCTTTACAGGAGTGCTCTTGGTTCACCAGGCAGCCAGCAACCGATGGCAAAGTCCTCCAAAACTGCTAAAACAGAAGTAGTGCTCTGTAGCTACTGAAGGACAAACTTTCCCATTAGCAACCAGCAGGAAATTTGGCTGTGTGGCCTCAGGCAAACATTACTGTGCATCAACCATTTTGTGCATCACTGCATAGAAAATGGTACAAAATCAGATACTCTTCTCTTAAACGTATAAAGCAGCATTCTCTAGCAGGTTAAGGTTAGAGACAGCAGCTGAAGGAGGAAAAAGCAACACTAGCAGCACGCACACATGCACAAACATAGCAGTCTCAGATTTAAATTCTTTCTTTTCTTCAACCCGTATTGCCTTCTTCTGGGAAGCAGGTTGTTTCGCTGCCCATTTACCCAAAATTATTCAAACTCTTCAGCCATCTCCAGTGTTACCTTAAAGCACGGGCCTACAGATCCTGTCCCCAACCCCTGACAATAACCAACATCAAAAGCTTACAGGAAATATTTCTCATTCACATGCAGCGCTTTCCCAGAATTCTTCCCTACTGCTCTCCCCTTCCGATACTGTCTCATATTTAATCTCTGGGGAGTGTGTACAGCCATGATGTTGCTTACAGAACAGCTGTAGGAAGGAGAAAATGTAACTGCTGCCACAAGGGCAGTATTTGTGTCATCAACACATATTCAACATTCACACCTGTTTGCGCAGAGTGTGCAAGGCTAGAAAGTTAGCTCTGTTCCTGACCAGTTCTACCACAGCTAGTCCCCCAAAGCAAGAGAAGACAAGATTCACAGCAGACTGTTGTCCTTCCCAACTGAAGGCAAGTGGCTTTAAAAATGTGGTTGCCCACAGGCAGTTACCTTCCTCAGTTTTTGTATGTCTTATCTATCCCAGTATTTCACTGTTGAACTGCCCATTTCATTGTGCTTTGGAACTCCATGTACTGAACCATTCATACCTTTTTGGATATAGCTGCCTGCTGTATCATATTTTCCATTTCAACCCAAACTGGCAATGACTCAGAGCATTTTCTTCTGTCTGGCTGCCCAATGATACAACACAATGGTCCCATACAACAGTAGTCTTCCCTCCAGTCTTCTGTATTATTGAAGGCAGCATATGAATAAAAGATAACTCCATTCTGGATCTGAACTGCACCCTCATGAAGGGAGATATCTTCTATGTTGGCATAATCACAATCTGAATCTCATGCACTTTGTACAGTGCATACCTGATAAAATCAGCACAGTCAACTGGCCATGCTTACCTCATGCCCCAGCATGCATTTTTTCCTCATATAAATCACTCTCTCAAATTCCCTTTTCAAGTCTTTGTCTGCTTTAATGAATCACACCCTTCAAACCACACTCTTTCAGACATAAGGGCTGAAGAAGAGAAACACTGCCCATCTTTTGGACCACAGGTCTGTAACCAGCATGAGGAAACAACCATCTTAAACATATACCATGTTACTTTCTGTTTATTTTGGGAAGCAGTCAAAAAAGAAGTTTAAGAATTTGTAAAGGAAAAGGAGAAACATTTAGTTTCAACTTCAAGTTCTATTTCTCTCTCTCAACACTCACCCTCCCTTTTGCTCACCCACCCACATCTCATCATAACAGTAAAAGAAGCAGGGGAATCACAGTAACCTACATTCCCCCATCTCACACCTGTCAGTGCACTTAGGAACTGACCAGCAGAAGCCCAAAAAAGCAGTCAGCCAGCTGTACTGGCCTGAAAGGACCTTCTGATACCATCACTGGAAAACGAGCATTCATCTAACTTAGCAACTTTGAGTCATACCCCAGGAGGTACTTGGCAACATCATATAGATCTCTGCCTCACAGGTACTGCTGTTCTCAAATTTCTGAACATACATGGAGAAGTTTTGATTTGACTCTTGCCGTTTTCATAAGTGTGCTGTCATATCAGTGAGGGGAAAAAAAATCTGACTCACCTGCCTCACCCCTTTTCCCTTTTTTCCAGAAAGCTGCCCTCTTGGTCAGAGGCATATTGCAGCACCATGCCAGCATTTACTGGTGTTTCAGTGTTCTCAGGTGCCTCTTGGAAACACCTACACCAATGCATGCAGCATGAGGAGCAAACAGGAGGATCTGGAACGTGAGGCAGGTCCCTTCCTGCCTCCCTGCACAGTCTAAATACATAAGAATGGTGAAGAAGGGAAAACAGGTCATGGAAGGTAACACCACAGATTAGCACCTCACCTCAATATGGGCCTCAGCTCCCCTGTGTCACACTACAGGCCACCAGGAACTGGATTGCAGTGCCTCTTCCAGACAGTATCTGGCACAGCCTCCAGTCACTTCAGTTTACCATATACATGAAGGTTCAGAGCGCTATTAGGCATTATTTTCACTGCATGAGCAGATCAGAACAGCATTATGGGCCAAATGTGGCACACTGATAGATCATCTCCTTTCCAACGCCCAGTTTGTGCAGCACCTACACTGGTTTGCTCAAAGCAATTTCTCTGTCTGGTAATTCCTGTATGATTTTCACAGGAGGTTGCTATTCATGTAGAATAAGGCTCCTTTCCAGAAAAATGCCCATTTCCCCCCTCACACATTCTGTAGCTGTCATCTCCTTACTAACCTGCAGTCAACTTATTTGCAAGGAGTGTGAGAAAGACAGTTCCTAAAATCTTTAATTTTGGCATACTTAGTTCCTGATAAAATTGATTTTATAATTTTCTAGGTCATGCGAAGAAGTGTTTTTATGAAGAAAAAATAAGTAAAATCAAAAATATTCAAAACAGAAGTGAATCAAGCAATCAAAACTTATTTGCGCTGTTGAAACATAGGAAATCACCTTCATTTCCCCTCCCCTCCCTCCAGATTTAAATGCAGAAAACTCAACAAGAATTATCAAGTTCAGCAAATGGTTAAGGAATGAGAAGCTCAAGGAATTACAATTTATAACAACTTCCCTCTCAAAAAGCAAAGGGGCAGAACAAGTAAAATTGAGTATCTTTTCTGGTTCTTTGTTTTTTATTAAATTTTTTAAGTAAGGGAAAAAACCTAAAACCAGGATGATGCTGCTAGTGTGGGATGGCAAAGCTCAGAGTGGTGACAGGCCCAGAAATGAAGGCTTATAGAGGGAAGTGAGAGGAAAATGGTGGTCCATTTTAGGAAAGAGAATTGGAAACAGGCCACATGAGATTCAGGGTTCAGTTCTGTGCACTAGTCTCAGTGGATACTGGGTTATTTCCAAGACCAACACGTTGCCAGATCTGTGTGTTTGATGCAAAAGGAAGCACACTGTCCAGGACCACACACACAAAGTGCCAAGCAGGCCTGACCATTAGGAGAAGACATTCCACTCATTTGCCTTCTGAATATGAAAGAGGGGAAGGATTTTGGAAAGGAACATTAGGATAGGGTTGGTTCAAAATTGGAGTAAGTCATATTTTACAAAGCTTGTACTAAAAGTACAAACTGACAGTAAGTCACACAAATGTAATAAATAAGTTTACAGTTTTCAGAATTCAGTTGATGAAGTTTCTAGAAGCTCTGAGACTGTTTAAGACCTTCGTGGACCAGGATGACCCAAAAACTCCAATGTTGTTTTTCATGCTTTCCTAGTAAATCTTAATTTTATCAGAAAATAACTTGCAAAAAAATTCCTCATTCAAGTTCAAAGACAGAAATTAATTATCTTAAGTCCAATTCTGTCTCCTTCCATTTGGCCTCATTACACTTAGAAGATATTATCAATCTCCAGTTCCCTCTTATTTTGTAGTGAAAATCCTGCAGGATCTTTGCAATAATAATGAAGTGCCAAACCACTGTCATTAGAGGACATGAAGTATAGAGTGAGGGTTCTGAATATCACAGCAACCAGAAGTTTTTTCATGAGGCAAAAAGCCTTTATTCTGGGGTTTTTCAACCCTTTTATAAGGTGTTCTGATACAGGTTATCCTGATTGGTAGGAGGAACAACACTCCCTTCATCCCATTGGTGGGACAAGAGAAAAAACAACATCTGTGTCTTATTTTGGGAAACTAAACCTTATTTTCACAAACAGTCTTTGAGAGAGAAAAAGTTCTCAAAAGACTTTCCCTTGGGAGCAACCAGTCCCTGAAAGCTTGAAATTCTCTCAGGTTCAGAAAATCATGTCCACAAACCACAACCCTGAATCATCCCTCTAACCTGCACTCATCAACCAACACATTTGCTTTTGGGATGGTGACAGGGGAAGGCAAGGTTTGCCTGTCATCTCACCAGAAAATTTAATTCCATGCCACTTGGTACAGTTAGTGGTTTGATTTCAAAGAAGGAGAAAAGCATTCCTAATTCATGTTGAGGTGAGTCAGAAAAGTCAGGCCTTAATACCTCAACTGTTTCATTCTTTACCATAAGGCACTTTCGATTTTAGAACCTGCTGGCTGCCAAAATCCTTTGGTCAGGAGAATAAATTTTCTACTCTTCTTCCAGGCAATAGGACCTATTAATATGTTACTTGTCTCCTTCCACATTTTTCACACCAGTAGCAGCAAGAGCTGCTGTACAGTGGATAAAAGATACTGATATTTTTACATATATTCCATATTCTCTAAGTAAATCAGAATTTCTTCCAACAGGCTGCTGCTTATGATAGATATGTCTTCAGATAATAACTCAGATTCAGCTCTAGGGTATTTCAGAGCTTTAAATCCAAGAAATGGACTGCAGCATATGACCCACAGCAACACTTGCCTCCTCTAAAACATTCCCTATCACTTTTATAAACAACCAGATCTTTTTTTTATATATAAAAGCAGCCAAATGCACTAAAACTCACTGATCTGGTAAGCACAACTGAGCCTTATTCATTCTCAAGATGTCATGAGACCCCTTATCCAAGTGGTTAAGGTCATATCATGATCTATAAACCACTTACACATTCCAGCTAGTCAAGCTATTTCTACTCCAACACTGTGTAACCTACAACAGGCCTGTTTGAGTCCAGCAGAAATTAGATATTAAAATAACCACACAATTTTTTGAAGCTCATGCAGAAGTAAAAAGTGCTTAGAAGATGCTTCAGAACTTCCACCATATTAGATGACAAGTGGCACAATGTGTCATATGGGTGGATGTGCTATTTTACTATTTTTCTTCCCCATGCCTATCTAATTGGATTTTTCTTAGTCAGAAATGGACTTGCATAAAACCAAGTCCTTGTCCAGGATTGTCGTCCTTCAGCAATAAGTTGGCTGCTTAAGGAAAGACCTCCCAGGAACACAGACAATGAAAAATTTGTCATGCTTTTTCTATGTTGCATATATTTAGCCAATTCCACAAGTGGAGTCCATCATATAGTTCTGACAGACAAACCATGCTCTTCTAGACTGCACTTGTGAAATTCAGCAATTTAAGAATAAATTTATAAACTGAACCCCAAAGTCTGCTGTCCTACATAACAAAGCATTGTGTCTCCTGCAGATTCTTTGTTTTACTGTAGGGAACAAAATATTTATCTAGCATATCCCCTGGTTCCTGCCTGAAATATTCTTCCTTCTTTTTATATTCCTCTGCTCTCTCAGTCCATGTTCAGGATGCATCATGCTCTTCTCTCACAAATTAACTTAGTTTAATCATGTTCCTTTAGATTTTAAACAAGTTGGTTGCACACTCTGATTAAAGTTTGATAAAGCCAGCATATTTCAGTGTTTTCAATCTACTCATAGGAAGTAATGTTAGAAATATCTAAAGAAAGTAAAATCCTGCATATGATATGAAAGATATCAGGTGAAAAAGAAAGCCAGCCACAGCTGGAACACCTACTTATTTCCCTATTCTTCTCCTTCCTATCAAAGAGTTAAAAGACAAAACTTAGAAATGCTGTGTGAAAGAAGGAGAAAATGTAATTATCTATAACATTACTGTAGTGTGAGCTCTCCCAAATCCTGGAAAAACCAAACTATTAACACTTCATAGCTTTCATCTTCTCTCCTGTCAAACAGAACTATTTTTTCTCCATTTGCGTTTACAGTTCTTTCAAAAGTTGCCCAATGTCTTGGGGAACAATGTTAAGCTCTGCAGGAGAGAAATGGATTGTAAAACCTTGAGAATTAGAAATTTTTAGAGAAATCTCGCTTCAAAAAATTGTCCTGATTGGATTTGCAGAGTGCTAATAGAGATATGGACTATATCCTGGGACTATTCTAGCAATTAAATTCTAGTAATTTCTGAGGTAGGGTGATTCTCTAGATCTATTAGGCTGAAGCACAGCCTGAAATTTTTAGTCATTATGGCAAAATAACGTAGCAAGGGTCAGTTCATAAAGCATAGGTATGTGATGTAACTCTGGAACATTTATGTTCTTTTTCCCTACTGCCAAAAATACACAGGCAATTTACCCTTGCCAAATTATATTTTGCCAAAGATTTAATAGCAATAATCTAGCTTTAATCTGGTCATATAGGCTTTAAGTAACAAGAAAAGGAATACTGGTTACTCATTTTTGCATTCTAAGAAATACCATCTCACAGTGAATTAATTTAAGCCTCCCTAAGCCAGGCCAGGAAACAAAGTACTACCATACTAATACACTGACAGAAGATTCTTTCTTACTTTCTTCTTGCTTTGAAGTGTGTTGGGATGAGGAGGGGACTAACCCCATATGAATGGGCCGCTCTTCATATGGCCATGGTCATTAGCTAAGACAGATTAATTACAGCATTAGCACTTGTGTTATGAACCTGAAAAACAGCTTTGAGTCCATCTGGAGATGATTTTTGTAGCACTTTGCTATTTAAGATTGGTGTAACCTAAAGGCTTTTTTCTGGTTCTAACACCAGTGTTTTATCATAGAACCATAGAATCATTCAAATTGGAAAAGACCTTTGAGATCATTGAGTCCAACCTTAACCCAGCACCGCCAAGTCCATCACTAAATCATGTCCCCAGGTGTCACATCTACATATCTTCTAATACCTCCAGGATGGTGACTCCACCACTCCCCTGAGCACTCTATTCCCATCCCTGAATATCCTTCCCATGAAGAAATTTTTACTAATATCCAATCTAAATCTTCCTCTCATCCTGTCACTTGTTACCTGGGAGAAGAGACTGACCCCCCCACCCAGCCAGGCCCTCATATCAGGGAGTTGAGGAGAGTGATAAAGTCTCCCCCAAGCCTCCTTTTCTCCAGGCTAAACATCCCCAGCTCCCTCAGGTGCTCCTCATCAGACTTGTGCTCCAGACCCTCCACCAGCTCTGTTGCCCTTCTCTGGACTCACTCCAGCACTTCAATGTTGTTTTTGTAGTGAGGGGCCCAGAACTGAATATGAGATTTGAGTTGTGGCTTCACCATTGCCCAGTACAGAGGGAGAAAGCACTTCCCTGATCATGCTGGCCACACTATTTCTGGTACAAGCCAGAATTCCATTGGCCTCCTTGGCTGCCTGAGAACAGGCTGGCTTATGTTCAGCTTCTGTCAGCACTGCCTCCAGATCCTTTTCTGCTGGGCTGCTTTCCAGTCACTCTGCCACAAGCTGGTAGAGCTGCACAGGGTTGTTGTGACCCCAGTGCAGGACCTGTCACTTGAACCTTACCATTGGCCTCAGCACATCAATCCAGTCTGTGCAGATCCCTCTGCAGAGCCTTCCTGGCCCCCAGCAAATCAAGACTGGCGCATAACTTGGTGTTCTCTGCAAACTGGCTGAGGGTGCACTTGACCCCCTCATCCAGATTATGCAGAGGGATATCAAACAAGACTGGTGCCAATACCGAGTCCTGGGGAACAAGGTTGTGCTTCAGTACAAGCAATCCTGAAAAAAACATGCACGTCCTGGATGTCCTTACCCAAAGAGGAGGAAGCTTTTAAGAGCTGAATTCTGACTTTGGAGCTTGCTATGTTGTGAAGCCTGTCAGCACTGATTGCATCTCTCCTCCATGGCCTGTCTGCACTGAATGTCAGTGATGTAACTCTGTGCAGGCTCCGGCTCATCAGTGGGGCTGAAAATGCCACCACGACCCGGTGCACCCCACGCTTACTGATGAGAAATACCGACGCGCTCCGCTGAAAATTGCATCCCTCAGGACTCAGATGTCTGAAGGATTGTTTATATATCCAAAAAGCCAAAAACAACATTGTCTGTCTTATTTCTATTTATCACAATGACATGGAGGTTTTGGTAGGTTTTGTTGTTTTTTGGAGTTGGCTTTTTGTTGGTTTCTTTTGTTTTGTTGGTTTTGGGTTTTTTTGCTTGGTTTTTACCATTATTTAAATGAAATTTATTCTTTACTCTTTGAAAGAAAAATTGAGATATTTTCACCTTTAGAGATAACCAGACCAAATCCTGCCCTAATAATTAAACCCTTTTCTAACCTACAGAGAAACTCCACCCAGTTTTCTGCCAGCCCTATCACTTTGCTGAAACTTGCTGTAGCACAGAAATATATCCACAGCACTTTTGGTGGTTTGTTCTAGTGGAGAAAGCATCCAAGCAAAACAACATTCAGAAATCCCAAACAGTTGCTTTACAATTACAGCAATAACACACCATCTCTTCAAATATCATGACTAGCATAAAATAAAAAGTCATAAAGCACAGCACAGAGTGCTGAAGGAACAGAACTACAAAGACTGGCCATACTTATTAAAAAGAAATTAAAAAAAAAAATTAAATCCAGGCCTTTAAATTAGGAATTACTGGTTACAGTAGCATTGCTGTTGGCTAAGATAGATGAGAATGAAAATTAATGCAAAACTATGCCCTACAGAAAGCATGCCATCTGCAACTTCAGGAGCTTGCAAGAGGTCTGTGGCATCTGAGAGATTTTTGTCATCTTGTCAGGGATGTGACAAAGACCAGGAACTCAAGGGACAGCTTTCACAAGACAAGATTTCTCTTTCCTTTCCCAGCATGTCCCCAAACCCAAAATACTGCACTGGCAATACCCATGAACACAGAGAAAGTTGCTTTGAGTTTAAAATCTCTTAGGCCTTTGTACTGCACCCATTAATGATACCCTCAGCAAACGTAACACTTGGTACATGGCTGGCCCTTAGTTTCAGGCCACCAACTTCCAGCAAAAATGATTCCAGCACATTCCCCTCATAGCCTAGAAGGGGTTCTAGGGGTAAATGCATTTCTCTTGTCATTAGATACATGTTTCACATGGCCACATCCATTTGCTTTTCAACTGATGACCTGCTTTATGAGGGGGAAATCATGCCTCAGGAAGATCATCAAACATGATGCCACAATGCCTCTATATCTTGTCCATCTGTTTTGATAACAATAGTCCAGTTTTTATCAGTTCCTCTCTGTCCTTGTTCATAAGATCCACTAAACACTTCCTACCCTGCTGGAGGTCACCAAAGCACTGCAGTGCTCTGTGAGGCTGTGAAGGAGCGACACTGACCTGTGCATCCTTATACCTGCCACCAAGATCTTCTTGAAGCTCATCAGGATGATCACACTACTGTCCCTTTGTTGGGGGTTGCGTGTCCTTCCTTTTGCTCCTTCTCACCTATGGAATTTTTTCCCCATTAGCTGCAGGGAAAACCTGACTGCTGGTACTTGGTGGGTGCTTGAGAAACACAGGGAGTTCAGCTGGGCCCAGGGGGGAAGTGGGACAGGGATGGGGAGGGTGGGGGCAGCTGGGGCTGGCTGTGTTCTGGGGCTGGAGAGGGAAACACTGTCTTGGAGTTGTTGTGGCTGGCAGAAGGGAATTCGCCATCACCCAGACAGAGCTGCTGCTGCTTCTTCTCCTTCTTCATTGGTGGCCTCGCACCCCCTGTCCTGCCGGGACGTGTGGCAGTGCCAGGCACCGCTGCGGAGCTGCTGATCCACCTCAGCCACCAGCCCAGGATCTCAGCTCATCCCTGCTGTTCCAGCTGAGTGTTCCTCAGAGCCCTGCAGGAGCACCGGGACTGCCCGCCCGAGGGGGTTTGTGAAACAAAGCCTCTCCTCCATCCCTTCCCATCTCGGCCGAGAAGGCTGTCCCGGGGTCCCTGGTTCTGTTTTCTTGCTAATGCTGTAGTTATTGTTGTTTGTTTGCCTGGTTATAAATACTAAATAAATAAATAAATAAATAAATAACAAAACTGTTATTCCTATCCCCAGATCTCTGCCTGAAAGCCCCTTGATTTCAACATTATAATAATTCAGAAGGAGGGGGGGTCTACATTTTCATTCCGAGGGAGGCTCCTGCCCTCCCTAGCAGACACCTGTCTTCCAAACCAAGACACCCTTTCATCAAGAGCACTGTAAACAAAACTGCCTATGTTTTCATATTTACCGAATGTTATTCTTATTTCTGGATTGTTTGGGTGGTTTTGTTTGGTTTTGATGGGGATTTTTTGTCTAATGAGAAAAAACCTATTCACAGACAAAACTGATCAAAGCTGAGACAGCTACTCCATTCTCCTGGGATCTGTGTCTACCTTATTCAGAGACAACAGCTGAAGTGCTGCAGGACTGCATGGTGCTTGTGTTGCACACCATCAACAAAGAGGAGTGGTTTGGGTTTCTGAACTGTTTTGGTTAATTAACTCAGTGGCTGACAATTCATCACAGTATGTAAACATGCATGTTCATGAGTTGACCTTTTAACTTCTACTTTTGTCTCTTTCCATGATTCCTCTCACTATCTGGTCTAAGTATAGCATTCACAGGGGAATTTATGATTTTGTTTAGCATTCAAACATGTGCCTTTCATAGTTAGGATGAGTCAAGCCATGTAGTTCCAGTAATTTCCTACCTAACAAAGGAGAATTTAGCATAAACAGGCACCAAAAGCTCTTTCAATTTCGAAAATTTTCAAAAAGTTGCGTCTTTCAATGTGACTGAGAACACCAACAAAAGGCTCCCAAAATGATGGATTTTGCTCCATTGCTAAAAATCCAAATAGGCAAGCATCCATCAGTATTATTTTATGTCAAAAGTCAAGAATGCCAAGCATTTTTAGCATTTTTAGAACTGTTCATCCCTACTCCACCTGCATAGCAAGGGGATTGCTGACACAGTGCCCAGATACAAAAACTGCAAATGAAAGTCCTCTGATTTCTGCTAGTGCTTAGGAAAAATAAACAATACCCAACCCAGCCTGACAGAATCACTGAGCAAAATATATAAAGACTGTAATTTCTAGGCATATGTCTCCACAGGGAAGAAACCAAAAATTGAAACAGCTTTTTTTTTTCCTCAAGTATTAAAAATGGAAAATATATGTCTTTCTGCAGACCCAGACAGTGGTTTTAAGCCTGGTTTTATGTAATGTCAGCCTCCCTGAAAGATCTGTCTGTAGACATATTCCCTATTAATTAGCAATTTAGTGGCCATCTGTGGAAAGGGATAAGCAAATATGTTTTGATTCATTTAAAATGAAGCTGAGCAGTTAATTGCTTTTACTTCCCATAGTAACACTCATCCTTCTTTCTATATATACACACACATACACTCAATAAAGAAAGTGAGGCAAAACCATGCAGGTCAGTTCACAGATGTGAAGATATTTTGCTTTTTGCTTTGCAAAACTATAAGTCACCATATGTTCAGGAAAGCAGCTACACCGTAATACAAAACACAAGCTTCCACAGAACAGAAATCATTAAAAGCAGCCACTGAGTACTTCATCTCTATTTTAAAATTACTTAATCTTCCCAAACAGATGTGCACTATTTGAGGTCAAGAATCAAGAGCAATTTTCACCTACCCCCTCCAGTGGAACTGAAGAAGTAGCAAAACATCCCTGGGGTTAGGAGTATGCCACAGCTCCCCACAAAACTAATTAGGGGCTTCACCTTCCCATATCAAAATAACCAACAGCAAAACACTTTCTCTCTGAAAACTGCAGCCACAATGAGGTCAGTAGGACAGCATGTGCATGGCTCCATTTGAGAACACAAGAACACCTTCCTGCAGAAGGAGGCCTTGAAGCAGAAACCAGGGCTACTGAGACAAAGCCATGCTTTCTTAAACTTTGCCCCAGGTGTAAACCCAACCAACAAAGTCAGCCCCACAGGCTCAATACCCACACACAGCTTATTCACCTCAGTCATGCCTTCCCAGTGTCTCTGCACAGCTAATAGGATGTACCCACTCCTCCTACAAGCTACATACATTAAACTTTTTACTGGGTCAACATTTGCACTCAACTCAGCCAAAATTCCCACTGGTCCAGGACAGCTTCACTAAAATATTTCTAAATTTTTAATTAAAAGTTACCTGGATTTATTATTTACCATTATGAAAGTTTGAATAAAAGAGAAAATGGAAATGGTCTAACCTACTTTTTTAAACAGCTATCTCATATCACAGCAAAGAACTATTACTAGTGGTCAGTGTGTCTCCAAAGAGTTCATGCAACACAAATTAAATTATGCCACAGGATCAGCTTTACAGAAGGAGTAACCAGTGAGCAGAAGGGGACATATCTGGGGCTGAGCAGCAAGGCAAACCAAATTTTGTCTAATACCATCTCTCTGGGCATAAGCATACTAAAAACACATGGAAGGACACTAGTTATGAATTGATTACGCTTTCAAATATCTCTAATATTCTGAGCCTTTCTGACACAAACACCCCACTTGGATGTCACCACAGGCCAGTGCTGACTGTAGCAGAAACCTTTCAGTTAGTCTGCCAGTGGAAATGACAGCAATGCACTTCTTAAAAACACTTGTTTACACAGCAAGTCCTCTTCACAAACACAGGCTCAACAGACAACAATCCAAGATCAAAGAAAAAAGTATCACTGCTATTCACACCTTTCTTCTTCAGAAACTATTCAAGATACGGAGCCACTAAACTAGAACAAAAACTAGAACTCAGGTTGCTAGAAACAAGGACCTGAAAACCTTGCAAAGCCACCACACCACCTGGCAATGCACATACCATGACCAGCCTTTCACCGAGGTACAAGAACTTTGCACAATCAAATCCATTGTATTAAAAAAAAATCTGAGCAGGAAGAACTCACCCTTCTAAAAGTAAACCCTTCCTTTTCCTCAACTTGATGCCAACCTGTGCACTCCAGGGAAGCAGCTCTGGAGTGCCCCTACCACATCATGGAGGCACAGCTCACGGAGCAAACAAAAGCCAAGACCATCAATACCAATAATCAGAGGGAGGGTGCAAAGGCAGTGTTGTGACTCTGAATGGATTCAGGACCCACAGAGCTGTAGCTTCTTTGTAGCTTCTTCCCACCAGTGCGAGGGCAAGCCCCTGCCATCCACTCCCACCCTGACTTTCAGCAGGGCAGCGTCACAAACAGCCCATGCAAGAAATGTGGGTCTTGAAAACATTTTCACACCTTCACCTTCACCATTTTCAGAAAAGTCAGCTTCTTTGAGAAATAAACATGAGGTAAAAGTTCAAAGGTGATCTTGCTAATGAAATTGTGACTGTAAGCTTAGCTGGCCACAGCATTATTTAAGACACTAGTCATTTGACACAGCACTTATTGCTATTCAAATGAGCAGAGGATAAAACACACAAAAAGAAAGGTTATCAATTTCTTTCTGCTCATCTAAATCAACATTATTTCTGCATAAATTCAGTTTCTCTCTGCCACATTGTCATTTGAAGAGTTTGGAACAGGTGCAAGTCCAAAATAACCCCATGTACATTCATGAATTTTTGAAGGCTATGCTTAATTATTATCCATAGTACTAAATAATAATAATAATACTGATTAATACTAGCTATTCATGTTCCAGCTAGTATGGTCATAACAATAAGCCAAAGATTGGGATATTTCCTATCAAACTGGCACCTTCATCAGGAAATATGTTTGGAAGCCTGTTTTGTGCTACACCACTACATTGTCTAATGCACCTTCTCATGAGAAAACTGCAAAATTTTATCCATGTTTTATAAAAATTTCCCTTCTCCTACAGGGTGTTTTATTAGGATGATGGGACTCTTAGCAGTGGAAAAAGCTAGAAGAACAAAATTAACAATTTTTATAGCTAAAATATCCCAACTCCTGTGTGATCAACAATGCTTGTCTTGATAGTTTTTCTCACTAACCTTCAGCAGGCTTAGCACTGCACACATAATCTCAGTCTGTGACTTCAGTGTTGCTGTAAAAGGACACCTCAGAATCAAAGGTTCACATTTCTACAACAGGCACTGTGCTGCTAATTGAGTTTCATTATGTATTTGTTTTTAATTTTCTGCTTTTCAAGTATTGACTTTCTCCTCCTCTGGATGCAATATTACCTACAGAAGCTTCTATCTTTCTCCATACAATGAAATGTTTTCCCACAGATAAAGAAGATTTTTCTTTTCCTTATTTTGGTTCAAGCTCCACCCTCATCTAGAAAACCATGACCTAGTTTAACAGTGGCCACCATATGGTTCTAAACTCCAAGTAGCTCTCCAGGCTCTTTGAATGGGGATCCTGCACTGAAATGACATGGCCAAAAGCTGGACAGCTTGGCAACACACAACCTTGCTAACAAGGATGTCTGAGCCAGAGGTGGCCAAGGACAGCATCACCCCCCTTGCTTCAGGATATGTCTGTATCCTCAGCCCATGGTAGAGTGGTTCCTAAAGAGTCCCAGTTCTCTCTCCCTTAGAAGATGATGCTCCCAGCCCTCCTCCCACACTCTGACCCACTTATCAAATGTATACAGCTCTCTGACATGAAAAGAGTTTGCCACATACTAAAATGGAGGCAAAAAGGTGCCTCTTAACAGTTCAGGCTTTAAGCATTTTATGGTTTACTTACAAGAGCATATTGAGAGGATGTGGACAGAATCCAAAATGACTGAATTTTGTCACAACAATACTCCTATCTGTGATTTAAACCTAACCGGTAAGGAAGTGTGTAATACTCATATTGCCACCAAAATTATTTTTAGCTGCATCACATTTCCCAGGATTCCAGATGTAATCACGAAATCAGCATTCATGATATGAAGCTATTTGGTGTTGCATATGAGAAAGACAGAATCTCTAATACTTACAGCCAATCATCATCATAGCCACAGCAAAGATCTTCTCCCCATCTGTCGTCGGAGCGATGTTCCCAAATCCCACACTGGTGAGGCTGGTCATTGTAAAATACAGCGAGGAGATGTAGACCGAATCTTTGCTTGGCCCGCCTTCCCACTTCCCAAAGCCTGAGGTGTTGAAGCGGTAGGGGGTTCCTATGGACTCTCCCAGCTGGTAGAGCCAGCTCTCGGTGCGGATGGTGTTGGTGTCCTCGTCGATGACCTCGTAGTCGCCGATGCTGTACCAGATGCAGGCCAGCCAGTGCGCCGCCAGCCCGAACACGCACACCAGCAGCACCAGCACCGCCGCCCCGTACTCGATGTAGTGGTCCAGCTTCCGAGCCACGCGGCCCAGCCGGAGCAGCCTGACCACTTTGAGGGAACTGAAGAGGCTACTGATGCCCTGGAAGGATAAAGCACAGCGGGCATTAGAATTTCATGTGAAAGCAACAATATTCATAACTGAAGCTTCCAAAAAAACAAGGTTATCTGTAAAAAACCAGATAGTCACCAGCTAACAGAGAAACTGTCAAACACAAAAAGCTTAGTGACCCTTTCCAGGAATGAATACATGCACTCTTGCCTTCATCCACTACCATTCTGTGGGTTGCACTCTGAACTCCCTTTTCAGATTATTTGAATAGGTCTACAAACGACTTTGTAAAAACTTCAGACAGGCATTGCATATCCAGTTGTGAATTCTTATGCAACACATCATATGTAATGTCTCAGATATAACACTATATTTATCATAGTTTGGCATATTTTTAACATATATTTAGCAATATTTAGCTCAGACATATCAGAAAGATAAATAAGGAAGACCAAAAAACACTGGAAGTACCTGGCAATTTGTAGTTTTCTTATTTCCTACAATGCATTTCCTATGACTTCACTTTCCAATACAAATTCATGCACTATCAGTCCTCTGACATTTCTCATATGAACCACGCAAAGCTTAAATATTTCAAGTATCTCACTAATCCCCAAATTACATCCTTTTTATGACAGCTTTGATATCAATGCAGTATTTTTGTACTGAAAATAATATGGCTCCCATAAAACAGAATTAAGACAGCATGCAGGATTTTGTATTGTTAACTTTTATACAGATTTGCACAAGAAGTCAAATATAAAAATTCAAACTCATCTGAATAGCCTATCATGAAAATCCTTCCTTTTTTTTCCCACTTCCTCTTACCATGGCTGTTTCATACATAGGAGTCTGATTAAAATTTAAGCAGACTGGTTTAATGAGTATTTCTGGAAATGCATAATTGCATACTTCTGGTCACCAGCTTTTACTGGAAGTTTGTTTATTCCTGCATAAATACAACTGCCTCAGTATCTTAGGCTGCTTCAATGCACTAGAAAAGATGGTTTATTAAATAATTACATAAAGTATATTGACTCATGTTCCCCAGGACTGCAGCAATATATTTTCCCTTTATTTCATGAATTTGTCATGATTACATTGACTCATTTTCAGAGGCAGATGTAATTTGTTACCTGGGAACACACTATCAGTTTCTATTAAGTATCTGGACGAGATCTAAAGCAACCAGGGGGTGGGGAATAAAAAGAGAGGGAGAGAGAGGAAAAAAAAAGATAAAAAAGCAGCCTTCCTTTAAATCAGAGATATTTGCAGAAATCTAGAAGGGAGCAAGTGAACTATTCACTTCAAGAATACCTATGCCAAACTTTACAAGTCACTGATACAAAAATTGCTACACAAAGTAAGTAAATTTTCATTTCCTATTCACTCCATACCCAGATTTGTTTTGTAAACACTGGAGCAAAGCCTCAATGGAAATTCTGAAAATATGACACAAAAGGCCTTAATTTACAGGGGAAGGAAAGCAGGTATTTCTGAACACTCAGTATGGAGAGGAAAAGCAAAGTGGAAAATGCAAAAAACTATAACCACATTTTAGAACTGCAAGTCCTGGACTGACAGGTGCATTTGGTCTCTGCATTCTAAATATCCTGACATTACAAGACAGCCTTCTTGCCTTTTTCCTCAGGACCAATTCCCATTTCTCCCTTTTCTCTTTACAAACCTCAGCAGTGAAACACTAATTTTTTTACATTTTAAGAGGTCTCCAGCAATTGTGCTCTTTTAGCTTCAGTCTCAAAACCAAGCCCTTTAATCACACAGTACTTCAAAATCTCCATCCCAACATCTGAGAAAACTGTTTTATTTTTGTTGAAAAGCAGTGGTGCAAAACCTGTTCCTCAAATTAAACATATCCCTGCAATTAAAAAAAAAAAAAAAAACCAAACTAAAAAATGCTGTTTGTCAGCAACAGTCTTACCAAAGCCAAAAAATAATATTGGTTTAGGAAGGACTTAATGGCTTAGAATTTGGTTAATTCTTAATTAAAAATTAACAATTTAAAAGATTCAAGTATTAGAAATACTTGGGGAAAGGAAAGAATCACTGAAAAGGAGTTCAAGAAATTTGGTATGAAAAATGGGCATACAAATTAAAATACATTAAATCAGATTCTAAAAGTCTGATACAAAATACTTTTTACAAATGTTCTCTTATCCTAATTTCCCTTGTGAAATTCACTAAAAGAAATTTTATTTTAAAAAATTAAATGGGATTGAACTGCACTATTTGGGAGAAACTGATTCTATCAAATTCTGACCAGAGATAGAGAGAGTTAGGCTGTTTACACACTAAGAACTTGACTATTTACAGAAAATATATACTTGATTTGGTTGCACTGGAAGGATAGACTTAATATTCAAATTACTCCTTATACTTACCTGACTGCATTGCCAATGGGATTCTAAAAGTTCAGAATGAGCTCTATTAAAAAAAAAAATTATTTTTCTTTCAGTGTTAACAGTGTTCTCTGTTTGATTTCCTCAAAGGAAAGGATTTGTTTATCCTGAATGGATCAATATCAAGAGCAAGAACTGCACAGGGAAATGATTCTGCATGTAACTCTTAAAAATTTCTAAGTAAAAGAATTTCAAATGGTTACAAACAACAGAAACTTAATAAACTTTCACAGATGATAAAGTAGGGGAAAAAAATCAGATAGTCCTGCAATACTTTAAATCAGTACTTTTTGGCTCTAGATTTAGCAAGTTATATTTTAATGCTCACTGGAATAGATCTGCTGGATTGAAAAATTGACAATTTTAGATTACCACTTTCCAAAATAGAACTGTACTTTTATGTTATTGTCCATTTTAATGCTCTTATCAGTGCAGATTATTTTTATGCTTTTATCGTACAGATGGCTCGATGATGTCACGCAAAGGAGCCTGTACTCAATTTATTTTTCTTGATGTGTGTCCCACCCTCTTGGTCTGCTGCTCCTGCCAGTTTTGAAAGGCAGAAGAAGCAACACCCAGAGATCCTTCTGCCCAAAGCAAATAGAAAAACCTCAGTTCGTAAAGAGCTAGAAATGGCACTGCAGGTCCCAAACAGACATGCCCAGGTGCCCTGCTCTAAAGAGTCACCATAAGGAATATCTATGTGGCAGCCAGGGAAAGGACAAGGCTAAGTTATACTCCATGCAATTCTACCTGTGTCTGATTTACCCCAACACAGTTGCAACTACTAGTACTCTATCCAACAGAAAACATCCCTTGAGGCTATGCAAAAAATGAAAAAAAAAACCCAAAAAAACAGAAAAACAAAACCAAAACAAACCACAAACCCAAAAACCCCACCAAAAAAAAAAACAAACCAAAAACCCAAAAAAACCCCAAACCTGTTATATGGCCAGAATAGACACACAGTACATTTTTACTATATTTTTCTAGAGACAACTTGGATGCAATGCTCACTTCAATATGCAGCGCTTGGTCGAGTACGTCAGAAAATACTGATTTTCACACACACTTATATTTCAAATGTTTTGAAGCAACTGAATGAGACTAAAAAAATTCTACTGCTGATTCCTGTATATAGATGTTGATAAATATTTCATAGGTTGGCAGGTTTACTTTCATTGCCAGTGATGGCTGCTGCATAAAGAAGGAAGAAAGTGTAGCCAGTCTCTTTCACACCAAAGGGCAAGCTCAAGGCACTGAGACACTGCAGAAATAATTCCATAGCCACTGATTGAGCAGAGCTGAATGACAAAAGCCCTTAAAATAACCATAAACGCAACCACTTCCCCTCCCTCACCTTTTACACATTCTTTGCAGAGTAGAACTGCACCCCAAAAAACAGAAAAACAGACCAGCCTCAGTCACAGGGGAAAGCAGTGCCCATATTTTATATTCAAAGAAAATGCTTCATAAGTTTGTCCATTAAATACTGCCAAAAGTAAATTTCCATGTATAATTTGTCATTAATTAGACCTCCTCACCATATACTCTGCACATTTACACAGGTTTCCTTCTGTGTTTCCTTGCTTTCTGCGAGATCTAATCTACTATGAGTGCATCCCTTGTCTTACACTGGTACCCCAGCCATGTAAGCAGCCTTTTTTCCAAATACAGGAGGCAGGATATCCATGTTTTGGATCTACCTCTCAATCAGACAACTTAGGATTTGTGCTATTACTTCCACACCCAGAAAAAGAGACAGAGGCACTGTGAAAACAATGTAAGCAAAGCAATTATTGTTACTTGTGTCATTGTGGTCCCCAAGAACAGTAGCAGTGGACACTACAGTGATGGATGCTGTACAGACAAAAACAGTTGCTGCTGTTCATTTGCCATGTAAAATTCAGTTCAATTCAATTTATTGAATAATAAAAGTCCACCTAGGAAAAAATCAAAATACTAATTGTTTAAAGAACAACCATAAAAAGTAGCTGAGGCCACCCCACCTTCCCCCCCCAAAAAAACTGTGAGAAATAATTAATTTTCCATTCCAAACAAGAAGTAGCATGAACAACTGCAGAAAATAACTAAAATGCTACATTAACCCCACCTCCTATAGTTTTGGTAGCACTAGTACTTTAGTAATAGACTCAATATACACAACAGCATTCACTTTTTAGGCCATTATTCACTTTCTACATGTACAGAAAGAAAATGCACTTAAGCCAAGTGTTAAGGTTTTTTTCTAGGCTCAAAGGAAGGATAGTTTACTTCCTACTTACTACCTATTTTTAAAAAGAGAAATATTCAGTATTGGCACAAATATTTCCTAAGTTTTTCCAGCACTTTTCTCTCATGTGGAACTGCTAAAGTTCAGACTTCATCTCAATTAAAGGGAGACACAGGAGACTAAAAGCTAACCATTAAAAGAAAGAGAATGAAACAGACAAAAAAAAATAAATTATTTATTCCAAAAGGGGAGGCAATGGACCAAATTTATCACTACTGTGAGGCAAGAGCCACAGAAAGTCCTGCCTTCTTTCTTGACACTTTATTTGAAGTCAGCCATGCCACAGCCCCGCTCTGCCTATCTGCAGTAACCTGGCAGCCCTGTCAGGTCATCATTAGGACTACACATTTCCGTCATTTGTCTCCTCTGATTTTCTTAATTAGGTCTGAGAACATGACCTTTCCTACAGATTGCCACATTTAGCAACCAAGAGATGAGATAGTGTTATGTGCACAGGTCAAAATCAATATCTAAGCCCTCTGGATACAGCTGTGGTTTTCAGCACTGAAGAAAACAGATCTCTAGGCTCCTGAAACTCATTTTAGTCAGACATCTGTGAGCTTGGTTAGAAATGGGGGAGAAACAGCAATAATTAATGTATAAGAGCACAGGGTGGGGAGAAGATGGGAAGGCTGAGTTTTCATTTGTAAAACTATGTGCATGCTTGCCTTACATGCATACATGCACACTCAGAAAAAAAACCCAAACAACTAAACCAGGAGACAAACTATTTTTCTTTTACATTGAGAGGAAGAACAAGAATAAAGATAACACAAGTAACCAAAAGAAATCCTACTTTCTGTGGCAGCAAATAAAAAATTAACCCAAACAGACAACAATCTGCTTCCCAATGCTTCTGATTTAAAGCAACAGCCAGTTCCGGAAGCTTTTTACTTATCTCAAAGGGACAAAACACACAAATAAGATTTAGTGTTACTGGCATCTAATACCTCTCCATCTTTCCAATTCTAATTCCATCCTTAATATGAAATAGACTAACAGAGCAACCACTTAGCTGCTCAAACAAATACCCTTTGTCACCTCATCTGACTTTCTGCCTCAGATCAATGTAAGTGTGCTGAATGGGAGGAGAAGAGGAGAGTAACTGATGCCCATCTCTGGAACATACACAGTGTAAGTCTCGCTCTAACAGCAGCTTTTTGAAATAATTCAGAATCTGATATATTCAATTAGCTCTCCTTCTTGGACAAAGGCTATCACCATACATTACTACTGAAAACATAATCCAGTGTTTTAATTCTTTTAGCCTGATACAGTTTGAATAGCTTATGCAGACTACCATTCTCTCTTTAACAGAATGATAGATCATGTCAGAGCTTTCAAAGCTACAAAGAAGTAGCCCTGAAATCCAACAACACCCTTACTTATCTATGACTTAGAAGAAAGACTCATCTGAACATTTAGAGTGCAGAAGGAGTCAATTGACATCTTAACAACCTCAGTAGTACCTACAGAGCAGGTCAACACCGCACAGGGACACAGCAGCACATCCTGCTCTGGAATTCTCTTCTGGTAGGGGCTATATCCATCAGCACATCTCTGAGCCACTAAGGTGTATGAGCCTGGCTAAGACCAGGGAAGGTAGCAGAATTAAACTAAACTCAACATCTGAAGCTGGCTTACAGGATAGGAGAGAATTTAACCTTGAATGTCTTCCAAGGCACAAGAGCTCTGCAGTGCCTTTATACATAAACAAAATTTGGAAAACTGAGGATTGGGGGGAAAAGACAGCCTGCCCCTTCACAGGGTAGCATAAAAATGGCATGTGATGGGTTGTATGGAGGTTGGGTTTTTAAGGAAGGAAGATAGAAAAACTCATATTAGATTGGAAAAAAAAAAAAATGGGGGGGTGGGGGGTGGTGAGAAGATGTGGAACAAAGCAGACAGAGAAGAGACACCCTCACTTGATTCCCTGAGAGACTCTGAACAGCAAGTGCTTCTTTTGCCTACCTGGTTTATATCCTGGCTGTGCACTTTACCCCAGGAATCTGCTTTACACCATTTGCATTTTCCCAAAATACTCCTTCCACCTACCTGTCTGCTAAGGAATAATTCCTGCCTGGCACAGCCCCCTGGGGCCATGCTGCAGAGCAGAGGCACTTAGAGAAGTCAGACAAGCAGCCCTCCTCCTCCACCACTGCTTTTCCTTTCCACTGCATTCCCCTTCCTCCACCATTCAAGGCCACCAAGCTCCTTCTAAAGCTCCAAATACCACCTAGGACCTACACCAAGGACCCTCCTAGCCACACTCCAAGGGTCTCTGGCAGGTTACAGCCCCCAGCACACACCTCCCATGGGTTTTGTCCTGTTTCTTAGGGGCTTCTCTGACAGGGACACCCAACCAAGTAGCCCTCCTTCTTTATCACACCCCCAGTCCAAGGCCCATGTCCCACCTGGGCACAATAATTGCTTGATCCTTCCCCAGAAGCCCCAGTAGGTGTCACCCAGTCCTCAGGGTCTCACTTTTCCCTCCTCGTCTACTTTCATCTCATCCAAGAACCACAATTTGCCAACATTTCCTCTATGCTTGGATCACACTCCATGATACACAGCTGGGGTTTTTTTGTTAAAAACATTACATAAAAAGTAGGTTATGACTACTTTAAAATTTCAATTAGCCACAGAAAATTATTCATTCATTACTAGATTTAGCAATAGACTGACATGCAAAATGCAGCACTGCCTTATTGGCAGATTCAAACGAGTGGTGAACTACTGTTTCAAAGAGATTTCATATTACTCAGCTGTTTACAGTTTAAGAATACTTTAAAAATTATATTTTCCAGTTTGCAAAATTAATCTAACCCAAAATCTTTCTTTATAGGTCCCAGTTTATTCCATAAAACTGTAAATATGATAATTTATTCCTTGCCCCTTATTGCATGCAGTGGTAAAAATAAAGGGAAGTTGCATGCTTTCCAGTGTAGCTACTTCAGTAATTCCTAGATAGCTAATTTGTATTAGCATGAGAGATTATTCCACTAACAAGGTTTAAATTAATCTATTGCAAAAGGACTGCCTCAGAGAGTTGCCAACAATTTGACCAGCAACACATTCATTTTTTCCTCTCTCAACTCACTGTTTACGTTCCAGCTACACCACACTTAGCACTAATTATCTTCATTTACTTCTATTATTCTGTATTGTATTTTTTCTAGGACTTTTTTTATCATCATAAATTTTGGCTTTTCAAAGCTGTACATCTTCTTTGCCTACATGCTAGCTTCTCTCCATTCATTTAAGTGAGCACTAGATCATTTCTATTGAATACATCTTTCCTGATGATCTTTTACTATGCATTTATTTCTCTTCTACCTCAGCTAATAGGGAGTGATACATGGTTCTCAATTTGGCATCAGCCAACAATTGATCACAGCGCTCTGCTCAAACACATATAGCAATCACTACTACAAACTCCCTATTTCAGAGATTTATATGGTGGTGACATGACTGGATTCCACTCCTACCATGAGATTTCACAACAGCATTACACGTCATAAGTCAAATTTTTTCCAATATAAATTATATCTTATGGCATTATGGACGAAAACCACAGTATAAAATTGCTCAAGCTGACACTGCAAAAATATGCTTTGGAATTCAAAGTCTTAAATTGCACTGTTCTTGGCAAAAATTGTGGAATTTTCTTTAAGCCTGGTTTTTGTTAAATTTACTGATTGATGTCTGAACACAAAAAGATAACATTATCCCCCCAAAGTAGGTGGTATTTCCTTAAGTGAGGAATAATACTAATTACTGTAAAGAATTACTGACAAATGTTATTTTGATCATTCGAATTTGAAAGAGACTAGCACCACATGTTTCAAGGGCTGTTTAAATTTTAGACCAATATTTTCTTTTCTTACTCAGACTAAATTACAGCATGATGTATTCTTTTAACAATAGAAAGTTCAAGCCTAGCATTAAGTTGATTCATCAATCAGTGATATATTTTCTTCTGCTGAAATTCTGTCAGGTCAAGAAAATAATTAGTATTTAACTGCATCATTTGCTTCCCATATATAAAAGCCAGGAGAAACATCCATGACTTTACTTTCATTTGGGTAACAACAGAAATTTCTCTACAGCTATTCATTTCTTCATTTGTTGAATTCTGCTCATGTCTGAATATGAAATGCTGTACTGTCTCTTTGAGCACAGCACTTGAGATCAGTCTCTTATATAATTATATAGCCTTGAACAAAGACATTAATGTTTTTTCTTTCCTCTTCCATCTGTGGAATGTGGCTATTCATACTTAAGTGCCTCTTGAATTAATTGTAGTTATTAATAGTTGTATTGATTAATAGTTAATGAATTCAAATTATTTTTATGGACAAAAATATTCTCAACCATGCAGAGAGGAAACTGGAATTTTGATTATATTGAAAAATGTGAATTGAAAATATACTAATGTTCCAAACCGCAACAAACCCAAAGAATTCTGAAATTGTCTGAAAACCACAGAAGTCACACTCAATTTTATTTCAAGAAAATATTTTCTTTTACATCTTATAATGGAATAATGAAGTAAATTGCAAAACAAAAAGTTACTTTAAAATAAAAAAAAAAAAGAAAAAAAAATGATACCAGAATATTTTCAACTGAGTTTCTGATTTCCAAAAATATTGATCAACTCTAGTTTCATCTATTACAATTAGTGGATCATTTTAAAGATGATAAAAATTGTTTTATTATTAATCTAGAGATAAGTCATGGGACAGTCCCAAAACTTCCCAGAGGGAAAAAAAAAACCCTCAATATCCTATTATACAATTTTTTACTTATTCAGTGCTGTAGATCCTGTGTCCATTGTAAATCAATTAGTCTCCATCACAGTAATTACAGCATTCTTAAGAACAAATTGACTTTTCAAGTTAGCTCCTCCATGACATTCTCAGAGTCTTCAGTGCCTTTTCCTTTTCAAACTGAGAATGACAGCAGACAGAAAAATAAGCACCTGGCCCTGTTCCCCTTCATTTTAGGGACTGCAGAAAAGACAGGTTTCTATTTCCTCCTGTTTACAATCATATATGGAAAACATCAGACCAGGAAAACAGTAATTCATATTCCTCATTTCATTTTATCACTACTGTTGACACTGGGTATCATTTAATCTCTGGCCATTTCTTAAAGAATACTCTCATTAGGACTTCCAAACAACAACAAAAAATTCCTGCAGCAGCCATGGCCAGCAAGCAACTCCAGTGCCATGGCTTCAAGGGAATTCCCTCTAGCAAAATTAAAATAACACAAAGGTAACAGTTCATTCTGGTTATTTGCATGTGGAGCAGGGCAGCCTTGCACCTGATTTAATCCAGCTGCGAAGTTATATGGTATATAATCCAGGGCAAGAGAGAGGTAGATTTAAACCAGCAGGAAAGGAAGGGAGTTGACCCACAAGGGAACGCACTGCACAACAGAAAAAAAGATAAAAGGCAAAGATTTTCTGCTTTCATGATTCCTTGAATGTGGCTTTTATTTTTTTTTTTTCTTTAATAAAAGGTTATCTTTCCCTCTACAGGCAGTTTTTGAAACAGTGATTAGCATGTACTGTCCCAAACCCCCTCCTGATACGCTCTGCGTTATTCTGCTGGTGCTGCTGGCAAAACCCCTGAGGTCCCATAACCCAGCCTATGAGCCCTCAGCAGAAGCATGGCAATTTACACCAGTGGAAACTCTGCTCTAATGGTTCTACAATGATTTAGACCAGTCAAATGTCAGAACCCACTATGGGAAATGCAGATGAACAGTCTTGAAAAGACAGCATCAATAAAAATCTTGATTTTTTTTTTCCTTGGGCACAGTAGTAGAATAACTAAAACTAATGTTGTTATACTGATTAAGGAGGCTGTTGAAGAGCCAGGGGAAAACTGAAGTACCAATCAGCTTCTCATTGCTACAAGGCAACACTGAGATGGACAACCTGCAGAAATGCAAACTCACACAAGAATTTCTCTGCAGAATTGCTACCATGAGTCCAAAATCATCTGTGCTGAGTTCAAGGGCTGTCATAGCCACTGCTACAGACATTTTCCTCAGCAATGTTCTCTAAGTCACATCACCAGTCCAAAGTCAAAAAATGTTCCTTCACCAAAATCTTCACCAGGTTGCTTCTATCTGCCGTGGGTGAGAAAAGCTTCCTTCACAGTCTGTTGTTTCTTGGTTTGAGGTTTTTTGGGTTTTTTTTTTTTGTGTCTTGCTTTGTTTACTTTTAAATTTTATTTATTATTTTTACTCTTTCTGTCTAAATGTCAGATACTGACATATAGCCACTCCTTCCATCACTCTATCAGTGTGACAGCAAAGTAAGATGTGAAAGCCCTGCAGAATAATCTTATTCATATAAGAATAAGACAAACAAATACTTTCATATGACAAACAAATTCTTAAGGACAGGTCTCACAAGGCTTTTATGATTGATCTAATTTGTGTTATTTCAGTCTGTAGTCTGACATAAAATGAAAACTTCTCTAGGGAATTAAATATCAAATAGCATCACATTTTTTCCACTGCATTTAATAGTTTGCGTACCTGTCCTCAAGTTATTGAGAAAACAGCTGTAAATTTTATAAAAAATAGTGTCTCATTTTTAAAAAAGTAATAGGGTTTGGGTTTGCCTATATTTCACTTAGCATACCTTTCTTCTGCTAGCTAGGCTGTCCTTTGTAACATGGGCATATTTTAAAGGAAGTCATAAAATTTAAATTTTATAGGCTAAAATTTAAATAGGAAGCCCTGATGAGGTAATTATGTAAATTCCTCTCCTTCTCTGGAGGTATTCAAACCCACCTGGATATGATCCTGTGCAACTTGCTCTGGGTGAATCTGCTTTAGCAGCTGGGTTGGGCTAGATGATCTCCAGAGATCCCTTTCTAGCCCAGCCATTCTGTGATCTGTATCTTACAGCTTTAGCATGTGTCACAAACTCAGACACAGAACTGATGATTTTTATAATATGTAACCAGAAAGCAGACTGCCAGAATCTTCTTTAAGATTTTATTAAAAATTCATTCACTCTCTGAACTGTTTAGGCATAGAACTTTAATGTATTTACCTTAGGAATATTTTCTTGGCAGACTGATCCAAAAAAATCAAGCAGCTAAAAAATCCTAGTTTTCTGGATTTAAGTGTCTAAATGTTAGTTCTTTTGCTGGACTGTGATCTAGTACCAGAGAAATGAAGAACTAAGGAAGAATCTACATCTCCAGATGTCTCCCTACCCTTTCATTTAATTATGAAATTACCAAACAAGCACCTTCAATTGCTTCACCTTCTTCTAAAAATACTGTTGCAAAACAATGCTGCACAGATCACCAGGTATCCACACAGTGTTTTCTGGTGCTCTAAGACGATTCAGTGAGTCACTGCTCTTTGCCACCTGCTATGGTGTACTAAAGCAGCTAAGAAATGTGTATTTTACTTCCCAATTGTTCCCGTGAAGAACTGGCATTAGCAGAACTACTCTGAGCGTTCAGCAGTAAAAGCAAGCGCAGCCTGCCCAGAGGAACTGTCCTGACACACAGTTCAAACTATTCCTGATAAGTCAGATGGATCAGTTTTCCTCAGTGCTGTACAAAGGTGCTGCTGTCTGCCTCTACCTCTCCTCCTGAACCCTGAGAAAGCAGAAAGAAGGAAAATAAACATGGATTTTTAACACCAAAAACTACAGCAGCAATTAAAGAATGAGCCTTCTGGCTAGGACTCATAAGCAAACTTCTGTGCATGCTGTGCGTGGCTACCAGAGACATATATACAGTAATACTATAAATTTAAAAACATACATTTCTTTCTTCTCTCCCTCACCTCCCCCAACCATTGGGTAATAATTAGTGGGTGAGAGTGGTTATACTGACCTCATCAACATTCTCAAATGCATTGATGACATCATATGGCAGGCAGGAGAGCAGGTCAATCACAAACCAGGTCTTCAGGTAATTCATGCGAATCAGCTTGGGGTCAGAGATCACCTCTCCTGCCGGCCCCACAAAGGTGGTATGGAAATTAAGCACAATGTCGACCAGAAAAATGACATCTACAATGCTGTCAACGACTAGCCATGCCACGTTGTTCTGTTTGGTTTTAAAGGAGACATTGTAAGGGACCAAGATAGCAGTGTAGAATGTTAAAATCAAGATGATCCAGTCCCAGGTAGTCTTGAATACACAATAATGCAAAATTATATGCGGTGGAGTCTTTGGTGCCTCTTGTTTGTACTGTGGGAGGATTTCAGAACCCAGCTGCAATACCTGTAGTCAGAGAGATTTAAGAGGAAAAAGAAAACATGCTTAATTTTTTCATGGTATTTTTCACGCTGTAGATTCTCAAGCTGAGTACAACAGTTCATAAAAATCCCTATCCATTAACTCCTTTTATCACCACCAAATGGTAAGCAAGCCAAGAAAAGTATTCTGTTACACAAATCAGCATCAGACTGAGAACAGTTGTTTCTTTGAATGCCATTAATTACTTTTTGACACTTAATCTAATGTGTGGAGTGTCCAAGACAAACAGAGAAGAGAGAACCCCTTCAGCCAGCTAGACAGACAAGATAGAAAAATGATGGGCAAGAATAGGCAGGAAGGCTGGTGCAAATGGAAATTGATGGCAAAATCAGGAACAATACACAACTGAGTTCCAGTCCAGCAGCAAGACCACTGGACCACATTTTCTTTCAACACTGGCTATTTAACTCTTTACTACACTGTGTCTGAAATAGTCTCATACTACAATCTATCATGAATGCACAGGCCTTTCTTCCTCTTCTGTGGGCTGTGCAGGTCCAAAGATATCTATCATTAGCCTCAACAAACTCATTTTGGACTTAACCTTTTCAATCAGAGAAGTTCGGTATCTTAACAATCTGATGGTGTGGAATCAAAGCAGAAAGATAGAATCATTAAGGTTGGAAAAGACCCCTAAGATTGTTGAGTTCAACAATCAACTTTGTAGCACTGTGCTCTCCAGCAAACCATGTCCCCAAGTGCCACATGCACACAACTTATGAACACTCCTAGGCATGGTAATGCCACCATTCCCTGGGAAATCTGTTCCAGTGCTTGATAACCCTTTCAGTGACGAAAATTTTCCTAATATCTAATCTAAATCTCCCCTGGTGCAACTTGAGGCCATTTCCTCTGGTCCTGTCATTTGTTGCCTGGAAGTTAAGACGGATCTCCCCCTCGCTACAACCTCCCTTCAGGCAGTTGTAGAGAGCAAATGGTCCCCCCTGAGCCTCTTTTTCTTCAGGCTAAACAATCCCAGCTCCCTCAACTGCTCCTCATCAAACTTGTTCTCTAAACCCTTCGCTGCCTTTGTTGCCCTTCTTCGGACACAGTTCCAATGCCTCAATGTCCCTCTTGCTGTAGGGGCCCCCAAACTGAGCACAGGATGTGAGGGGACCTGCCAAGGCACACTGTTGAGTTATACTGCAGTTAGGCCTGAATTCAGAAAAGCACTGCTGCAGAAGATGATCTGCCAGCATGTGTTTTAAACCCTGGGCCTCAAGCATGCTGACACTGAGCACCGTTTTGCATAACTGCAGTCTCAATCAGTGTTGCCCATTTTATGTCTGTTCTCTCTCCAGCTCTGCCCACTGCTGCAAAAACAGTCTTATCATGTATGTAATCCTTGGGAAGTAAAGTTTCTTTCATGTACCTATGAATAAGAATGTGTTTATATGTATGGATATACATGAGGATGAAATCAACATCAAGAACCTGTGTCCAAATAAAGAGAAATTAAATTTTAAAGCTAATTTTACCCTGGATGAGTTATGAATGAAAACTGAAAGGAACATGAAGGCTTGCTTGAGTGAAATGTGTTTGGCAAAGCCAAACTCACAGAACCTGTGAGAAACATTTAGGATCATGGCTCATTTTCCACATTTATTTACACATAGCTCAGAGCAATAGGAAGCAGGGAAGGAAATTAAATGGCCGTTTTGCTCTGGGAAAAGATAAGACAACAGAGCTAGAATAGAAGGATGTCTTCCTTTCATGCTCTTTATCTCAGCTTTTTTAATGTCAGTTATTTATACATGGATTTTATCTGCAGGCTTTTCTGAGTGCCTTTTTTTTCTTCTTTTTTTCTTTTTTTTTTTTTTTTTTGTGAACTGGTGAAATTTTTTCCAACAGTTTCAGCCAAAGGGGACAAAAGAAAAAAAATCAGCTACAAAAGTTCTACTTGGACAAAATAATCTCAGATTAAATTCCCTGCTGTTTTGAACCTCACATAATCACTTACTCGTGTACGCAACAGGGGTCAGACACTGTCAGATCACAGTTCCTCACACATGTGTAAATGAGAATAGGAATTGCAAGCCTGCTGACTTTGAGCCCAGTATGTTCTCCTGAAGAGAATTAACATGACCTGCTCTGACAGACGTGCATGTTACCACAGAGGCATTAAGAATTTGAAAAAAATTTGATTTAAAAAAATAAGAGAACTCGGTATTTCTGTTTCACTGAGTTTCTAGAATGACAGCAAGGAGGAGAAAGGAACATTTCACCTGCAGACCCAATTAGGACTCAGATGCACTCACTGCAGCATTACGCAGTTTATTGATCCTCACCCTGATTCATGTATGTTCTCCATACTACCAAAAAAAAGGGGAATTAAGCTGTGCTGTGTTGAGAGGAGCTGGAAGCAGCACAAGGCACGTGCAGTCTCTCTTCTCTCCCTGCAGGAGGCACTGGCCAGGCTTTGCAGTCCCCAAAAGTCACCGGTGTGACTGGAAGAGGCAGAGGCTGTGTACTGAGTCTGTGTGCATGCTCAGAGCATCATTCCCCTCACGGCTTATTTGCACTCCCAGTGACAGATGCTGGGATGTCATTTCCCAACAAAAGCTAGCCCAAATCAATATTTCAAATATCTCCTACCCTCCCTTTTGCACATTGCAGCTGTACCTGAACCACCTAGAAAGCAATGAGTTACTACTGGCTTTTATGAGGCTCTGCAGGAGCAGCAGCTCTAACATAGGATCCCAAGCCTGAAATATGCTTCACTGGGCAAGGAGAGTCCTCTGCAATACTCATTCACTGAACTAATTGATCAGCAAAATCAAGCACCTCCATCAAATTGCAACATTTTTCATTTAGCAGGATTTCAGTTCTAATGCTGAGATTTTACGGGTGTGGGGAGACAGCATCACCCTTCAAATGCTGCAGGAAAGAATAATTGCTTCTTCTGCAATCACAGGCCTACTACAGCTTAATTTATTAGCCCTTGGTATTACATGAATAAGTCAAATATTTTTGTAACTATTCCAATCAGCACAGGAACCTCAACCATGAAAAACTGAAAAAAAATTTGTTTTTCTCTTGTCAGATGGTTCTTATCTATGCATACATAAGTTCTAGACTGAGAATTGTCTAATGCACTCCATTTTGGTCACTGCTGCTCTCTTTGTACTCCAAGAATTTGTGGACATTTTGCATCAACAAAACAAAATTTACTGGAAAATATACTAATGTGTACCTGCATACCCAAAGACAGGAAAAGGCAAGAACAATCCCGGTTTGATAAAAAAGAAGGGACTAAATTATGGTGCCCATTATTTTGCTGTAAATAGAAAAAAACCCATCAAAATAAAGCCAGTGGAACTGCAAGGACGTAAAACTGAACAGAAAGCAGAAAAAAACCAGACTTCTAGTTCCAACTCGTTAAGACAATAAACTGCTTCTTCAGTGTTTTAAAATGTCATCACCAAATACAAAGCACTCACTCCTTACTTGTTTGAGATTCAAGGGCTACAGCAGAGGAAAATAAAAGGCTTGATAATTGATTGATCTCCTTCCTCTTCTATTTAGAAAGTAAACATACTCTATCTGAATAGCTAGGGACCTTATTAGTAAGTCTTTTGAACTTCTGTTACCCCCCTGGAGTCTCTGGTGCAGCCCTACCAATGGTTATTTAAGGAGACCAGGGGCCATGGCTTTAGTTTGTCTCCTGCAGAAGGATGCACACCAGCACTGTGGGCATGAATCCTGAATGAGGGGGCAGGAGACAGGCATCAAGGAATGACACAGGGATTCCAATCACTCACCAGGTGAGGAAAGCCACCTGCAGCAAGTCTGAGGTGCCTCCAGTCCTCTTTTTGGGTAGGGTGGGGGTTACAAGTTCTAGCCTGGGCTCACTCTCACTACATGACTAACACACACCTTTGCAAAAGCACCCCATCTTGCTGGCACTGCTAGTGATGATTTCACAGCCTGAGGTGAAAGAAGGGCACTGCCCCAGATCACAGCTATCTCTCCCAGCAAAGATAACTTGCTTTGCACGCTGGCAAAAATCTCACAGTGCCTGGCACTGCCAGCCAAGAGCTCTCAAAAAAGGCACCAAAACCTTCATTTCACTGAAGGAAGAGAAATTCGCCTACAACAAAGCTTAATAATCTCAGAGAGCAAGCATTTGCCTTTATCATAGAGCACAACAAAAGAGCTCAGTACTGCACAGAAACCATGGAAGGAGGTCCACAGAGCTTAGTGCTAAAGATCAAGGTTTTGTCAGGTCACTGCACTGGAAGTTACAAGAACTCTTTTTCTCCACTTTTCATGACAAGGGCCACCCTCAGTCTGTTTCTTCACCATCCTTCCACACACACAAACACACAGCATCCCTGGGTCCTCTGGAGATTAAGAGCTATAAACCCCATTCTCTGCATCATCCAGCAAACCCAGATCAATGCAAAGCAACCACTGCCCTATTCCAAGGTGCTCCTGCTGCACTCCAGCCTCTAGGGAGAGTTGGGCCAACCTGAGACAGGTTTGCCAAAGTAGTCAGGTGTGGCTACACTGCTTGTGAAGCTATTTCTCCTGGAGAGGAAAAAAAAAACCAAACCCAAGAGATTGATATAAAAGCTATCATGAAGAAAATGTACACAGCTATGCAAACCAATATGCTGAGCTTCCATTCATGTGCACTGGACAATTTGATTACTACAATTTTCTGAATAAATGAAATAGCTCTGGTTTTGGAAGATTTTTCACTATTATAGAGTTTCATCATAGTAAAAGAAATATTTATTTCAGAAACTTATTAATGAAAGTATTATTTCAGTGACTTATTATTCATCAGATAATACAGCTGTATTATCTGCATTTATTATTTGTGGTAATGATGCATGATGCTTTAATAGCTCTCTAACGCTGGAGAACTTTATTCCAAGAGCAGAAATGCCAAATTTCATCATGGGTGTTCTTTTTTAAACATTTTTTTTAAAAATCCTATTTTTTTTACAAAATGGCGAATATAAGTCAAGTCAGGAGTCATAAATTGCATCAAAAGTGGTTACAATGATTTATTTATTTTTAAGAATGTATGACTGGAGGGCAAAAAAAAAGCTAACACACAGACACGCAGTCATTTCCAGCTTAATCTCTCCTTTTCATGTTTTCAATTGCACCTATTTGCTTCCTCTCACTCTCCCTCGCTTTTGTTTTCCCAAGCACCCACACAAATTGCTCCCAAGCTAAGGGCTAGGTGCTAAATCTCAATATTTTGATTGGCAGTTTTAATGCCAGTTATAAGTTCCTGGTAAACAATGTTAGAAGAAAAATGGCAGAAGTTCCATTCTTAAGCAGTGCTGCTAAACACCATTATAATTTCTCTGCTTTTATTTCTCCTATCATATTTATTTATTTTTATAATTTTGACACAGTCTTGTTTGCCCAGAACTGCCTGGCAAAGGTGCAGAACACATCAGCTAAGACCATAGGTGCAGATGACAGTGTATTCATTCAGCAGTGACCAGGAAGAACCATCCCAACAATCAGCTACTTGGCAATTAAGCAACAGAAATGCATCGGTTACTTTACAAACTCCTGTTGCAAAATGTAGTGTCACAGTTACCTAACACCCTTGTGTTAATTGCATAATTAAATTGAGTAGTTTTCATATGAATGCTATTAGAGAAGTCAGGCTAAAAAAAAAAATCTATGCCTACTGGCAAAAGTCAGAGACTGAAGCTTCACAGACACTGCTTGTATTATCCATGGCCTGTTAGTCTGTCACTAACACCTTTCTTAAACTGTTTCATAAACAATAGAAAATTGTAAGCTGTTGTGGCAGGCTCCAACACCTTGCTCTACTCAGGTTCTAGGATACAACAGCCTCCCGAGAAATTCAAATATATAAGTGATAAATAACTAAGAGCAATACAAATAACAGTGCAATAAACGTGGAGCCTTCTCACACAAACAAGATTGATGTGAAATGTCATAGTGAGTAGCAAAAGAAAAAAGGATGAATTTTAAAATTTCAGATAGGCTACTGCAGGGATGCAGAAAAAAAAAAAAAAATATTTGAAAGTACAACAGGGAACTGTTAGAGATTCCATACACAACATTATCAAGAAACCTTTGCAGAATAAGAAGCCTGGAACCCCATATATCTTCAATTAAAGAAAAGTGGTCTTGTCTGTATGATTATCTGCACTCTTCTCTGGTGTAGTTCTATTGACTTAAATGGAATTACAGCAGAAAAAAAAAGCTACCTAACATTACAGCTGGGGCTAATGTTCTTTGTAAAATTATGACTGCAATATTCAGTCAGCAATTAAAGAAACTCATTTCAGACATGTAAACTATACACTTGCCCTTTATTATTTGTAATTAATCAATTGGCTGTGCCAATAAGAATACTTGCAAAGACTTGTTGAGTGCATGGACTTGCAAAAAGTTTTGGTAACATGTAGTCACTGATGTCCAGACTGTTGCCAAACAGAATAAACTCAGACCCTTTTCCTTACATTTTGCTGCTTACATTTTTAGCATTAAGGAAAATTCAAGGGTAGAGATCTAAAGAGAAGAAAGGATTATTTTATATGAAGCCCTGAGTAGGATTAGGAGGAAAAGTATTCCAAATTCCAGGACACTAAAGCAACCTCAGGGTGGACGTGCTAATCACATGGTGTTCCTGCAGTATGGTGTCCATGTGAATGTCTGTCCCTCCCCTCTGATAGTATAATTCATTATATTTCTCTGCTTCCAACAGAAATTGGTTTCCCCTTCTTGAGTTCTTCTGTATTAAACACTGGCACGGTAGGATCCTGTCTGCAGGAATTTTGCCATTATACATGATAACAAGACAAGAGATTTTTAGTTTGCATAGAAACTAAGACGTATTCAACAGAACTAACAAAGTACAGTATAAGTGAGTATATGGAGACCTCATGGAATCCATCAATGCCTTACACCTCCAGCTTCACAGGAAGATCAAGAATTATTGTCAAGTCACAGCTGTTGCCATGGCATTCACAGGAGGAAGTGACACGGACTGCCATGGTATATTGGCTGTGCTGTCATTAACACCACATCAAACCTCTCCCCAAGGTGTTTTTACACCAGGGAGACCCTGCTACTGGCCCAGGAGACAGCTTCAGGAAACCTGGGACAGTCTCTCCCCCTCGTGGCGAAAGCCCTCAAACCCAAAGTGCTTTGAGGGGCCTTCTCTGCCTGGAGCTTATCTCAAAACTTTGAGAGGCTACTTAAATCACAAGGTTTCATTTTCCTCATCTGTCTGCAGTGTTGCTTGTGGTATCATACAATTACTCTGTCCATAAAAGCGGTAACTTAAACATAGGTTTTAACCAGTTGGCAATGCAGGGTTGGGATCCCACTGAAAAGTAAGCAGACATAAATTAATTCAGAGAATAACCATGTCATGGATTCTCCAGGATTTTCTTGTGTACTGGACCGGGCTTTTGTCACCTCAGTTTTGCATAAGTAGACAGTCCAAGATCCTACTTTTATTAAGATGCTCAGAAGAATGGAAACTAAGCAAGAAAGTATTATTTTAAGTATTAAGTAACACCTCTCTAAGACTTTGCTAAGATAGGGAGCACAACACTGCAATTAGGTTACATGAAGTCTTTGGGGCACCTCTTTTCATTCTGCTGTCATAAGACACATTTCACAGCACATGTACCAGATTCCCAGGGCAGGGAGGACTGACAGTTCTTGGCTCATGCAGGGACGACATACCCGCAAAGGCTAAAAACATTTCTTTATAGCCTCCTGGGGAAAGAAAAAATTACCTCAGCAAGTCTTGAGTGCTTGTGAACATTCTCTCCTTTCTGCACGCTGGGAGCAAGCTGCTGCAGCACTCCTCGGCTGCTCGTGAGGGCACGGGTCAAGCGGGCAAACTTCCCCCAACCTTGAGAAAACATGCAAGATTAGACACATTACCAAAAAAAGCTGCAAGTGTACCTCATAAAACCTCTTACAGCTAAAGGGAGAAAAAGACGCTAAAACAGAGCAATCTGCTTTAATACTGACCAGAAGGGAGTATAATTTAACCAAGTACCAGACAAAAGTAAGTCAGAAAATAGGTGTCAGCATGGCACAGTAATAAAACCCACGACTGCTGTGACTTTGTATTCAATGAGTCTACAGAAGTACTGCTACATGAACTGCATATTTTGCAAGGATAAATGTCCACTATACAATAATCTCATATTAAATCTAATGAACAGATTTGGATCTCACAGCACTGCAGAAGACACTCCAGACTAATCAAGATGTAAGGCTACAGTCATGCACAATCAAAATTAGAGTTGTCTGTAACCAAAGTGAATTTGGCCTCAGATGCAACAAGCATAGATCTGGAATAAGCAGAGAAATATACATAAGATAATAAAAAGCAGAGCAGAAAAGAAAAACAAAACCATTAATTTTACTCTCTCTAAACAAAAGGGAGAACATACTAATAGATTTTCTCAAACTCGAATGAAACATTTAGCAGCTTCTGGCAGAGAAGTCATACACTGAATTTTAATTCCGAATATTTTTTACAGTGATTTCAAATATCCCTCAAAATAGAAGACCTTCAATGGCAGTCACAAGAGCTAGCTACAACTATAATCTTTATGAGCAGTACTTTGCCATAACAGAAAGGCAGAGTATACGTCTGGATATTTTTGGTATACTGAAAGAAAAGTATCAGTTTGTTTAGTCCCAATCTTGAAAAATGCTAGCACCACCTGGGAGCTCTTGAGCTCCTACTCCTCATCTCCTACCGCAACTAAGGATGCTCAGCACTTTGAAGATTCATTTTATAATGAGAACCTGGTTCTGGAGAACGTTGCCTACACAGCTTTCTTGCAGACCCCTTTTAGGTACTGGAAGGTGCTATAAGGTGTCCTTGGAGTCTGCTCCTCTCCAGCCTGAGCACCCACAACTCTCTCAGCCTGTCTGCACAGCAGAGGTGCTCCAGCCCCCTGAGCATCTTTGCAGCCCTCCTCTGAACTTGCTCAACGGGTCCTTGTTACGCTGGGTACTCGGAGCTGAGTGCAGGACTCCAGGTGTGGTCACATAAGATCGGAGTAGAGGGGGACAATCATCCTCCTTGACCTGCTGGCCACGCTGCTTTTGATACATCCCAGGATACAGATAGCTTTATGAGCTCCAAGTGCATCTCGCCCAGTCACGTCCAGCCTCTCGCCCGAGCCGGGAGCAGGACTCGGCAGGGGGATGTGCTCCAAGGGGGATCGCCCCTCTCCGGCCCCGGCAGGAGCGGCTGCGGGACGGGCGCTCCGGCGCTGGCCGCGGTGCTGAAGCGGAACGAACGGGGCTTGATCGCAAACGTCAGCGCCGGCGGGAAACAGAGCAGATCACGGAGTTCCAGCTTCACCCGGGAACTCGAAACCTGCCTCCCTTACCACACGCAAAATGTTTCTAATGACAGATAACACAGACAGCTCCTTTTATTAACTCAAACGGGATTGATGGGGAGGGTATTCTCCTGGAAGATTCGAAATTTGGTTCAAAACCTGAGGACAAACTTTCACTGTGCATTTTCTTCCAAACAGTGTTCTTAGATTTGGGCTATTCGGACATACACAGAGAGAGGATGAAAAGAAAGTGTCTCACTTGAGCTTTCTTGCACAAAAGCACTTCCAGACAACTCTGTGGCATGAGTTGTGGCTATGAATGCTGAGCACCTTCGGGTGCCCTCTCTTCTTCCCAGGAGTCGTCTCCTTTCGAAAGACTTAGACAGCTTAACCCATTCCTCTCTCCTCAGCATCCCCTGTAAGCATTTCCTCTGCCCCATGTGTTGAACATCTCACTTGCAGATGCCTAAATGCCACACAAAAGCACTGCTTCCACAAACATTAGATCTCGCCTTCTACTCCAAAACTCTGATCTGAAAGCAATATAACTGTTCTAGGCAAGAGATTGTGTCACGAGGCAGGGCTTTTCAGGGTGGCTTTTTAAAGCGGTGTGGACACAAATTTGGAGTACGTACCCCAATCCTCTCTACACATAGGGTACCACACTTGGGAGCCCAGCTTGGAGATACACCCACCACTGTGCCATGGTATACCTAAAACCAGGCACTGAATCAATGTGCAACATATAAGAATTTCATCTTTAGAACAGTATTGTTTTAAACTACATATATATATATATACTCCTTGTATTGCCTTTCAGGGTTTTGGTTTTTGTGAAAGAAAAATATTAAAATGTGGCAACTCCAACATACAGTTAGATCTGCAGATCGTGGCATAGGAAAAAGAAAAATTAAATAGAATGCCAGTACTAAACCTTTTGAATTATAACTTCTCTTCTAAATTACTTTTAAGTAATGCCTGAAAAGACAAAAATACCTGTTGAATTTATTGCAACTTTTCCTCCAGAACCCTAAGGACAGACACAGCCAACAGCAGGTCAGTTATCTATCCAATAAAGACAGGTCAAGTAATGGACTTAAGCCATAGGACTGAACATAAACACTAAATTTTAAAGATCATGGAGCTTTCCAAGACAAGGAACTAAGCTTCAAAATAGTGTAAGAACATATTGGTGTCAGTCCTGCTAAAACAGGGGGACCAGATGATATGGATTAGGAGTTCTCTTTCAACACAAACAGTTTGTATAGCCCTATGTCCATTGTTTTCCTCTAGAAAGTGAGAAAATATGAATTAAATTTAAAATCTAGTGATCCTAGGTGTTTCTAATACAGGCATATATATACTGCAAACAAGATAAGCCTGCACAGAAGACAGCTTGAAATTCAGGAACCAAGCATAAAGCTGGATACCACCCCGTGGCAGTGCTTGCCTGTGCCCCCGTCTTTGATTCTAACCCATTTTTATCATTCTTCAGTCTCTTTTTTCAGTTCTGCAGAAAATATGCAGACAAAGCAATGTGACAACATTAAAACATTTCCAGCTTCAAAAGAATGGAAAGCCTTCAAGATTAACAGCGCTGATTTCAGTACTCTTGCATTCCATGATGTTCTTTCAGTTTTCCACCATTTCTTCATAAAAAAGTGAATAGAAATTGTTTCTGATAACACCCTAGACAAGATGATTACAAAAGATGTCCCCTGAGATTAGTTTCACATGGAAATATGGCATTGAACTATACTTTTGTGCTGTGGCATTTAACTCACCAAAACTTTTCTTCTTTAAAGCATGAAGTTTCATTTAACAACAGCCTTAAGTCGAAGAAGCCAATTTTCTGTATTTTTAAGTAAGTTTGTACTCAAACACAACAGCATTTATTATTTATTTGTAGGTAGCTATTTGTTTCCTACCACTCTTCTCAATTCATTCCTGATAACTCCAGTATTCAAACATTGGGAACTGTGGCAGTTACAGAGCCCTTGCTACCATGTTGCTGATCCATGACTTACAGAATTCCTTGAGTCAGAACAAGAAGCCATTGTCCGCTAGAGAACAAGCTTGTTTGTCCACAGGTCTGTTGTTCACACAACTGTGTAAATGTGAATAAATCAAGATTCCAGCAGTTCTTGCCTCCACTCAAGCCACCTTTGAATTCCCACACATGAAAGATCCTTGCTTACATCAATCCAGCTTCTCTGCAGTGCTCTTTCTCTTTGAAACCTCATGACTAAAACAGTATTATTTTTCCATCTGGACTGGGAAAGCATACCAAAGTTTTTTAATATACTCACTACTTCCCTTTCATTTGTTTCCTCTTTTTAAGAAAACATTTAATCCAGATGAAAGCAGAGTATATCTTAATCAAAATATTTCAAACACTGGCTGTGTTCATATAAATACATCTTTAAAAACAGAACCAAAAGTCCCAAAAAAACCACCCCAGAAACAAAAAGGAAAAAAAATCAAACGTGATTCTTTCCCTGAATTAAGATGAAGGAGACAATTTTTTTTTTGTCTGTTCTCCTGCTTGTTATGCAAAGGACAGCTTAGCTGCAAAATGAAATAAAGCACCTTCTGCAGAGGAGATGGCAACTGATGATTGCTACAAAATGCAGAAGGCTATATCATCTTGGAGGATAACAACCATTCACTGCTTGATTCAGAGATGTTCAATCTGACCACCTCTTTGTATAAAAACAAAGTATCAAAAGCAAAAATTAGGATCCAGAGCTTAGTTTTCAAACTCTTATGAGACAGCATAGATGCTTCTGGATAGGTTCACCTTGTATTCATACATTCAAAATCTGTTCAGGCAAACTTCTCACGAGCTACTCAGAGAACATGCACAATTTCTATTTGTCTGCACAAATAATTGTTTTGCATAAAGTGATGCATTCCACTTTATACACTATTCTCAAGCATCTCATACTTGGTGTGTTAGACCTCAAACCAGGAGAGACATATACAGACAAAATGCATTAATTCCAAATATAGTATATACTTTAAAATTCTGCTAAGAAGGTGACCTACCACTTGACAAGCCAAATTTAGCTATGCTATAGCTTGATTTTGCCTTCTTCTATTCAAGTAAACCTCGTTTCCCTGATTTTTTTCAAGGGGCAAGCAAATGGGAAAAAGTGGAAAGAGGTTGTTTAAAAATATTATCAACATCACTGACACACTATTTTTAAGTGGTTTTATTTAGAACACACTATTTTTAAAGCTGCTGCATTTAAAAGCAAGCTTACTTACCTTCCACGGAAGTCATAAAATAAACATCATCTAAATTATCTGAATCAATTAACAAAGGCTACAATGAGAAGTCTACTTCTTATGTGACTTTCTTGTTTCATCTATCCCAATGACTGATATTATTAATCAATAAATAAAAAAAAATTACGCATGAAAAATGGTACTGGGACCTTCTATCCCTCTGAGTCACCTTCAGATGGAAGATGCCTATTCATCTTTGTGTAGTTAAACACCTGCCATTATGGCTCTAAACTTTTCACTCAAGGAGCTGCATCATTTGCAGCTGAACAATCAGGCTTGAAATTGCTGGCAGGTGATAGAAAACCAAGATATACCCCAGCTAAGCAGGCTTAGCCTGACAGATTAGTTGCTCTTTATGTAGTACAAGAAAGTGATCGATTTAATGGTTTTCTCCACATAGACATACAGCCATTGATTTTGAAAACTTACAATACTTTAAATGATAACATTCCACAACTGTGCAAATAACATATTTTATTAACATATCTGCATCTACAGGCAACCTATTACATATTAATTACTCATAAGAATAGAAAACTGATGTCACATACAAACACAGTAAAAGAAAAGTGCTTGCTAAGTACTGAAGGTGAAAGAAGGAAAAAAGAATGGATTTAGCGATCAGTTTTCAGTTCACAGTTTTAATTTTTCAGATTGAGAGTTCATTTGGGTTAAGAATATGAGAAACATTCCTAAGAAAATTGCCCTCTTTCAAAAGCATGCTACAAAGTTCCTGTGTGACATTGTGCACAGCACAAAGAATATGCTCTTTTCAAAGCTCATGTGTGTTAATGATTCTTAGAACAAGATAGTACAATTTTACCTTTTTTAGATCTTCCAAAAACATTTTTTCCACTCTGTGAATCCCAGAGCCTACTACAGATGATTATCTAATACTCCATAACACCTTCCTTTTCTCCCCTCTCTCACAGTACACAACTGCACATTGAGATCTAACATTAAAGACATGGACACATGTAAAATCCGTTTGACAAATCAGCTCCTCCAAGAAATTGCTCATCTAGCCATCAAGTGATTAATACAGTATCACACAACAAAATTCCAAAGCTAGCCTACAGCAATTATGGAAGAAAAAGGGATAAATTACGGATCAAAACAGAAAGTGCAGTTCCATGTATATCATGCTTGATTTACGTATAAAGTGATAGAAAATTCTTTATCAGCATGAAACTTCTGCAACTTTATTAATTTTAGGAGATTCAGAAATAATATTTGAAAGACTCATTTAGTGCACGAGCCCTTCTGTACATAAAGACATGGCACTCAGGGAAGGAGTGCAGAGCTGTGAATCAGTGGCCTCTAAACAATACATTCAGTTCTCCTGTTTGCAATTTCTGTGAATCACTTTGCCAGTTTCCATGGGCCAGAGGGAGAAATTCTGCTTGTCATCAACTCCTCTGCAAGTCCATGCACTTATGTGTAGGTTTAGTGCCTATACTGCTGTACCTATGCAACCACTGAGAATTACCATGCTCACTGCCCAAAGAAGACTTAAAAAAAAAAAAAAATAAATTTAGCATTCTCTTTCTTCAACATACTTGTACTGAAAACAAAAAAGTTAGAAGTGTTATATTGAAAGTGAAGGACCAGCTGCCTGTCTCTACCACATTAGGGAGCTCCTGTGAAAGCAAAAAGACACAGCTACCACTCCTGACTGAAAGTCTTGCTTATCAACTGACTAAATGAAGCAAGGACCTCCACTACCAGCAAATAAATGAGGGCTAGATTTACTGCATCATGCTGATTTATCTGTGCTGTCACTCCTTATCAGGATACAGTGAGGACCACTAGGCAGGCAAAAAATACTGTAGACTCAAACTTTCTGACAAGGTAAGGTTCTTAGTTTTGCTAAGGCAATAAGGAACCAAACAAATAGCATGAGCAAGACAAAAAAATTACCCACATAGCCTGGAAGAGGGTATGTTTGTCAAGGTTGTACTTCCTTTTTCATGGTAACAGGTGTTTCCACTTTGAGAAACTATGTTTTTAAAGAATAACATTTTGAGAACAAATGTAAATCAGTTCATCTTCACAGCAAGTTTCCTGTTTAATTTAATACTACAAATATTATTAAATACTACAAAAATGCAAACAACAGGAGAACTTACATCCTTTTTTACCCCAGAGGATGCGAGTCTGTAATCCTCCATAGGGTACAAAAGGTCTATTTCTGATGGGATCTGAACCTGAGTGAAAGTTTATGCTGCTGTCACAGGCTGTAGCTCAGCAAAGGGTTAAGAGCAGAATACTGCAGTGCTACTTCACTCACCAGGACAGCTTAAACCCGATTCCACTTAAGATAACTGCAATCTCTTCACGTAGGCTAAAGGAAACTAGTCCAGAACTTTAACATCATAAATCCCCTAATAATGACGAGTAACATCAAGTCAGGCAGACTTTAATTATTCCAACCTTTTCTAGACTCAGCCAGGGCTAATTCCTCAGTTTTTGCATACAGTTTCACACACAGTTTGTACCAGGCTGTTGAGCAACACTGTGAATCCTTGAAGGCTATGCTGGAGAGTGGGTTAATAGTGTATTTTAGAGGAAGAACAGTCCCTATTTACCATATAAACTAGGCTTTCTGAAGCACTTGGGGCTTTCATTAGCAATGACCCTTTTCAGGGTAGGCCAGAGCAATTTCACTAAAGAAACCAGCAACCATTTCTTGCACAAATGCCATCCCCAGTGGCACAGCTACAAGCTATTTTAACATTTAATTCTTTGGCTTGGGTATTTAAAGGACTTCAGCTCTTTCAAGACCAGGGCAAACAAACAAAAGCAGCATAAATATATAATTGTGAAAATGACCAACCTTTACATGAATCATCCTCAATGGGCTGCTTGAAAGCTGTTATGTCATTGAAAGTGCAAAGAAATAAAACCACTTTATCCTGCTCATTTCGAATTGGAGCAATTTTCACAAAGAACCAGACAGGTGTTCCTGGAAACAAACACATCAAAGAGTTGGTCAATGGCAGGCAGAACAGTAAATGTGCCAGTTTAGATGTTTACATCTCAAATCAGCCATCTGTAAAAGTTACTTTAATGTTGGGTTTTTTTACAAACACCTATTAAGAAAAATAACAAAGCAGCTGACAAGTGTGTTACTTAAGCTCTCTACTCTGTCTCTGCTTAGCTTTTTAATCTTCAGGAATCAACACGTGAACGTAAGAACAGCTTTGTGATCTCCTGAAAGAAGAGTCCCATGTATATGCAAAGGCTGCACACAACTGTGTCTTGCTGGTTCTTGCAGGACTTGAGAACAGGCCAGCTGTGCCTAGGACATGAGCATAACACAGAGTCCCAATTCAAGAATGTGACAGGTTTGGTTGACATTGTAATTCCCTGCCAACAGAGAATGCCCTAAGAAAGACCATGCCCTAACTACTATAGTAGCCTATGTCTAGCTTCAGAGCCAGGCTCCCAGAGCTCTGGCCTAGTTTGCAAATCCCCCCATGGAAGGGAAACCCTTCCAAAGCTGCTTTCCAGCTTGCCTTGTCCTGAGCCTGCTCCCAGTCACTGCAGCGTGAAGCAAGACTCCCCTGAATTCAGGAGAGAACAAGCTGTTAGGACCAGAACACAAGCTCTGGATGGGATCAAGCTGTACTGCACAGAACTGCACCTTTCTAATTACGGCAGTAGATGAACTGCTAATTAAAACTGCTTGAGACATTAAAGCCTGCACATAGCAGAAAAAGATGGTCCCACAATAGAACCCTTCAGATGATGCTACCATTTCTCCTTGACCTCTATCCACACAGATCACCTTGAGGAGAGAATCTATCATCAGCCCTGCCTTTCTATATTTCTGGTGGCTCTGCTGAGACGACCCTAGTGATAGCAATGAAGTTCCATGTAACAAGGCAGTGTCTACCACTCATTTCACAGGACCCACCACACTGATTTTAGTGATATTTGAGTATAAGCTGATTGCAGGGCTCAGAACAAAGCACTTGGTTCCTGTATGCCATAACATGACCTCCTTGAAGGCACCATTTTTAAGTCTGAAGTCTTAACTTTAGGCATAAAAAGATGACTTCAAGTCTGAGATACATGGCAATAAGAACACTCCAGACCTCAGCCTTCAGCGAGTTTGTGCATGGGTTTTCAGACTGTCCCTAGACCCTCAGAGATGATGAAAACAAATCTCTGCTTTTGCAAGCACGAGAAGTAAGAGACAGAGGATTCAGGCCTGCTTGCTGTGAGCAACTTTTTTTTTTAATGCGTCCCTTTTGAGCCTTGTTTGGAGAGAAGGGTCTACGTACCAGGGGCCAAAATAAGATCAGGATCAGCAGGAGCTTGACCCTGTGGGAAAGCCAGAATAAAGAGCACCACACAATCTTTGTCACTCATACAGCAAAGTCTGTTTTAGAAAGAGTGATCTTAGAAGACTACTCCTTTTCTTTCTCAGTCACAGGATCCTTCTCTATGCTAGTGATCAGATTCTCTTTCACCTGAATTGCTCAGTATTTTAGCATGACATTTCATGCAATAGTTTTTAGTAACAAGGGCAACTTGTGTTTTCAGGCTGTCAAAGGGTCACAAGAAAACCTATGGTATCTTACAAGTTAATGTTCAAAAAAGGAAGCAAAGGCAACTTTTTTCCCAACTATGTTAATATAACAGAGGTTGTTGCTACCAGTGCCTCACCTGGCTGTTTCCCAGCCTCAGTGCTGAGCAATCTTTTCTGGCTACAGAAAGGTAGGCCATCTTCAAAACTCATGGACAACTTCCATAAACCAAGTTCAAATCCTAAGGCTCCCACTGTGCCTGCATAACACACAAGCAGTTTTAAACTCTGGCTGAGATTCCATGCCATATGTACAGCCACTTCTATAAACAGCAGGGTCTATGATGCATGGAGGCCTCTGCTCAAAAAGCAGAGAAATCCAGATGGAATCACCGGTGGCCATTTCTGAAATATGCCTACATGGCAGAAAGTATTCAAGGGTCAATATAATTTATTTTTTTTAAAGAGTTAACATTCCTGAACAGCCCCTTCCAAAAAAGTATGAACAAACAAACATGCTAAGTGTGAAAAAAGATTCAGCAAAATAACCGTGCCAGTGAAATCATCACTAACTTGCTAATGAGCTTAGAAGACACTGCCACAAAGCAGCCAACAGCAATTTTCTATTCAGTAACACCCTTTACACTACCCTTTCTCAAGAGCTCCTAAAATTGCCTATCTCAATTTCTTCTTGCCTACTTGTTTTTCCCAGCTTCACATGTGAACTATTCTGAGGCTGATCAAATCCATATCCTGCTTTTTCAGAGACTCCTTGGTGACTGCTTTTCATTTTACCCACTTCAACACCCTTCACTAACACTGCAACTTTTTAATCAGGCAGGATCTCCATCCACAGCCTTGCTTTATGATCTTTATCTACATGCACTTTTTTTTATTAGGGATCTTTTTCCCCTCCTCAAAACCACTTTGTATTGTTTTACTACTTCAAGCTACAGCCATTCTGCTATGGGCTGCTCACAATATTCATAGCACTGAGGCTGAATTACACACTCAGTTCCTTCTCTGCCTCTCATAGCTATAAAAACTTACTACTATGCTTTTGAAGATGCTGTACTAAACCCAGAAAGGATCCAATTCACCCTCCTATTCTGGCTATTTGTCAGATGCATGATGTCATCTTCCCTTCATGGTTATGCTACAGTATGTTGTTGCAAGGTTTTTCTAACATGTTCTGAATGCAGCAAGAGGACTTTTCCCAATAACAACACTTTTTTACCTAGAACCAAGTGTATAACTTAGTGATATGCCCCACAGGCTAAAAGAAAGAGCCAGATGTTCTTGACAGCTAAAAGCAGGGGTGTTGGATGAAATGCATTATTTGGGTACCCTTGTAATTTTCAGAGTGCCACAAACCATGTGCAAAATCAAGGTGGCACACAGGGCATGCAGAAATCATCTTCCAGTTTGGGATCTACACAGTAACACTGCAAAGGCAGAAATAAGTAGAAGGAAAATTCTGCCAGGCCGTGTACCTGCCTCCACAACATTGTATTTTCCCTGCAGTGCATTCCCTAACATCTTGTCAGTGTCCCCTGTGAATAGGAGACAAGTGGATATAAAAATACAGTCATGAGGTGAGTGCTCACAGTGCTGGGTTACATGGGCTTTCCACAGTGCTCTGCAACCAGGAGCTCATTCACAGCAGAACTGGGATCTGAAATGTGGGAACACACCAAATGGCTCAGCCAAGAAGTGGCCATGCTCATCTTTTGTCCTGCATTCCGGTTTAATTATCAGAAGAATTTTACTTCTTAAACAGTTTATTTAACTATTAAACAGGAAAGCCTAAAGTATAAACTACTTATAAATCAGGTTGGAAACTAGAATTTCAATGTCCTACAGGCAGCCTTCATGCTCTTGGTGTCAAAGCTAGCATCCCTGCTCAGCCAGACAACCATGACTAGCAAAAGGCACAAAAAAGGCCATTTTAATGAAAAATCTGGTTTTCAGATTCAGCCTGTGGGTTATTCAGGGAGTGAAACTGCAGCATGTTCCAGAGCTCTCACAGCAAAACAAGAGTAACTTCTCAGTCTGCACTGATGCATGGCGACACAGAAAGTGTTTACCAGTGTTTCCAACAATACATCTACTTCCATTTACATTTTGTGTTTAGTCCTGGCAACCTCTCTCCCTGGTGAAGTTCAGCGATAATACCAGTGCACAAACAAAAAAGTAAACACTCATGAGCTACATTGGCTTCTGTTAGATTTGGAATCAGCAGTGAAAGAATCCAGCATTTTCTAGTGGCATAGCACCAGTCATGCTAGAAAAGGGAATGCCCCTTCAAAGCTGCAGGACAAGCAGTGTGGACAACTGAGAACAAATGCAAATCTAGAATGAATGCCCAACAGTAGCCATAGGACCAGCCTGGCTCGTGGTACCAAAGTTATGTAGCCAATCCAGAATTAGCAGGTGCAGCTCTTGATAGGCCTTCGTGGCCAGAGCACAGTACTTACGGTGTTGCTTGACAGCAAAGACAATTTTAAGAGCTGTGAGTCAAGTCCCAAGTCTTCTTCAGCATAACACACTTTAAATGTCTGCATACCTTTCAATTTCCCATCAGAAGGACAAATAGTACTGTCTCTTCCCTATAATTTTTTTCCAGTCCTATGTCTTTCAACAATGATATGTTCAGCCTCTTGCTGGGCAGCAGCACCAGCATTTCACATGCTATTTAACTTTGGTTGAAGTCTTTCAGAAATTCTTACATTATCAAAGTGAAAGAGATCTTAAGGCCTATTCCAGCTTCTCCCCAAGCATACCATTGAGCTCTCCTAAGTTTTCCTTCCTGACAAATAGGCTGTATGAAAATCAAAACCACTTTAAATGCACTCTTTGGTTAAATGGCTCAAGGTATGGGCAAAGATGCCAACTGTTTTTCAAAACTACAAAAAACAGGGTTTAAATAAAACTGGAATACACAATTCGTCATTCCACTAATTAAATCAAAATTAATTTTAAAACACAATTTTATAAAACATGTTTTGACAATTCAGCAGACATCTACACTGCCATTAATGAATGGGGAAAGTTTCCTCTAAGCAGCACAACCTCTGCATTTCTAAATAATGTCTCAGTCAAACATCATCAGGCACGTATTGTCCTGAAGGGAAACAGTCAAGCAGCATGGAAATAGGAACATGTGACCTTTCTCCACCAATTCCTACATGCAGCAATGCAGACAGCAGGAGTTAAGTTATACAAACAGCATGGCTGACCATTACAGCCACTCCTTTTAGGGTTTCACTTATGCCCAGGTACTCAGTGTGAGATTGTTGCTCTCTATCCTACACAGACGGAACAGCTTGTCAATGTCAAACTAGCAAACCAGCTGATGAGGTGTGATCAGAGTTTGGCAAGCCATTACACCCACACAGATTTTAACCAGCTGTTCGGAGAAGCCCATGACATTCGACCATGCAAGACAAAGAACAAAAGTCTTCCTATAGACTCTAGCTTTGAGCAGAGAGTGTGTACCAAATGAGAACAGACCAACTCAGCATGTAGCTCACCACTCTGTGCCAACAAGAGTAAACCTTTAAATACATTCCCAGCACTTTTAAAGCTGTTACCTTCATGTCCTCTCTATCTGGTGCCAGGATGCTGTAGCACCTAGTGCTTCTAAAGGTCAGATCTTTACATGCTAAGATAAGAAAAATCAATTTTAGTCCCCAAAGGTGGAATTGCTATTCAGAAGGCTTATCCTATGACACTGAAACTGCACAGTAGAAAACAAGGTTCAGCACACACTCTTGTACTGCAGTAATGCTGACACAGTTCACCTGATTCTGAGTTCTCTAAAGAACAGGAGTATAAGGAAGACACAGTAAAGTTTTGAGATCTTCTTTCCATTTACTCCAGGAAAAATACTTAAGGATTACTACTGGGAATTCTGTACATAATTGTGGAGATGACAACATGCCTTGCTTGCCAACACATGTGACAAGTTCAATGGGAATTAACAGTTTTATGAGCCAAAAATACTTAAATACTTAATTTGGCCTTGATGAAGGTAACTGAACTCACACAGATGGATTTGACAGGAGATACAGGTGTGCATACTGCTTGACAAATAATAGAGCTACACTTCAGTGAGAGGTCGAAGAGGACACATGTCACTTGACTCCAACACCCTCATTCTTTCCTGCTTCTGTGCCTATGCCATGATATGGGTTAGCAAAAGTTTCCATCTGGAGGCACGGCACACACAAATATAAATGGGTTTAGATGGTTAGAATCAGTCTCAGTTATGAGAAACTCTTGAGTGGTGGGCAATCACAGGTCTACTACCCTAAAGTGAATTTTGCTGCCTATACACTAGGATGGGGTTGTTTGCTTTTGAACCTCTATAGAAAGCACTGGTCCTAAAGATAAATGCAAGTAGAATCTACCAAACACTATTTTAGGTTGATTTGTCATTCTCTGATATCTGAAGGCTTTCTAATACACTGGGGGAAGAAGGGAGAATGAAGAAGGGGAGAAGAGTGTGCACATATTAAAATGAAAATTTAAAAAAATCAAACAATCAAATAAAAACACCACACATACAAATACTCATGCTATTAAATTTGTTAAATCCTCAAGCACTCAGAAAACAGGGAAGTGAACCCCAGTACAAACTGAAAGTGCATCCCAGCCTTTGGGACTCTTACCATAATATTTCTTTCAGCAAAGAGCTATGGCTTTACCGAACTGTTTTGTAGTGTGCAAAACAGTTATCTACAGACAACTCAGCATTCTGGCAAGCATTCTGCTGGTCCTATCTGTAAAGAACTTCTGAGACAAAAAAAAAAAATGTGTCTTAACACTCTCTCTCTGCAGCACAGCTGCAGACCATAAGCAATGGGAATGCCTCTGCTCAGACAGGGGACACTTGAAGACTCTTTCTAACTCTTGATGCACTTCACCTTTGACGAGTCCACCACACTTCAAATATTCTTCCACTGAAGTAGGTCAAGTACTGCATAGAAAAGGGGGTTAGATTTCAATTGGACACCACCTCTTCAGGGGCAGATAGAAGCAAGAGAATTTTGTATTTTTACAAAAATATACTTCATCAATAATGAAAGCAAGTGCATATAGAACAAGCCTGCTTTTACACTGCTTGTGTGCCAGGCCTACATCGTAGATGAAAAACAAGACAAAGAAAATCCAAGTTTAATTCACTCAGCCATTTTTAACTCATGAGGCTGACCATAAAGCGTAAAAACTTAACAAATGGCTGTCAAAGTCTCATGAGAAGTTAGGTGTTTAAAACACATCAATTCAGGTAAGGTAAGATATGACTAAGGCTAGATACAAAATATTTTTTAATACATTAGCTGTATCCTTCCTCAGTATAAGTTCATTTATCTCCACTGACTTCAGATTTAGTAATGTTTTAATTTTCCCATATAAAAATAAACAATACTTCCAGCGTCACTGGGCGCTCACATCTAATTAAACAATGGAACTAAAGCTCTCATGTGAAATTACTGTCAGTCTTTCTGTTGTCATTTTGCAATCCTGATTAAAGAAAGCTTTCACTTTGTCTCCTTCCAGGTATGACAATGAATCCCCACTGAATGCAACTGGATGGCATCGAAGCAACAATGACAAAAATCTGGTAGCTACACACCTGTTTGCTCTAATTGTTTCCAATTACCCTGAAGAAGCTCTGTATTTCTGGGAAGCAATTATTCCATGGAATAACAGTGATTTTTACATATCTGCTAAGTTATCAAGGGATAACTTGCCCAAGGAATAACCAAACCTCTATCCTGTCTTAACTCCAAGTTCTAAAAACAGGGAATATAGTCATTTTTGGATGCAGGGAGGACTGGACAAAGAAAGGGAAGGCCAAGACGGAGGCAGCATCCATAAACACAAACAGGAAATTGTATGTTGTTTCTAGAGTCGATTCTGTAAACTGCAATAAAGTTTGTGGATATACTGTACCTATCAACAGCTGGATGGGGTATTCTTATCACACAACCAAGTAAATGCTAGCACTGGGTCACCACCATGGAGAGTGCCATGTCCAAAAACAAACAGCCTATCACTTCTAGTAGCATCATTAAATGCCTCAATCTGCTTTGACATGTAAGACCAGGGAATAATTGTTGCTCAGAGAAAGAAAAAAATGACTGCTGCTCCTAAAAGTACAAGATTGACTTGCACTACAGACATCATTATTAACTCAAAACTCCTATTTTGTTTTCTTTTGTTCCTCCAGAAGGATAGAGACTATACTGTTAAAACAGCCAGAATCACATTAAATGTGCAGGCTGTGGAAAATGTACCAATTATCCAACAACTCAAATATGGGAAAAAATCTTTCTATTTATCGTGACGTTTAGTTTATGAGGGACTAGACAGGTAAAGAACAAGAAAAATCTATTTCACTGAGTAACTTGAAAAAGCAAAATAGAATGAGGAAATAACAGAGAGACAAAGCAGAAGAAATAAAGAGCAGGAAAAAAGATTTCTAACAAAATTCAGGGTCCTTTTCCAAGCTTTCAAACTGAGAGCAGGTTAGAACCAATCATGTTTATTATCTGAACCACTGCCATAGTTGCAGGCAGAGGTAAGGTGACCACAAAGGAAAGGCCACTTAGCAGTCTGGATGCTAAATGACTGGTAAATAGGACAGTGTTTTCCTGCGACGTGGAGAAAAAATTCCAGGATGTCCTTTTTTTGATATTTTTCAGTTAAAACTCTCTAGTGCTATTAGTCAGTATCTGCTACAGTAGTTAATGTATCTCTAAAGCTGCAGATCTAACAAACACTAGGTGCCCTGCAGTTTGTTAAGCTTGAAAGCAAGCTCTGTGCTTTCCTTTTTCCCATGCCTGTGACCCTCTGTGTACAGAGCAGAACCATCGCAGCTCCGTCTTTCGGCAGGTCACACAACACAGCTACTGCACAGCTGGACTTTGCTCTAGGCCACCTCTCCTCGGAGGAGAGCACAGCAGGGCAGGAAATATTCCTCACTCCACAGTTACCTTGCTTTAAATCTGCATAGAAGACAGAGAGGCCCCAGGCTCTACTACAGGCCATATGCTGCAGCATGACAGAAGAGTAGCTGCATAGTCTCTTGGTGCCAAATCACTGATAACTAAGAGAGAATTCCAGACTCTCCTAGATCCCAGGACTGCTGCTTATTTACTTGGCTTTGGATGCATAGATGTGAGCTGCATATGGTCCCCATGGCCACAAACTGAGCTAGGAACAGAAATCAGCTTTTAGGAAATAGGTAAACATCAGAGGCAGGCAGCCCTAGGAGGAAAGCAGCACAAAGGAAGGCCATACAGATTGTGCACACAGGCACATCTGGCAGTACCAGCTTCATCATTAGAAGGCTAAATTGTTAAGACTAAAATAAGTTACAGAATGCAATTTTTTCAGCTTAACATCTGGCCTGGCTGAAGACCTCAGTGTATTTACACTTCAGGTGACATTAAGTAGATTAAAATAACTGTGCATGACATCGTCCACACTAAGTGAGATACCAAGTTTGGGGCAAGTAGTTCATCTGCTGACATGTGCAGTTACAGACAGACTGAATTTCCTAGGGAAAAAATCACGTGCCAATTAAGGATTTTTTGTCGAAAACAAAAGACGTTTCATTTGAAATCATCAGAAGTAGTTCACCTTCTAAAACAAAAGATGGGTTCTTTTTATTCCTAAACTACTATATGCTGGCTTTGCTATATCATGTTTTTAAAAACTGAGAAAGTATGTTCTCTGTAGTGGAGACTTGCCTAAAACCTAGCTTGTGTACTACCATTGTTGATGGAACAACAGTGTTGTCTTAAAGCATCACACACAAATTACTCGAAACGTCAGAACAAATTAGAAAGCTTCCTCTGCCTCCCTGAGTGACTTTCATCTCTAATGTTCTCATTTCTCCCTTTTAGATCAAGTGGCAGAACTGGGGCTTATTTGGCCCTAGCTAAAGCACTGTCCTCCAGGGTGACAGAACTGCAGTTTACACTACAATTAAGAACAACTTTACACACCTACATTAATGAACAAACCAATCGACTACTTACTGTTCTTCTTGTACATCAAGATTTCAAAGGAGTTCATCTCATAGTTCTCAAATGTTTGTCGGACCTTGTCAATTGTATCTTTGTCTGTCAGCTCTCCATACATAAAACTGCAAATAAACAGAGAAATTCAAGTCAGATACCAGACAAAGACACAAAGACATTTGTTTACCATGTGAAAAAGACTCATTTAGAAATGGCTCTTCTTTGATTTTGTTTCACCTGGAAAGCATATTTGACAGATGTAGCCCCGGCAGATAAAAGACAAAACTGGAATAAACAGATTACTTTTTTCCTCAAGGAACAGGCACAACACTACAAGCTATTTAACAGAAAATAAATCTGTTCTCAAATACCTGCAGGTGCTGCTTTTTTGCATAACTTCTGCTCTGTGATATCCTGATAACTTGCAAAATCCATCATTGCTGTAGACAATGGGCCAATCCACGATCTGGGCATTACCCAAGACAAAATTTGTATCTGTTTGAAAAAACACATCAGTTAGACATTAGTCAAAGCAATGGTTGCATTAGAGGAAATACTCATTTCAGAACCCAATCCCAATTGCTTCAGTCCCTGCACAATTTCCCCAGATATCATTCCCAATGCAGTCAGCAGGATTATTCTTGGTTTTAGTTTTAAGTAATTTTTTTAAAGATCTATATTTTTATTTTTTTTAAAGAGTGTTAATTACTCAGAGTATAAATAAAACACATGATGGTTAAGCAAGTAAAATTCTTTTCTTGACTGAGGACACATCCACCAAACTGTTTCCCTCTGTGCCACATGCACTGACCCACCATGACACTCAGTTTGAGTGTGAAGCCTCTTACAGGTGGCCAAACCAGCACATGAGCAATATTTCTCCTCCCTGAATGCAGACACAGTGGCTTCTCTCAACACTGCCTTCACTGCTGGCCACACAAGCTCCGATACTTGTGTGCAGCACAGCACTCCAAACAGGACACCAAGAACAAGGGCTAGCAATTACACCAGTAGAAAGTACTTGTTTGCTAAACAGGCCAGAAGGAGCTTCAATCGGTATGAAAAAAAAAACAAAAACAAACTAAGCAGGATTCATGCCTCCATTCTTGCTGGAGCTGTGCACGCCACATTTTTTATGATTGCCAACTCAAACCTACTCAAACCTGTGCCAAGACAGACAGCAGTGCTGCTCCCCAGGCACTGGCAGGCAGCAGGAGATGGTGGCTCCTGTCACAGCTGCAAAGACCCTCTGGCTTTAAAAAGAAAGGCTGGGCAGTCACGAGACCAAGAGGCACTCATTTTTAAGGAGAGCCCTTACAGGAGTCTACCACCCTGTCTGCTTTTCAGTATCAACTCCCAGCTGCTCACACATCCATAGATCTCATTAATGCTTCTTCCACCAAATGACATTTTACCTATTAATTGCAGAGCGTTTAGTCTTTTTCAATATCCCCTTTCAAAATCTTTCACCCTAAACTTCAAGTGGGTTTAAAAAAAGCAGTCCTGTAGCTAGCTAAATCCACTGCCCAATTCCACAAGCATGATTACTTTTATATACTCTGCAGAAATACACCAGAAATACAACTTCAGGCTATTTTAGCTGCTTTGTTTCTCACAGCCTCTTTTAAACCATGGGATTTGCTTAGCTGAAGCACTTTCTCCCCAAAACAATACACCTTTTTTACCCCTTTCTATGAATAAGTAAACCAAGTAATTTCTCACTGCTAAAGCAAGTGCTTTTGAGTATCTATTATAAACACTACATTAGACTGTGTTAGGATATTTTTAAATTTCACCAGGAAGTGCAAAAAAATGCCCCAAAAAAGAGGCAAATACAAATGTTGGGCCAGGTCCTGCCCTGATCTGAATGGTGTTATTTCATCCATGAATTGCTTAAGAATTTCTTCTCACTACCTTCCCCTCTCAAAAGCCAACTTCCCCTCTCTACACTTCCTAAAGGGCCTGCCTTTCACACTTAAACCTTATTGTCTTCAGATAAATAATCTCTTGGGTTTTTTCATTAAAGGCCAGAAAGTACACATTTCTGATAACATCACTGTGATAATCCTACTTTCACCTAACCTTGCAAGGCTTCTGTGAGTTACGAGAATGCTCTTGTCTCCTATTTACAGGTGAAAACAATGTCCTAAATCCAAAAGGGAATTTAAGCTCCAAAAGGTGAGACTGCAACAGTCTAGTCCCTAGATGCCCAGCTCTCAAAGACTTAGGAGCTGGAAGCTCTGTGAGCAGTGTTGGAGAGGGGAACTGAAAAACTTTAGCACAGCAAATAGAAATCTGACTAAGTAAAACCACAGGAAACAATGAAAAAGGGGAAATATGTTAAGGCTGGTTTTTTCCCCTGTCCTATTTGTTACAATGCATATTATTTTATCATAAACCCAGTTCTCACAGATAATACTTGATTCTTTGCCATTATTGCAGGAGCTAAAGAATCACGTTCCCACTTATGTTTTGGCCCAGCAAAGCCCAATTTTTTTTGGACTGGCAGTTTCCAAAGGATGCATAGAGAACATGCACATATTCCTCTCCCCCAACAGCAGTTTGGACATTCTCCATCTCTCCATCTCTAGATGGAGGCTACCTTATGGCAGTGAAAGCTCAGCCATTACTTCAGCTCTTGAATGACTGTTCTAATTATCAAGCTACCACAGCAAATAAATGTCAACAGCCTCATCACGTTGGTTTTTAAGTCAGTATGACTTGGCTGCTGTATTTTATGCACCCCTGTTAGTCAGTACTGGGTGAACCTCTCCAGCATGTACAGGTACAGGTGTTTCATGAGAGTCCAGGCTGGGTTTAGTAATGAGTTAGAAGCAATATGAGAGATCTTTATGTATCCATAAAGCTTTAAAGAGAAATTTTGCACAACTACCAAACCAAAGAACAAGCCAGAGATTTTGATGATCCCATTGTTTCATAAGTTTCTTTCCCTTCTAGCAAATTCCAACTTCACGCATTTTGACCTTTCTTTGATCCGGGCTTTGTGTGTCTGACAAACACACCTCATTTCTTCTGAAGTGTCTCTGAAAACAGTGTTTTGCCTGTGTGAATGCTGGCAAGACACAGCATAAAATAAGGACTCCCACTTACAACTTCACTGCATAGCTTGTTCCAACAGACAACCCAGAGGTAGAAGGGCTGTCCTTGTTGCTATCATTTACATTCAATTGCATTGACATCCCTGACAATGTGCTGCTTGGGGACAGCTCATAATCTGTTAAAAAATTTTCCTAACATAAGAAAATACTGAATAACATCTAGGCAAATATTGCCATTCCATCTGCAGGGACACAGGGTCCCAGAGGCCAGGAAACAGCTGTGGCTTTGTTACACAACAAGCATGAGGGATGCTCTAGTGAACTCTTGAGTATCACAGAGCACAGACTCTTGGGGACTCACAAGTGGGTCAGCAAGGCCAGGAAATGAGTTGGCCAGAGGAAGACCATGAAGAAATCCACTGCTAAATTCTCTTCAAAGACAGGGATGAAATGGACATGTAATAGCAGCAGTATCAAAACTATTTAATGAGTAGAAGCACCTCTTTGAAAGGACTCCATGAACTCCCCTACCTGGAAATCAGTTTCTATCACAATGGCAGCTGTGTTAGCAATATTGCCTTATAAGTTCCAAGCAAACCTGATCTAGAACTGGAAAGAGCAGGCTCATATGAAAGATGTGGACTTTCTGGCTTGTGTTGCATTTGGCACAGTCTGAACAAGACCATTGGGAGGCAAGGAAATACGCAGAGGTGCAGCACAAAGCAGACTGTGCTGCAGAAACACAAGAGCTGTAGCATCACAAAGGCAGCACAATTACTTGGATGAGTAGGGCAGGCTTCTGCAGCATGGATTACTTTGTGAAGTGCATAATTTCATATTTTCCAGCCTGCATTTTCCCCAAGTTAGTTCTGCTCACTGCAGTATACCCACGTCAGCATCTACACACTCAAATGTCAGATCCAGTTTGGGTTATCACTTTAAAGTAGACATGGCCATTTACAAGCAACAAGAGAAACATTTTAACTCCTTCCAAAATGTAAGAATGGACTTCACTCAGTCACTGAAACCAATACTTTCCTCCACTCAGAAAACAGGCCATCACAGAAGAACCAGAAAATGTCTAAATAACCTTTGTCCTTTTAACAGTAACACCATCTGACCAAAACTACTCTATCTACTGAATCCTACTGTTAAAGTTAGCAGTTTGTTTAACCAAAACTGTCCATCAGCTTCCAAAATTCCTGTAGATAAGCTGCACTCACAGACAATGATCTGGCCAGGACCAGCTGACTGAGGAGTGGTCACGTCCTTGCATGAGCATGGAGCAAGTTACTGAAATGTAACCCCCTAATATTCATTGCCATGTACAGCTCCCACCGCATCACAGCCTCTCCTGTAACATGGATCTGGCCAAGGTGAGACCCCTCCCACCTCTTCCCAGAGCCCAGCACACCGGTTCTACCTTCCCTGTCCCACCAGTGATGCACAATTCCTCTTCTGGGACACACTGACCAACAGCCAGCCACATTCCCACAGCACTGCCAGGCACATTCCCACACTGAAGGTGTTCCCCCATTGCACAGAGGAAGCCGAGGGGAAATCTCTGCCCAGGCAGATCTCAGTAAGAAGAGAGGCCGGTGCCCACTGCACTTTCCCATATTTGGGTCAGTCAAATCCCCTAGGGTGCTTGGGTTTGTGTAGTGCACAAATATGATTTAAATATATTAATATATTTTCCCACAGTCATCATACAAATACGACACTACAAAGGTTTGTTTCCAATTTATTCCTGTCTCAGCAAAAGGAGAACCAGGCTCAGGACGGTGGGAAGTCCCACTCCTTACAAAACCTGTGAGAGGAAAAGAAGAGGAGGGAGGGGAAAGGGAAAGAAGAAGGAGAGAGGGAGAGGAGGAAGGGAAAGGGGAAGGGGAAGAGGAAATAAGATTGCCCTCGTCATTCCACACCACAGCCTCTCTCATGCTGGGTGATGACAGCCCTAGTTATTGAGACCAGCAGGTCTTATTTTATTCAGTCTCAAACTCTTCACATGGATCTTCAGGGGAGAAAACCTAGATCTTTAGCATTACCAAGCACAAACCACTCCTACAGCAGAACTGAAGGAACTGCACATCACATGTGTCTGTAACCCTACCCATGGAACAGGGTGGAGGATACAGCTACTGCTGCCTGAGCTGGGCACAGAACAGCAGAGATGCTGTGTCACAGCCAGTGTAAGAAATCTGCAGCAGGCAAAAACCATGTGTCTCTGTCATAGCAGTAAAGACTGTATCATACATCTTAAGGACAAGGGACACGTGGTATTTACAAACTTGTGACTTTGCATAACAAACAGCATCGTTTGCTTACCGGGGGGAAAAGAGATTGCTTCATTTCTGTCTAATTTCTTCCTGGAGCATAGAAATCAAACTTTGTGTATAAGTAGACCTGTCAAAATTGCTGACAAAGGATAGGTATATGCATGCATTTTTGCTCATGTTTAACCTTAGCTTTGAAAAACAAGGTAAACCAGAAGCATTTAGTCACACTGATTAGTTACATTGTTCAAATGTAACTTCTGAGATCAAAATATGGCCCTAAATCAGTACAAATAAGTCACACTGAATTTCAAGTACTTATTCAATCCTTTCCTTCCACACATGGGACTTGAGACTTGCATTTCAGGGACCAATCACATTTTCATCCTAACAGAAGTGGTGTAACCGTAGTCAAAGCAAGTACAGACCTGCTCAAATGACAGAAAGACTATTAATATGGTAGAATAAAATAAATAAGGAATAATTCTGCTCTTCCACCCACATCCTCCAGTGGAAGTCAATGGTGTTACATGAATACTCACATTCACCCAATATCTCCTTGTACTCATTCCTGCAGTGGAAGTGCTTCAGTGTCTAAATATCCCATTGAACAATTTGATTTCTCTATAGAATAATGATATAATGGCCTCAAAATGATCCATCTTTAATATTGAGATCAAAATTTTTAAGCTCACTGTAATATAAAAAACATAAACCCATACCAATAGGTTCATTTGGGCTGTTTTATAAGTTTTATATAACTATTTATTTAATTTCCAAAACAAAATGGATTTTAAAGTTCTTTGGTTGCTACAGCATGAACACAATTCCCTAAATACAGACATTTCATGTTTATTCAAACCTGACTTACACTGTCATGTGTACACCAGAGCAAAGTGCAAGTGCAAGTTGAAAAAATTATTAAAAAATTTATATCATTGTTCTTTTCACAAATAACAAGAGAGACTCTAACTAAAGCAACAACTTCAAGTGAGTCACTTTAAATCATTACAGAAAATGAATGCTAATTGCAGCCAGCAGAATAGAGAAAAAACTACCATTTCCATCTCAACATTCTTACTTTGCATTGTTATAGAAATTATTTCACGGTAGGCATTTACCATGAAAGAAGTTTAAATTGAAAATTACGGGTTGTTCTAACACTTGTAGCTATAAAATCTCTATAATTATCTATTTTTATTTTTTTTTAATAAAGCAAATTACTGCAGAATAATAGTTGAATAATAGCTGAAATGGCACCAAAATTGTGCCAGAAGTATCATATGTACTTTATGGACAACATGATTTGTCACCTATTCTTGCAGTACTGTCCATACAAGAAACTAAAAAATTCAACACAACCCTCCCCCCCACAAAAACCACAAAAAATAAACACTAAAACACAAATCCCACAAGGTTTACAGACATGTGGTGTTAGAGTGAGATAATTAGGTGATTTTCAGAAATAAGAAAGTTCATCAGTTGGTAAGAGTCAGATATTGCACCACTCTTATTAAAGGACAAAACACTGTTTAGCAGTGAGACTTCATCCTTCAGCTGGTCAGGGGGTTTGTTTTTCCCATCCCATACGATCTGAATCATACTAATCCAGACAAAGGCATACTTCAGTTGCATCAACTATGAGTTTTTCTTTAATTTAAAGAAGCCATTTGATTTACTGATTATAGCCTTAAAAGTATTTGAGACAAGATCTAACTCCCCCCTCACTCTGATGTATGAGTTACAAAAATGCATTAACCAATTCTCCAATGAATGGGTTTCATTAAGATTTGTTTTACAGTCTTGTTCTAGGATTTAATGTAAAAGTGGATTGATACATTGAATTATCACAGGAGAACTTTTTGAGCTTTCAGAACATTAATTTTAAATCACATTACCTGTCATCTCTGTACATTTTTTTCCTTACTATCTATAAAAGTAATTTTAACGAAATCAGGTTGTACATTTCTAAATGCATAAAGGCACACATTCAAAACTAGACTTTTGGCCTAGTAAAAGCCAGCAGAAAAAAAAACATTTTACATTCAATTCCAGTGATGGTGAGAAAAAAAGACCGTAATAATAAATAGGTATTTCTATGTACTGACCAACTGTATGAAAAGCATGGATGAAAATATATGTGTCTCCGCAGTTGTTAACATGAAAGAAGGAAGATCAGGAAGCAAGAAAACCCTTTGATTCATTCTCTTCAGGAAAATGTCCTTAGCCCAGAACCTACAAGCTGTCCTCTTGCAGTTTCTGAAGGTCTGCTGTTTTCATTTCTCATTCTCCATTAAGTTTCTTTTCCATTTCTCTCTGGCTGAAGACAAAACCAGTCGTTTCAGTTTCAGAAGTGTTTACAATAAAGTTAATTTCTCTCCTAGGTCTAAGATGATGATACAAGGTTAGCATGCCCAGGATGCAAAATGTTTATTGTACTGGGACTTTACAGCCTGTAATGAAAGCAACACCATAAATCATGCATATGTCTGTTATACTCAAGATCTATGTCTGAAGGTGCTTTTTCTTTCCCTCTACAGGGAACTTTCTTCATTCTCCATCAAAAGATGCAGGTTTGCTTCCATAACTGATGTCTCCTTAGTGTGTTCCCAGGGCATTTTGTGAAAGGATAATTAAATTCACACAAGCCTTATGCCTTCTAACTTACCCTTCTTCCAACCTCCTTATTTTGTCCATAAATCAGAAAACTACCTACGACTTCCATTGAAATTCCTAAGCCATGTAAACACAGGGCTTACTTTTGCCATCCTTATACACGCACAATTATCACTCACCTCAACGAGGATTTTGACCAAGGAAGGACTGAAGAATTCAGCTGGCATTTACATAAATCAAAAACTATTTTTGTCTCTGGATATTGATAAAACATTGGAATATCACTAATAACCACTATCCTCTACAATAAACTGCACTAATTGAATTGGGTGCCCTGGCCACCATCCAGGTTATAACTGTTATTATTACAGTGCTTGTATACTGCGTACGTATTACATTACCAAGAAAAACATTAATATCACATTAGCAGTAACCATCAGGGGCTAGTGATTCTTTATATACTGCACTGTGTTACAGCATGGGCTCATTTTCTGTCCCACTGGGTGTTCTGGTCTTTAAATATTTCAATGCTTCAAAGAAATTTTTGTCAACGAACCACTGCATGCAACATTTATTTTTCTTACTCTGCATGGCTAGTATAGGAATATGGATTTTAAACATTAAATACAAGATGATCGGAATTATGGTGTCACTCATTTCAAAGGACAAATCTTAAGCTCACACTTCATCCAGAAGGTCCTTGTGTGAAAAGAAATCACAAGGTCCACAGGTCTAGGAAGATGACACATTACATGTTCTTTCCTGTGTGTGCTGTCCTAAGGCCATCCCATCCTCTCTTTACTCCAGTGTGTGGGAAGGAAATGTTTTGCAGCTCTAACCCTAGCACTGCTCTTCTGGCTGGCATTCAGTGCATGAGAACCCGTCTCAGTCAATTTGCAGCCTGTGAAGAAGCTCTCATATCTCTGAAGTAGACGATTCAAACCAAAGGAGTTGGAGGTGAGACTTGCTGCAGGTGTGCTATAAACATGAGCCAAATTTTAACCCTAATGGAGAAAACCCTGAGCATGCATGCCTACATACACTGCTACTACCTTTAGCCATAGAATGTGCATCAGCTCACCAATCCCACATCTAACATGAAAGGCTGCCCAAAGAATTCCTTGGGTAAATCTACTAGTAAAATAATGGTGTGATTAGTGCTGCCCTTAGACCAGTGCTTGTAAAAGAGGCTGCATGCTCATTCCTTTATGTTATCACCATACAGCCCCTTTCACCGAGTTAACATCCCCAAAATACACTTTTCTCAGTCCACCTGTGACTGATGATACTCATATCATGCACAAGTTTCTTCATGTGAAGCACTTAGTACATTATTCCTGTTCAACGACAAAATTTCTCTCTTTTCAAAGGGAATCCTCCCTCCCCAAATTAGGAACATTCCTATATCTGTATCAACTCAATATCTGCTGGCACTACTCAACTTGCTTGCATGTGCCAGCAAATACAAGCTTGACAACAAGCCCAAGTTTTATTTGGCAAATCCCAAATGGCGTAGATAGTTTCATTGTGGGTCACATTACTACCCAATTGAAGGAAACCAAGAAAGGAGAGCCAAACCTCAAGCTTTATGGGCGCATTTAAGCACTCATCGTGTGGGCATCCCAAATCATCTCAATGGCCAAGCAGGCAGGACAAGATGAGACAGGCAACAAGAAACTGGCATGTTTCCATACTGCCCCCGTGCTGGTCAGCACAGCCCTGCCTCAGCACGAGAGAAAGGAGTCTGTCCTTGTCTCTTCAAACAGGCAAGGGTTAGAAAAACTGGTTCATCCAACATTGGTATGTGACAGCACCACATTTTAAGCAAAGCTGGATTGGGTTCAGCAAAAACTTGAAGGCACATCACAGAAGAAATAAGTTTCTAAACCTGAGTTACTTCCCTAAGCTTAACTTAGTATGTCTGAACTGTGCATCATTTCCTACCCAGCTTAATCTAAAAACTTGTATTAATTCCAGTCCTCAGGACTTGCTGAGCATTTGGAAATGGAGTGCTGTCATTCTACCTGTGCTGTCTAGCACCACACTCTGCTATGACACCTTCTTAATAATGGGGGAAGAGAGGAAGAAACAGAGCATAGCTTCTGCTGCATGATTTCCCCCCCATCTCCAAGCCTCAATTGATTTATTGCATCGAGGCTTTGGCACTGAAAGCCAAAAGAGGAAATTGGTTTTTAATGAAGAAAATAATCTACAAAGTCGAGACAGTTTTGAGAAAAACCTTCAATAACTGTTGTTGGAAGATTAGAGAAGCAGCCTGAATGTGATGACATGTAGCATTCATTTTAAAAGACATAAAAAAAAAAAAAATAAGAGGGCAAGATTCATTTTAAGACTGGAGAGTAATTTTTTCAGGAATGCAGCCTCCAGCCCCCTCCCCTTTACAGGAAAGTTGCAGAGAGAAATAACCTATAAAAAGAACCTCACAATTTTATGTGAAAATATGGTCTTATCAAAAGCTAGTTCTCCAATAATACTGCCTAATTAAAAAAATAATTAAAATAATTCTTGGGATCATTTGAGTTTTTTGCTGCTTATCAAGAGGGTTAATTGTCTGCCTTATCAGAACAAACTGACTATGTTTTTAATTAATTAACTCATCTTGTCTTCAAAAGGAGCTTGATCCTGCATATTCTCAACCATACCAGAAGTTCTTAATCCCTGAAGTAACCCCATTGAAGTCACTAGAAGCATTAAAAATGGCATAACTTATGCTCGGGGCTTTAAAAGAAATGATCATGCCTAGGTTAAACAAACCCATGAACACTTGCATGGTCGCCGGCTTACAGAGCTTTTGGTAAGTCCCTAAGTGAAAGAATCTGGATAGCATTAATACATATTTGCATGCAGTTGTGAAATTCGAGGCATTTTCCACTCCACAGTTTTCCAAAAGACAGACCTGGTTACAGTACACTAGGAAAAAAAAAAAAAAAAAAAAAGAAAAAAAAAGAAATATATCTGCCCTCAGCCCTCAAAATGGCAAACTCTCTCCTCACTTATGACAAACCTTCCCTTTCCAACTCGGGCAGGCAGCCCTGGCCGATGTCCCTGCACCGGGCTCTCCGTGCCCAGGGACCATCTTGAATCCCCGCACCTCCTCCCGGTCCGGAGCCGCCCCCGCCGCTCGCCAGACGCCCCGAGCCCCCCGCCCGGGGCCGGGCGCTGCCCCCGCTCGGTCCCGGGGCGCGGATCCCGCCGTGCCAGCGCACCTGCAGCCCGAGCCCCGCCGCCGGGCCCGGGGGCTCTCGGCAGGACTTGGGCGGCGCAGCCGGCACCGGCTCCGGCACCTGGATGCGCCGCTCCGGCGGAGCCGCCCGGCAGCGGCCGGCGCTCGGCGCCCCCCGCCCGGAGCTGTCCCCGTCGAGGACGCGGCTGGGCTCCTTGTGGCCGGCGAGAGCTCGCCCCCGGTGCCCCCTTACCGTTAGACCGTCGCACGATGTTCTCCAGGAACGTGTTCTGAGGCGCCACCAGCCCTCGCCTTCCCCCGGCCATAGTCGCTGTGCGGGCGCGCAGCGCGGCGCGGAGGCTCCGCTCAGGGCCGCGCCGACCCGCGCTCTGCCGCGCCGCCGCCCGCCCGCCCCGAGCGCCTCATGCCTCCGTCGGGACCGGCACCAGCGGCTGTGCGGCACCGCCGCCGCCGCCTCCCGCGCACCGCAGCCCCGCGCCGCCGCCGCCGGCCCGCCCCGCAGCGACCCCCGCCGGCCGCCGCCGCTCCGCAACGCCGGGGCTGCAGCGCCATCGTCTGGGGCCGCGGGCTGCCGGCCCCGCAGCGCTCGGCCCGTCCGCGGCGCCTTCCGCCGGCCTCTGCCCCCGCTCGGGGGCGGCTGCCGCCGCGCTCGACCCCTGGCCGGCGGGCCCCGGGGCATGAGGAACGCGGAGTGCTTAAAGACCGCTCACGAAATGCCGGCGGCCGGGAGGCACGGCCATATCCCAACTCGGGTGGGTCGCCGCGAAGCTCCGCAGCCTTTGCTCGCCGCCCTCGTCCCGGATCGCGCTTCACACTTCCCTACAATGATTTATGTTAGAAGGCTGCTTAGTATTATAGTGGTAAAACTGATTAACAGCTCCGTGGAAGCAGCGAGACAAACTGTTTAAATATAACCTTTGTAAGGTCTTGAACTCTTTGAGATATTTAATTGACATCAAGTTTTCATTCAGAGATCAATCAACTTTGTTCTTCCCTCCTACCAGTCTATCCGTAAGTGGAAAATACTCAGATCTTTTCCATTTAAAAGGCATATTTTTTTCTTGCTGGCACTGGCATTTACTTGCTGTAACACCTCATGAAGTGCAGCACCTTCGGGCTCCGCAGCTCAAGGCATATTGGAGACGTGAATATGTTTCTGCACGTTCATGCAAATAAAGTATGGCAAACACGATGGCCTGGGTCACCCGGGATTTTTAACCACTACCACTGCTCCCATAGAGTTCTGGCATTGGCTAGCTTGCTCTCTCCTGGGTAAGCCCTGGGCCAGGACCACAGCGCAGCCAGGAACCACAGTCCGCTCCAGCACAGCCAGGAACCACACTCCGCTCCCGCACAGCCACACACTTGATCGGATTCAGCCACACAGCTGTGAGCAAGCGCTGGCTGTGACACAACACTGCCTGGAAAGTCTGATCTCCGTGCCACCAGCCTCCTGCCTCCCACAGCATTTCTCAGTGAAGAGAGTGAGACTCAAGGGGTGACGGCAGGTGACAATTTCATTGCAGCAGAAGCTGCAGATCGAGTCCCTGAGCATCCTGGTGTCAGCAGTCCCTCACACAGCCGGGCATCTGGGGAACTCCTAGAGCTCCCATGGGCCAGCCCAACTGCCAGGCAGGAATTAGCTGAGCCACAGAAGCCTCTTTTAAACTAGTGATTATCTGTATGCTGGACACCTGCATCTGCTGCCAAAGAGAGGCAGGTTGGGAGAAAAAAAAAGAGAAAAATCAAGTGCCTGAAGCTACAAAAAGGCCACTAACTCTCCCTGAAATGTTGGGGTTTAAAAGAGCCCATAGAAGCATTTATTTGCATCTTTATGTATCTAAGTATCCCTAACAACCATCCATACAAAGACTCCAGCTTATTTAGTTCCTGCTAGCTTAGGCAGCACAGGCCAAACCTGAAGAGATTCTAAACTCTCTGACAAAATTGTAAATGTAGCCTCTGACACTGAATTTATGCAACTGCTAACCAAGAGTGAGGTTTGGAAAACTGGGATTACGGAGTAGCCTTTCATTATTCCCCGAAGTCACTGTGCCAGAGGAATAAGTGCATGCTATATCTTAGCTTCTGCTGGGCTCTGCAGGAATATCTGTGACTTAGGAGACACCTGGCAGCTGACGTACATTACAGGAGTTTTGAGGCCTTTAAAGGAAAAAGGTTTCAAACTGAAGCAGCAAGTACACAGAAGTGGGAACAAAGTGACATAATAGTAAGAAACTGAAGATTTTTTTCTGGAGCTCCACGAAGTGTGGGCTGGCTGCAGTTTATGTTGCATTGTGTTGTCCAGTCTCTGATTACCTAATTTTTCAGTGTCACGTGTAATCCTACAAGTTTTATGTCAAAAGTACTATTTCATCTACATTGGGTTTACATCTACCCTGTAACATTGCAAATTGCTAAAATGCTATAGCAAATAGTGGTGAGTCGACCTTGGCTGGATGCCACGTGCCCAGCAAGCTGCTGTATCACCCCCCTCCTCAGCAAAATAAGATGGAAAAAATCCCTTGTAGGTCAAGAGAAGGCAGGTTACTAAAGGAAAAAAAAAACGAAAAAAAAACCAAAACCAAAAAAAAACCAAAAAAAAAGTGTATGCACAAGAAAAGCAAAAAGCCCAAAGCTTTTATTATTTACTTCCCATCGCTGAGTGATGTCTTGCTACTTCCCACGAGGCAGGGCTTCAGCACACACAGTGGTTGCTCCAGAGGATAGACACTGTAAATAACAAATGTCCCCCCTCCCTCCTCCTTTTCCTTGTCTTCTGTATCTGAGCAGGCATCATGTGGTATGGAATATCCCTTTGGTCAGTGGGTCAGCTGTCCTGGTCCCAAGATTTTTCCCACCCCCACCCTCCTGGTGAGGGGAAGATGATGGAATGACAGTGCTGATGCTGTGCCAGCACTGCTCAGCAGCAGCCAAAATATTGGTGTCTTATGGGCACCTTTACAGCTGCCAATGCACAGCACAGCTCTGGGGACTGCTGTGGGGAAAATTAACTCCATCTCTGCTAGACCAAATAACAAATGGAAGATTTCTCCTGTATCTTCTACCTCCTTTAGACTTTCTCCCCGCCTGCAAAATATGGTTCTTGCTGGCAGTATGAATTTTACATCACTAGAGCAGAGGGACACTGTGATAATGGTTTACTGTGATTATTTTGAATACTATACTCATTTTCTCATCATCACTGGTAAGTTTTGCAACTGATACAGAGCTGGAGGTAAAGCCCTACTTGAAGCAGGACACATACACTGTCCAGCTTCATTACTAGTGGGTTACCTCTCTCCAGCTATCATTTTTTTTTTGCAAGTTGAAAACTGAAGTTCCTGAATTAGTGTGTTTGCTAAAACCTACTGGACAGAACTAAGTACCTAACACTTCAATTTAAGGCTAATATAAAAGGTGATAGCTTGCTATAGAAGGCATTCAGCTGTCTTGCATTATTCTGCTTTTTCAGCCTGTTCTTTCTTGAACAAGGCCCTAGGTCAGGACATGTAGTATCAATCACCCCAGAAAGTGACCATCCCCTGACTGTAGAGCTTTAAACTCCTGTTCCATGGTCACACTGAGCAGCTGCTGCTGCAAAAGGGACAGATTTGCCTTCATCTAATCTGTGCACATTTGTCACCCCACTGAACTGAAAACCAGCCTGAAAAGGGCAGCTACAACACCTCCCTCTTTGGCAGCAGCCTGTTTACATCAACCCATTTACTAACATGATTGTCAACTTCCAGTGCTCATACACACAAGCACCTTGAAAACATCAGTTACAATAATTAATTTATGGGAAGGTCATTTATCCCCACAGCATCTATGAAATAAAAGTACTGGAACTGGACAGAGCTCGCTTCTTTCACTTTGTCACATGGTTCACCCTTAAGAGATACTAAAGAAACTTTAAGGACTTTCCTTTTGTCAGCCATTAGAGTCTCTTGACAATCTGTTTCAGTGTCTAACAAATCTTGCAAGAAATCTTTTCCTAAAATGCCACTAAGTCATCTGGTCTTTGAAGCCAGTAAAAACTCTTCCTTCTGTAGTCACAAAAATCACCAACCCTTTTGCAAGTTTTCAAATGCATGAAAAGTTGCTGTAATGCTCATCTGTCAGCTCTTGCTGCCTCGTAGTCTGGACAAACGCAGTTCTTCCAAAGTTGCAAATGGCTTTTGCTGTTAGACTCTGCCAGTACTTTGGGATTTGTCATTCCACTGTCACAGCACCAAATGGCCAAGGAAACATGGTAGTCAGGGACATTTTATAGGCTAAGAATGTAGCTAGTTTATATTGAAAAGAACTGGTTTATGTAAGGTCTTTTTGATTTCTTCTGTTTTGCAAGCTTCCTTTTGCTCTTTGTAAAAAATAAACTGTCAAAAACAAGAATCATAACACAGTTATAACAAACTACCACCAACTCTGAAAATAAAAAGAGCATTCAAACTTTAAATTTAGTTCAATTTGTGTACTACCATATGGCTTTTGATAAACTGTCAAAAAAAAATACATTAATTGATAGAATAACAAATTACAGAAGGTAATACAGAAGGTAATACACAAGTTACACTGCCCTACAGACACTAAAAAAAAAAGAATTCTGAATTCCAACTAAGATGGAGAAACAATTATAACTTTATTTATTTATTTTTACATTCAAATCAATAAAGCAGTCATTATTGTACAACTTCTTACCCTCAAAGGAATGCAGGCAAAGGCCTCCTATTAAGAAATAATATCCATGAATACTTATTTGCTCGTGGTTAACCTTATTTGTTATCTTGTGGGAAGAGCAATGAGAAAGAAAAGTCCTTAAAATAAGGCAAGTCATTAGTTTTTACCAGCACATGTGTCCATCAAAATGAAAGAATTTGAGAAGAATATGTGCATCTTACTGAAACTATTTGGTTTATTTCTACAGTATGTTGAGACACTGGTAAAATTCAGCCTGAGGTTCCTAAAGGTCCAATTATTTCTGGGGTCAAAATAAACTCAAAGAAATACCCAGTTGCACAGCAGACTGTAGACCTAGGAATTGAGGTATCTTAGTATTTCCAAGCAGCCATAACAAATTTGTCAAGCAATAAATATTGATGCTTTTCTAGTTTTGGAATTACTGAATTTCCTCCAGACTTTTTATGGGCAACAATTATGAAAAAATACCTAAAAAATCCAATGTTCTGAAAGAAAGAAAAAAAAATCTCAAAATAAAACCGATGAGGGAGTACACAGCCAGTTTTTATTTATACATCTAACATTTGGAGTGTGGGCTAACAGGGAGGAACTGTTCCTTCTTAAAGAACACCTCAAAAGGGCATAGAAAATTTATCCCCATTTGGACAGCATGTCCATCTCCATTTCTTTCACCAGGAGGAAGCATCCTGGATTCCCAGAGCTAGGGAGGGAAAAAAATAAAACCCCCAGAACCCAACATAAGAAAAGTCCCCACACACCTTGTTTGGGACAACAGCTACCATCACTGTTCCCCTCACTGCAGCTGTGTCTATTCAATCCCCTTGGCTCAGCCCTGTCCTGCCATGGCCGCAGTCTCTCCCAGTCTCAGAGCAGAGGCAGTGACCCGTTGGTGTTACTCAGAGAAGGGATAGAAAATACCCATAATTTCTTTGGTTCCAGGTTTGGTGGGATTTTTTTTAATTAACACTTCTATTGTGTTTTTTTTAATTAACACTTCAATGTGTATATTGTCTATTCTATTTTTCCCGTGTCTCTCGATGAATATAAAACCAGGCAAAATGAAGCAGTTCAGATGCAGTTTGCTTGAATTCTAACAGAATGCAAGGCCCTGCTAAATAATGGTAACAAATAATTTTACTTGCATGCCCTGTCAACAATAAGCCTACGAATCCATAGTTGTGAGTGATTTTTTTTTTTTTTGTAAAGTAGCAAGGAGCTCTGCAGGCTGAATTACTGTATTGTTACTAATTGCATCTTCATCTCAACTGTTGTCTAGTAGTCTCTAATATAACAATATTTTGAAAATCCACTTTTAATTCTATGTTGTCATTATATACTGTGCAAAGAATAAAACTGAAAATTCGATGGCTTAGGCCCAGATTCAGAAAAATAACTCCTAGTTAGGAATATGCTTGTGCTAACAGTTCCTTTTTTTTTCTTTTTTTTTTTTTTCTTTTTCTTTCTATTCTATTATATCATTTCCTCAGAATGTAATAATACAAAGAATTCCCAAACAATACTGAGTCAGTCTCCCCAGATTATAACATAACCCTAAACTCTTCAGCAAATTTCAAATGCCCAGCAGTCTTAAAAGCCTCACTGTTTGTTTTCTGGACAGAAGCATCCTACCTGTGAGGGTGACAGTAGTAAAGGCACTACTAGTGCTTCCTTACAAGCAGCCTCTCCAAGAAACACACCTTAAAGAGTACCCAGCATAAAACTATCCTCAGCAGAGTAAGTTTCTTGCACAGAGCTTATAATTAAGATATTTTTTCTTACATGTACTCAGAATTTCTGCTTTGAAGTCACATATTCTATACAGTTTCTTACCTTAAGACTTCACTGTACCAGTTCCTTGTACTTTTTAGGTATGGAAGGTTTATCAACAGCCAGAAATAACCTCTTCTCCAAAAAACCCCCCTAGAATAGAGAAGGAAAAAAAGCAGACTAAACTCTTCTCACTTTATTTCATATTTTTCCTGAGTTTATAACTTCATCACACATTTCCTGCTTGCTAATGTCAACAGGTTGCATTACTTCTGTAATTACTCCTTGTATGTGCTTTCTGTGTAGGGGAGGGAGGGAAGGTTTTGTAACTAGCTTAGTACAGCAATTTTTTAATTTAAAATTTGAATAAAGCGATAACAAACTTTCTCATTCTAACTAGTGTCTTGTCAATCTCCAGCAATTCATGGAGAAAAAAATTACTGATTTTCTAAATTTGATCATATCTTAAAAGAAGTTTTTTCCACAGTCTTTATCAGCACTGGACTCATATTCATATCTAGTAACACATGAGTGATTGATTTTTATAAACACTTGCATACTTGCTGGGGGTGAGCTTTGCCTTTTCTAATTTTGGTTATTTTTTTTTACAACACAAGTAGAACAGGTGTTGGGGGTTAGGTGTTCTTCCTTTTGTTCTGGCTCACCTATGGAATTTTTACCCATTAGTGGCAGAGAAACCTTACTGCTGGTACTTGACAAACACAAAGAGTTTGGTTGGGCCCAGGGGGGAAGAGGGGCAGGGAAAAGGGAGGGTGGGGGCAGCTGGGGCTGGATGGTTTCTTCAGCTTCAGAGCAGGACTCTCCCTGGGAACTGTTGTGGCTGGCAGAAGGGAATTTGCCATCACCCAGACGGAGCTGCTGCTGCTTCTTCTCCTTCTTCTTTGGTGGCCTCGCACCCCCTGTCCTGCTGGGACGTGTGGCAGTGCCAGGCACTGCCACGGAGCTGCTGATCCACCTCAGCCACCAGCCCAGGATCTCAGCTCATCCCTGCTGTTCCAGCTGAGTGTTCCTCAGAGCCCTGCAGCAGCACCGGGACTGCCCGCCCGAGGGGGTTTGTGAAGCAAAGCCTCTCCTCCATCCCTTCCCATCTCGGCCAAGAAGGCTGTCCCGGGGTCCCTGGTTCTGTTTTCTTGCTAATGCTGTAGTTATTGTTGTTTGTTTGCCTTGTTACAAATACTAGTAAAGAACTGTTATTCCTATCCCCAGATCCCTGCCTGAGAGCCCCTTGATTTCAAAATTATAGTAATTCGTAGGGAGGGGGGGTCTACATTTTCATTCCGAGGGAGGCTCCTGCCCTCCCTAGCAGACACCTGTCTTCTAGAACCAAGAAGACGGTGGGGCCTGAGGGCACTGAGAGAAAAAGGGTGAAAAAGGAATAACAGTTCTTAAATAATGTCACTTTTGTATGCTGGATTTAGAAACCCTGTTAGGTAGAACCATGTGGTCTAGCTTACCCAGGTTCGTGGGCCATGTGGTCACGGCTATATTTCTCCCATTTGCTGCACCTTACCTAAATATGGGTCCTATAACTAAGGCTACTGTGGCTATTATCCAGTTTGTTTTGTGGATTGATAAGGTGAGGAATTAATGGATGTTTAAGTTTCTCTGGAAGGCTGGCTCATGGATTCAGAGCTATCACACACTAACTGCATGGTTTTGGGGTTACTTTAATAATGGTACCTACTGTGAGGAAATGACAGCTGGGGAAATTTTCTCCCAACCCTTCACCCAGTTCCTTGGGCCTATTCCACCAGTTTTCAAAGGGTTAAAATCTTCTCTAGATGCTAATGACATCATACAGTGGCTGGTGTTGCTGATGTGCCTGTTCTACTTAGCATTCAGAGATAAGGGGAAATTGACTGGGATAAGCACCCTGACACCTATCCCAGAGACTAAGGATACTGCCCCAGAACCTGGCACAACCCCAGAGACGGGGAGTGCTGCTCCAGAGCCTGCCCCTGCCCCACAGCCCACCTCAGAAATGAACCACCCAGAGTGGGTGGGGGTTGTGGTGAGAGAGATACATGAAATGGGCCAGATGCTAAAGGAGTGCACTTCCTCAGCTGCTGGGAAACCCTCCCCCTGCCTCAAAGAGGGAGAGTCTGATAGTGCTGCAGTGGAACCCACAGATGTTACAACCGTCCAGGTTCCAGCTGAACCACAGGGACAGTCACAGCCAGCAGCTGTTGCCCCTGTGGAAACGAGAAAGTCTAAGATCAAATCACAGCACCCTGTTGATAAGGATAAGAAAGGAGGGCCCTCACAACCCACAGAGGAGCCAGAAGTTGAAATCATTACTGAGTCCCTGATGTATGGAAGTCTCCATAATCTGCAAAAAGGCATTGTGAGGCGGGGGTGTGAGGCTTATACAACCTGGGTACTTCGGGTCTGGGACCTTATGGGTACAGATGGGCAACTGGATGGTGGTGAGGCAAGGAATGTGGGACCCTTGACCCAGAACTCAGGTGTGAATCAGATATTCGTCAGGGAGCCAGGGCCCCTTTCCCTCTGGGGGCGGCTTTTAATGAGTGTAAGAGAAAGGTTTGTCCACAGAAAGAATGGAAGAGCACTATCATAGAAGGGGCTGGAAAACCATTGAGGAAGGGATCCAACAGCTGAGAAAAGTGGCAATATTAGAGGTCCTTTTTGGGAGGGGCGGACAGCATGATAATGACCCCGACAGTCAGGTGCACTGGGCAGATGTTGTGGAGTCTGGCAAATCTAGCTAGGGCCATGTGAATACACGACTTTCATTGGCATGATTAATGCTGATAACAACCTAGAGATGGTGGGTTCTGTTGCCACCAGGCTTAGAAATTTCGAGAGTATCATCCATGGCCCACTGCAGGCTTGGGTTTCTGCTGTGATTAAAGAACTCAAAGAGGAGATGAGGGAAATGACGGAGGAGATGATGAAGAACAATTCCCATATGGCACCAGTGAGAGTCACAAGCCCAAAATTCCAAGCCCAACAGCCCCCAGCTAGAGAGAAAGGGTACACCTCACAAACTGAGCTGTGGTTCTTTCTATGTGACCATGGGGAAGATGGGGAAGGCATGGGAAAGTGGGATGGGAAACCCACTTCTGCCCTGGCAGCATGAGTGCGTCAGATCAGGGAGGGAACCATTAACCAGAAAGGTTCCACTAAAGTGAAGGTAGCCTCAGCCTCCTGTGACCAAACTGCCAGACATTACAGAAAAGAGGATGATCCCCTTGAAAGAACCTCTAGCATGTATGCCCAGGGAGGAGAGGATGACCAGTGCTAGAGGGGCCCTGCCTCTAGCCAAAAAGAAGCATGGGAAAAACGTGTCTTTTGGCCAGTGTAGATGCGATGGCCTGGCACATCAGAGCCACAAAAATACGAAGCTTTAGTTGATACTGGTGCACAGTGTACCCTAATGCCATCAGGACATGTGGGGGCAGAACCTGTTTCCATTGCTGGGGTGACGGGGGGATCGCAGCAATTGACTCTGTTGGAAGCTGAGGTGAGCCTGACTGGGAAAGAGTGGCAGAAACATCCCATTGTGACTGGCCCAGAGGCCCCGTGTATTCTGGGCATAGACTTCCTTTGAAATGACTATTACAAAGACCCAAAGGGACTCAGGTGGGCTTTTGGAATAGCTGCTGTGGAGGCAGAGGACATTAAGCAATTGAACACCTTGCCTGGACTATCAGAGAACCCATCTGCAGTAGGACTCCTGAAAGTGGAAGAACAGCGAGTACCAATTGCCACCTCGACGGTGCATCGCCGGCAGTATAGGACAAATCGAGATGCTGTGATCCCCATCCACAAGATGATCCGAGAACTAGAGAGTCAAGGGCTGGTCAGCAAAACCCACTCACCCTTCAACAGCCCCATTTGGCCTGTGCAGAAGTCTGACAGAGAACAGAGATTGACTGTGGACTATTGTGCATTGAATGAAGTGACTCCATCTCTGAGCGCTGCCGTGCCGGACATGCTGGAGCTCCAGTACGAGCTGGAGTCCAAAGCAGCAAAGTGGTACGCCACTATTGACATTGCCAATGCATTTTTCTCCATTCCCCTGGCAGCAGAATGCAGGCCTCAGTTTGCCTTCCCCTGGAGGGGAGTGCAGTACACCTGGAACCGACTGCCCCAGGGGTGGAAGCACAGCCCCACCATCTGCCATGGACTGATCCAGGCTGCCCTGGAAAAGGGTGAGGCTCCAGAATATCTGCAGTACATCAATGACATCATTGTGTGGGGGAACACGGCAGTGGAAGTATTTGAGAAAGGAGAAAAGATCATCCAGATTCTGCTGGAATCCAGCTTCGCCATCAAGAACAAAGTCAAAGGATCTGCTCGAGAGATCCAGCTCCTGGAGGTAAAGTGGCAAGATGGACGGCATCAGATTCCCATTGAGGTCATCAATAAGATCACTGCAATGTCTCCACCGACCAGCAAGAAGGAAACGCAAGCTTTCCTAGGTGCCATAGGTTTTTGGAGGATGCATATTCCCGAGTACAGCCAGATCATGAGCTCTTTCTACCTGGTTACCCGCAAGAAGAATGATTTCCACTGGGGCCCTGAGCAGCAAGAAGACTTTGCCCAGATCAAGCAGGAGATCACTCATGTGGTAGCCCTAGGACAGGACCAGATGTGAAGAATGTACTCTACTCTGCATCTGGGAACAATGGCTTGTCCTGGAGCCTTTGGCAGAAAGTGCCTGGGGAGACTTGAGGCCGACCACTGGGATTCTGGAGCCGAAGTTACAGAGGGTCCGAAGCCAACTACACTCCCACAGAGAAGGAAATCTTAGCTGCCTATCGAACAGTTCAAGCTGCCTCAGAGGTGACTGTCACAGAAGCACAACTCCTCCTGGCACCCCGACTGCCAGTGGTGGGGTGGATGGTTAAAGGAAAGGTTCCTGCTACCCACCATGCCACCGATGCTACATGCAGCAAGTGGATCGCCCTCATCACACAGCGCATTTCTGTATTGGAAAACCAAATTGCCCTGGGATTTTGGAAATAATTACAAACTGGCCAGAAGGTCTCACTTTGGTCTCACTGATGAAGAGGAGCAGGAACAAGTGACACGGGCTGAAGAAGCTCCACCGTACAACCAACTGCCAGCAGAAGAAACACGCTACGCTCTGTTCACTGATGGCTCCTGTCGCATCGTAGGGATGAACCGGAAGTGGAAAGCAGCCGTATGGAGCCCCCACACGACAGGTCGCAGAGGCCACTGAAGGAGAAGGTGGATCAAGCCAACTTGCTGAACTCAAAGCTGTTCAACTGGCCCTGAACATTGCTGAAAGAGAGAAGTGGCCAAAGCTCTACCTCTACACTGATTCATGGATCGTAGCCAATGCTCTGTAGGATCACTGGAGAAATGAAAGATGGCCAATTGGCAGCATAGGGGAAAACCAATCTGGGCTGCTGATGAGTGGAAAGACATCGCCACCAGGGTAGAGAAGCAGTCTGTGAAAGTCTGTCATGTAGGTGCCCATGTCCCCAGGAGTAGGGCTAATGAAGAGCACCGAAACAATGAGCAGGTGGATCAGGCTGCAAAGATAGACTTAGATGGGCAACACAAGGGAGAGTTGTTCCTAGCTCGATGGGCTCATGATGCCTCAGGCCATCAGGGTAAAGATGCCACCTATAAGTGGGCATGAGACCGAGGGGTGGATCTAACCATGGACAGCATTTCTCAGGTTATCCATGACTGTGAGATGTGTGCTGTGATGAAGCAGGCCAGGAGGCTGAAGCCCCTATGGTATGGTGGGTGTCGGTCCAAATATAGGTATGGGGAAGCCTGGCAGATTGACTACATCACACTGCCCCAAACCCGCCAAGGCAAGAACTACGTGCTCACGATGGTAGAAGCCACCACTGGATGGTTGGAAACCTACCCTGTGCCTCATGCCACTGCCCATAACACCATCCTGGGACTTGAAAAGCAGGTTCTTTGGAGGCATGGTACCCCTGAGAGGATTGAGGCAGACAACGGGATTCATTTCAAGAATAACCTTATAAATATCTGGGCTAGGGAACACAACATTGAGTGGGTGTACCATATCCCTTATCATGCACCAGTGGCTGGGAAAGTGGAGTCGTACAATGGCCTGCTTAAAACCAGCTTGAAGGCACTGGGTGGGGAGACTTTTAAGAACTGGGAGATTAATTTAGCAAAGTTCACATGGTTAGTGAACACCCGAGGTTCCACTAACCGAGCATGCCCTGCCCAATCTGAGCCCTTTAGAACAACAGATGGAGATAAGGTTCCAGTGGTACGTATGAGAAGCATGCTGAGAAAAACTGTTTGGGTTAATTCTGCCTCCAGCAAAGACAATCCCATCCGTGGGGTTGTATTTGCTCAGGGACAAGGTAGCACCTGGTGGGTGATGCAAAAGGATGGAGAGGCCCGGTGCATATCTCAAGGGGATTTTGTTTTAGGGTGAACTACCCATGACACTGTGCTTGTAGCTGTATCTGCATGTACATATGTATATAATTAAGGTAGTAGGTGTTTGTATATAATTAGTATAAAAATCTGATGTAACATTTTGATATGGGAAAAAATTCAGGGTGGATAATGTTGGGGGTTAGGTGTTCTTCCTTTTGTTCTGGCTCACCTATGGAATTTTTACCCATTAGTGGCAGAGAAACCTTACTGCTGGTACTTGACAAACACAAAGAGTTTGGTTGGGCCCAGGGGGGAAGAGGGGCAGGGAAAAGGGAGGGTGGGGGCAGCTGGGGCTGGATGGTTTCTTCAGCTTCAGAGCAGGACTCTCCCTGGGAACTGTTGTGGCTGGCAGAAGGGAATTCGCCATCACCCAGACACAGCTGCTTCTGCTTCTTCTCCTTCTTCTTTGGTGGCCTCGCACCCCCTGTCCTGCTGGGACGTGTGGCAGTGCCAGGCACTGCCACGGAGCTGCTGATCCACCTCAGCCACCAGCCCAGGAACTCTGCTCATCCCTGCTGTTCCAGCTGAGTGTTCCTCAGAGCCCTGCAGGAGCACCAGGACTGCCCGCCCGAGGGGGTTTGTGAAGCAAAGCCTCTCCTCCATCCCTTCCCATCTCGGCCGAGAAGGCTGTCACGGGGTCCCTGGTTCTGTTTTCTTGCTAATGCTGTAGTTATTGTTGTTTGTTTGCCTTGTTACAAATACTAGTAAAGAACTGTTATTCCTATCCCCAGATCCCTGCCTGAAAGCCCCTTGATTTCAAAATTATAATAATTCGTAGGGGGGGGGGGTCTACATTTTCATTCCGAGGGAGGCTCCTGCCCTCCCTAGCAGACACCTGTCTTCTAAAACGGGATTCTTTTTTTGCTTCCATCTATTCTTGTACAGCAAAAACTGTTACCAGTTATTGAATACAAAAACTTCTATGTAAAGTCACACAGTGCAGAGAAGGATCAGGGCATTCTTTTAGAATATCCTGACCTATCTGCAGCTACCAAACTAATATAAGACGGGTGGCACATGGGAAGGTGAAATTAGGGAACAAGTGAATGGGGTGGGAACACACTTGTTAGAAGTGTATGTTTACACAATAAACATCAGCAGAACATCATATATCGAAAATGCCCTTGCCAATTTTGCAGTATCCACAGGGAGGGATCTCTGGCAGTGGGCTCAGGAACCTGGGTCATCTCTGTGGTTTTTTAGAAGAATACGTGTCTAACACAGATGGACCTCACAACAGGTTCCCAGACTATAACATATTTCAAGTTTTAATTAGTTTAATTTAACTGAGGATAAAAGCCACCTTCACCAAAAGGGATGTAATTTAGATGGAAGATAGTGTACTATATAAGAGCAAGTAAAAACATCTCCAGCAATGAGAGAACTTAAAGCACTGGCTGAGAGTGAAGTTGAGTGGGTGTTCTAAAAGCCAACAACAGCAAGGTCCTAGTGGTATCCAGCATTTTCACCCTGAAGGTGTGTAGGCATGAGCTTTTGTTTTTCCTCTCAGTTTAATAAACACTCCAGGAGAAATTTTGTGAACAGTTTTCTTTCCAAGGAAAAATTTGCTATTGTAGATTCACCCTTTATGTACTGATCCATACCCTCAAATGCAAAATTGCAGGTTTCAGTTTTATATTTATGTAGTCATATCTGCCTTAGACTGGAGAAGAGAGAACATCATTCCTGGAAACACTGTATAATACAACTTGAAGAGCCAGATACAGCCACATTGATTTGTTTGTTGTTGATCTGCTGGGTTTTTTTAACAGGATACTTTTAAGAGAACCATTTGTACTCCTAGAAGATTCCAGTGAAACAGTATCATAATAACAATTTCCATGCGGAAAAAAAAAATCTCACTTATATGAGAAAAAATTTATTTGTGATTATATTTTTGTTGCTTCCAACTCTGTCTTAGAGATACTCTCAAAATGGAACCTCTTGCTGATCTTTCCTAAACTGTATATCTGAACACTGAACTGTACATCTGAACTGTGGATCATTACACGAGTCAAACAGTAGTTACAGCAGGAAAAGGTATGACACTTGAATAGCAGTAATGTTTTGGTATCTATACAGTCCAGCAACACTGACCTTCAAAATCCAGCACAGATCCATAACACAGGGACTTCTAAGAAACAGTGTGTACTTTTCTGTAGAAACAACAAGATAGAAAGCAGAAATACAAATTCTTGTAATACATCAGGGACCTTCTTTTGGTCCTAGACAGTGCTATTTTCCACTTTATACCTGCCTCCTTCTCCCCTTAAACCACAAGAAGCTAGGTAGGATAAGCCATGGGAAACAAAATTTAGCAGAAGGTACCAGTACGCTACAGGATAAAATGTTCTGACAGTCCAAGGCCTAAGATATACAGCAAAAAATGTTGTGACAACTGGTTACTACACTGCTCCTTACACATTTTTTTTCCACATGTAAAAACACATCATCTTCCTCAAGTAAAATTCTTACTATTTGATTCTTTCAGATCCCCCAAGATTACTCCTGTAATATTACTCCTGTATCTTAAATAGATGGACAGTAGAGGGTTACAGTAATTTTCCATAATTTTCCATGTTAACATATTACTGATGATACCCCTTTACTCTCCCTTCATTTTCCCTTGCTAATTGGAAATTCAATTTCCAATTACGTACACTAGCTGGATCCCAAACAAACTGTAAGCTACACAGAGCAAAGTTCTCTCTTTTTCAGGATTAAGCACAAAACAATGCTAACATAGCAGAGCATTTTTATTTATTCTAGTATGTCTTAAAGAGCATTTTTCTCAACAAAAATGTGCTTGGTACTATTAACTGCAAGGAGAAAATCTTGCACAGTGCATTCCTTTTGTGATGTTGCTTCATAGAAGGAAAAGGAGGAGAGATCATAAACATCATTAACTCACAGCAAATGGTCACCTCTTCAAGTTAGCACAGGGACAGACAGCCTGACAAGAAAGAGTAAAGCATAAGTTTATCAGTTTCCCCAACTGCATGGAATCAGAGCACTTGTTTTGCTTTGCATTTTAAAAAAATAAACAAAACCCCTCCCACACCACAACAAACAAATGCACAAAAATGTAAACACCATGCAGGAGAACCAAACTTCATTTCTTGCAGAAGTTCAACAGCTTTAACTATCAATTAGGTGACCTCTGCTTTCTGTTGAACAGTCCTATGTAAAGTAGTTTAGGTAATCACATGCAAAAGGGAAACAGGACATAGCTTAAAGCTAAAAGGACACTAGCTTGCCAAAACAATTTCAATATCTCTTTTCCCTTCTGTGGGAAACAACTGGTCCTAAACCCAAATTATCTGTAAAGAGATGCTACCATTTCAGCCATGTATACAAGATCTTCATACACAGTCTGAGAATCTTCACTGACAATACTGAATGTCAATGGTCTGATTCGAAGACATACTGCCAACTATTACCAAAATTTCCTTTAAAGAGGGTATGCAAAAATATAAGTGGTTAAATTATATCTGTAAACTAACTTTCTGAAATGACCTGTTGCCCTGAGTTGCCCATGTAACACAAGATTAAGTCAGCTACACTCAGGCTTTTCCCACAGCATGTCACCATAATCAACCATACACAGAACTTCTTTACTCTTTGCACACAGTACAGCTCACCAGATATTTAGATTAGATGAAGAGAAATGAAACAATGATACTGAAAGGGCTGAGTAGGAACACCTGCCCCTCCTGTCAAGAAAAAGAAAAAATAATTTATTTTTAAGGAAAAAAATATAATCATAGTGTCAGTAAAATTCATCTGTAGGAAGTCACTGAAACAAGTCTACAAATATGTAATGGTGGAACTGAAGTTTTCATAACACATCCATAGGAATAAGATTTTTTTTTTAAAGATACCAAGCTTTACACTTCAGAGTAAAAATCTTTAGAAGACCAAGAATAGGCTTCTTGCCAACACAGAATGGAGATTATGGCACTGGCTCCAAAATGAGTTCCTCTGTAGAACTGTCAGGATCAAAGTACTGGGAAAGATGGATGTTAGCACTAACCCATTATGCTCATTCCTGAACAAGCCTTCCTACAGTGCAACAAATAGTGTATTTCAAAATACTATTTTTAACAGGGTGCCAAGTCCTAACATTCCCCACTCCATTCAATGTATCAGTTGTACCACTGACACTGTACAACACAGTCTGAGTCTCCAATTTTGGCAAAGGTTTCAGAAGGGCAAGGTATGATGCCTGCTGACAGGCATTTAAATAGGAAAAAGTGTCTAAAACTGCTGAAGTTCTTAGACTTCTCAAAGGAACTGCAACATGGCTTTCTCCATCTCCTAAGAATAAGTTAGCAACTGTCCTGATGCAGAAGAATTCCATTCAGATCTGGAAAGCAGTTAAGTCTTTAAAACTTTTAAACCTATAACTGGAAGATAGCACTACAAAAAGAAGGAAAACAAAAAATCTCAGTTGGGGGATATTAACAGAAGATAGGCAGTTAGCAAATGCTTTGCTGTTTCATTTTAATGGCCAGCTAGAGAACAAATTTTTACTAATTTCTGCCTTAAAACATTAAGACTAGAATTCAAAAATGCAAATAAGTGTTAGCTTGAGACTGAAGATCTCATTTGCTAGAGGTGTAGGAAATCCACCATCTTCCACTGGTTCCACTAAAATGTGAAGTCTTTGGAAAACTCAAGAATGTTGAATGAAACACAGCAACAACCATAAAAGAACTAATAAATCTCACCCTGTCCACCCTAAGCCTCCCACTTACCACCCAGCAGGCCTAGTTGTGTTTAATATAAAAGAAACACAGTACTTGACAGATGACACCTATATATTTTCCTGCAGAGGCGTGAACAGACTCCAAGCAGTGTAATTTATCTGAAATTACGTTAATCCCAGGCATGCTTTTCTTAATGTGTTTATGACCACAAAGACCTTACTTTTCTTTATGGAACAATTATAAACCTTCACATTAAAGTACAAGTTTCTAGGCTGGATGTTGCCAAAAGGTTTCCACGATCATTCTATTTTCTTTGGGTTTCACACAACACACATGATCTATCTATAATTTTTCTGGAGAAGCATCACAAATCTGTTGACCTGCTTCTAAAAATACTTAAAGACACAGATTTTAAATGGTGTAAAGCAACAGTCCCAAGACAGGAAACTGTCAAAATACTCTTTCCAAAAAAACCTGAAAGCATGAAACTGTCACCATAAGATAAAAAGGCCAAACATGTGATCTGCAATACTTTGCCTGACCTATAATTTAATGAGTTAGAAATTACACAGGTGAGATGGGCATAACATACAAGAGGTGCTGAAGAGCATCCAAGGAGCAACAAAGCTGGTGAAGGGTCTGGAGCACGAATTTTATGAGGAGCAGCAGAGTTGACTGGGGTTGTTTAGCCTGGAAATAAGGAGGCTGAAGGGAATATTCTTGGCTATCAACAACTGCCTGAAAGGAGGCTGTAGTGAGGTGGGGATTGGTCTCTTCTCACAGGTAATAATAGATAGGATGACAAGAAACAGCCTCAAGTTGCACTAGGAAGGTTTAGATTGGATATTTGGAAAACTTTCTTCACAGAAGGAGTTGCAAAGCATTGGAACAGGCTGCCCAGGGAAGCAGTGGAGTCACCATCCCTGGTGGTATTTAGAAGAAGCATGGATGTGGCATTTAGAGATGTGGTTTACTGATGGACTTGGCAGTGCCAGGTTAATGGCTGGACTCAATGTTAGAGGTCATTTCCATCCTAACTGATTCTATAGTAATGTAGGCATGCTAAAACCTAAGAATTTAGCTTCCTCTGAATAAACAGTCTGTACTTTCCCCTAACTCACCACTCAACAGTTAATACTCACATGTAGTAGTTAATAACCTTCACATGTAATAATATGCAGGAGTCCACAGACCAGTAAGAGTCTGGTTTTAAGCAATAAATTCCAAGAACCACACTAACAAAAATTGCAAGAGGCCTCAAACCCTGTGTGGAGCATCCTCAGAAGCCATGTAAGTTTTAAGATGAGTTAATTCATGGATAGGGACTTCCATTTGCATTTCCGCTTCTACTTTTTAGCAATTTCACTAAAAGGGAAGAAGCATCTGCTTCACCTTCCTTGTCTGTAACTTGTACATTCCTTAATTCTCTACCTTCTCTGCTACAATCCTTTGTACTCCAAGGATCCCTGCCCTCCTGCCCAAACACAAACCTTCCCCCTGAAACGATGACTTGGAAAATACATTTTAAGAAGGCATAATCTCAAAGAATGAAAAATGATAGGCTCATAAAGAGAATCTTTAGACTGGCCCAATTCTGAATGCATTGGTTACTTTGCTGCCCTCTAGGGATTATGTTCGGAAAGAAAAATTACAAGTAAGGAAGGATATACAGAAGAAAGGAGACAACATAAAGCACGGAGGAGTTGTGGGTGCCCCATCCCTGGAAGTGTCCAAGGCCAGGTTGGATTGGGCTCTGAGAAACCTGATCTAGTGAATGGCATTTTTGCCCTTGGCAAGGGTTTGGAACCAGATTATCTTTAAGGTCCCTTCCAATCCAACCCATGCTGTGATTCTATAAGCTAATATTAATCTAACTCCTTATGCATAGTTTCTATAACAAATGCAGGACTAATCTCACAAACAACTATTTGATTAATATGTCACATCTAATCAAGAAGCACACATATACTGAATGTGACAGAGGAACCGTGGAAAGAAGGATGAAAAACAAACAAACAAAAAGATTAAAACAGAAGACAAGAGAAGGATAACAAGAGTCCAAGAGAAGAAATAGTCCAAAGCAAGCAAACTTCCAGACTGCATGAGGAAAAAAAAAAAAATAAAATCATTGCATGCATCTGCTAATATCTAAGTGCTTGACTAAGTGAACCTACGCCCTTTTATTGTAACTTCCGAAATGCAGTTTCATCAGCAGCCGTGCAAGTAACAGAAACAGAAAAGGTCAAGTTCTTCAGACAATTCTCCTGAAAACCATACTACAAGGAATTTTTCTTCCTTTCAGGTGGCTACTTCCATGACAGCTGTAAGAACTTAGCCTTCCTGAAAGCTGTAACAGCTAAAACTTCCAGCAGCTTTTATCAGTAGTTAAGAACTGTCAGACAAGTGCAGTCATTGTGGTTCATGTGTGCCCAAATTTCACATCCATAGAAAGTAAAGATAAAAAGCCTCAAATAGATGGCCTTAGGAGAACTAAAACAACAAATCCCAATTTCCTGCAAGTTTCTGTAATGATTTTGTGCCTTAAAAAGACAAACATTGGGTCAAGATTGTCCTGTGGCATTTCAGTGGCTTCTTATTGTGCATTCTTTTAACTGTACATTAAACATATTAATTTATTTAAGTAATTACACATTAATTTAATTAAATGTACATTCTAAAATGTACATTAAATTGTGGGACAGCAAATCCTCAATTGCTGAGGCACTTGAAGTCAACCACTGTTGCTCCTACCTGCTCCTTGCTAATCATTCTCTCCAGCTTTTGAAAAACAGCAAGCATAAAGGAGTCACAGCTTGTTCACTCCCATTTGTGATAGTCATCTGCCAAAAATTGTCACAAAAATAGTTCTTCAAAACCACAAAATTCCCAAACCAGGAAAAGTCTTGACAATATTTTCCTGACATATTCTAGGAAGCACACATACACCAAAGATTTTTCAAAAGAATCTAATTTGACCATAATGGGCTGCTTTCAAAGCAAGTATCAAGAAACAGCAAACATTATATTACATTCCTACTATAAGGCACTATGAATACTTAGTATCCTTAAGTATGGATACAAGTAATCATCTCCCCTTTATCTCTCTGTAAGAAAGCAGGTGCACTGTTCCTAATAGTGCTCTTCAATCAATCAATCAATCAATCAATCAATCAATCAGCTTAGGGTAGACAGTCACCAGAGCAGAGTTTGGGAAGAACTGACATTCTTGGGATGGGGATTGGAATTGGGAAGATGTGACAAAGGGTAATGGATTGAGTCAAACACTCTTAGCTGGAATATGAGATTTTGTTTAATGCATAGAAATTTAAGTTTATACTGCCCCCCCCCCAACATCTGGAAATCAGACTGACAAATTATCACTGCATCACTAAGAATACCTATAAACACATATTAAAACACAGCCACAAGAATATTAAATGAGTTTGCATAGAACAAACCGGACTAACACTGCATCTCCGATTAAGTAGCAAGACTGTTGTCACATTGTAACCCAGCCTCGGTCCGGAGCCCCTCTCGGCTTTTTTTACCTCAAAAAACCTGAATATTTGAGATAAACTGGATGGCAACACCGCAGCACTTAGTAACGCTCCGGAATTGCACTGAACAGGTAAATAAATCGATAACTTTTTGAATTTTGAAAGAAAAACCCTCACGGGTTTACACATGGTGTGATTTCAGCGATGTGACAGCACCGGCTTTCCCCGCCGGGGCCCGGCCCGCGCCTCCTGTCCCCGCTCGGCCCCGGCGCGGCCCCGGCTCCTCCCGCCCCTCACCGCGGCACCACCGGCGGCAGCGACACCTGCCCGCCGGGATCCCTGCGCCGCCGCCGGGAAATAGTCCCCTCTCTGCTCTGGGCCCGCCGGCCGGGAGAGCCCGGCGGCACGGCGGCGGTCCGGCATCGGGAGAAATCCTTCCTTCCTTCCTTCCTTCGGCCGCGCCGCCGGCGCTCCAGCACCATCCCCGCCCCTCGGCGAGATCCGGCCGGGCCGGCGCGGAGGGATTCCCGGCGCCGGGGGAAGGGGGGGCGCGACGGGCGGGGGGAGGAGGTGCCCGAGGGGGGGGCGGGGAGGGGGCAACATGGCGGCTCCGTATTAACTTCCCCCCCCTCGGCCGGCAGCGCTGCCGCCGCTCTCCCCCGCTCCCAGCCCTGGCATGCCAGGCATGATGGAGAAGGGCGCAGAGCTCTTGGGGAGTAAGAGCCGGGCAGCCCCCAACGGCGCCAAGAGCAGCAGCCCCTCCAATGGGCACTACTCGGAGCCGGAGAGCGGCGGCGGCGACAGTGGCGACGAGCACGGTGCGAGCCTGGGGCCGCCCCGCCAGCGGCGGCAGGGGGGTGGCGGAGGCGGCGGGAGGGGCGGCGAGCCGAGCCGAGCCGCCTCCCCCTTCCCGGTGCCGGGGCTCCGCCGCTCCGTCCGTGCTGCGGCCGAGCCGCGGCCGCGCGTGTGCGGGGCGGGGGGCCGGGAGCGCGCGGCGCGGCCCCGCGGCTGCCCCCGCGGTACTTAACGATGGGGAGGGAGTGTCTCCCGGGAGCCGCCGCCGTCCCCATTGTTCCGCTGGAATAAACTCCCCCTTCCGCCTCCTCCTGCCCCCTCCTCGGCGGTCGTCGGGGCTTAATCCGCGGCGGCGGCGGTGGGCGGGGGGGTGGCGGGGGTAGGAGGTGGCTTATTCCGCACGGCCGCGGCGGGGGCTCCGCCAGCCCGCCCGCCCGCCGCACGGCGGGAGCCTGGGACGGCGCCCGGGGACGCTCCAGCCCTTAATTTCTCTTCCCCCCGCTTTGCCTTGCAGATGTAGGAATGAGGGTCGGAGCGGAATACCAGGCGCGCATTCCTGACTTCGAGCCCGGTAAATCGCTTTTCGGCTGTAACCTGACATCTCCAGAGGCGGGAGGGGTGGGCTCGCAGCCGGGGCGGGCTCGCCCGGCGCTCTCCGGCGGCGGCGGCCGCGGGGCTGTATTTATGGTGCTTTTGAGCCTTTGTGTCGGCGATCCGGTGCCGGCGGCGGGAGGCTTGGCCGGGGCAGCATCTGCGCTCCGGGGGCGGGGGGCGTCGCGGTGGGGGATTCTCACTTCATTATCGGCCGCATTATGGGTATCCGGCGGGAGGCGGTGAAACAGAAAAAGCTTTATTTTTTTTTTTAATTTTTTTTTTCTCCGTGTTCTTAAACCGATAACCATAAAAAATATTTGACGAGGGGTGATGGATGTCGGGCAAGGGTGGGAAGTGATGAGCCCTGCCGGAAGCGGAGCAGACCTGGCTGCGTGCTGGAGGCGCTGGGTGGAAGATGCGCTCGGTGGGAAACTCCTGCTCCTGGTTTTGTGTGCTGTAGTAGCCTCGCTGGCCCCGCCGTGGCAGGCTGAGCTGCTCTCCTCCGCCTTCCTCGCCCCCCCAGCCCCGCCCCGAGGAATATGGGTACGCTCGCATAGCCTGGTACTCAGCTTTAGCAAGTTAATTGCTAGAATGCTGCCGTGCCTTACTACACAGAGCAGGGAGACCACAGGAGCGTTCAGCAGTTCTGCTGTAGTGGTCAGATGAAGCCTGTCTACTTTCCTGCTCTCCAGGCAGGCTCCATGGGTATCAGATGATTTCTTACCGGAAGAGGATTGCTCTCACGGTGCCTCCCGAGGCTGGAGCGAGCCCCTCTGGATGGGCGCAAGTCCCCACCGGCCAAAGGAAACGCTGGGGGAAGGAAAGCGCGAGGGTGGGATTAAACGGATGCGTGATCTTGCCTTAAGGGAATGCCTTTCCCCTAGGAAGGAGCACGCAGTCTAGGTCTCTTTGTTAATAAGGCTAATTGTCTTCGCCTTTTATTTTTACATTGCCTACATAAAAATTATACACAGATAAAAATGATGGTTTCTAACCTGCAGCCTGGGTTTGCTTTTCCTAGAGGCCACTTGAAGTAGAAAAACACCTAGTGTTTGTTTTTCTTTTGATTAAAAGAACTCTTCAGCCCTTGTAGGACAATTGAGGTTCTGTGGTTTTAATTTTGTAAACTGTATATGCAATAGTACCATTACATTAGTAACTACAGAACTAATTTTATGCTCTCGTATAACAAGGCTTTTTAGAGCTTGTGTTTCTGGGGGATGGTATTCAATTAATGCCTCTTTCCCCAATAACTGGGATTAAAATATACTCACCCTATCAGTTTCCTTAATAATATAAATGTTTCTTTAATAACTCCCGAGTTAGAGGCTTAATGTTTTATTATGAGGTATTATCCTTCTTGGTGTGTGTATTTTGCTTATTAGGGCAAGAAGGTCCTGATTTTTTTTGAACACCTAAGTCTTACAAGATAAATTAAAAAGTCCATCAAGTTAAAAGTATGGCACTTACCAAGTTAACAGATTGGTTATCTGAGGAGATACCAGCAAGATCTCATTCTTTCATCTCTTTGGTTTTTTGGTTGAGGTTTGTTTATTTTTTCTGATGAGTTTTGAGGCATAATTTCTTGGAGACAAGTGACAAGAGACAAAAATCCTTGCTCTTGCAGCTACATTTTGGTTACTTTTTTGTAGCAAGGTAATAAGCTCCTTTTTAGTTCTAGGTTGCATATATGGATATGGCACTATATTTGATTATCTTTAATTATGTTTCTTCTTGGAATTGTTCTAATGCTCTTTTTTGAGGATTTATCAGATACTTTAGAGTGTGTGTTTATTCACAGTACTCTTGAGTGCTGTTTTTTAAGCCCCTTGAAATAAATAGGTGGGAGAAGAGAGTCAATGATGGATGAAAGTAGACATAACTTTAAGACACAAAGTCAGCCCTGATAAACCCACAGAATACTGAGTGGAATAATACCAATCCTTGGGTTTCACTTAGCCTGACTTGAAAAATAGCCATAAGCAATGCTCTACCACAATACACTGAGGAACAAAATATTCATGATTAAGGTGATGGCAGTAAACTTTTTTTTTGTAAACTTAGTTTATGTATAAAACAAGATTATTTTTTTAAAGAAAAAGTGCAACTGTTTCTAAGTGGATTGTGGTTGGAAGCAACAATTATGAGAAGTTAATTTAAATATACTCTCTTACCCCTCTCCACACCATATAACTTTTACAAACAAACTTTCAGATAGAGCTTAAGGGAAGTAGTGTTTTTAATTGTCACCAAATATTACAGCGATGAGAGAGATTTTGTCGCTGCAAGAAACATTTTTATTAAGGAAACTTGGGATTTTTACTTTATCTAATTTACTAAGTTAACATACCATCTCTTGCACTCCAGATTTGTCTCTTCCTCCTGGTTTTCCTATAGTATTATATATTCTTGGTGAAAATTTTTCTTGTACTTTCTGGCCCACCTAGAGATCCAGCAGGATACAAAACTGATATCCTTATATTGTGGGTTGTCTACATTCTTTTGGAAATCATGGTACAAAATGCACCACCCTGTCATGTCATCCACAGATAACTGCTAGGGAAGTTTTATTCTATTCAGATTTAGACTTCACAATGGTTTTACTATGAATTTTTCTTTCTTAATGCTGAAATACTTAATTTTCCATTTACCCTGTCTTTGGGGATGGAGTTGGGGCTATCAAGAAGAATATTTTATACCATTTAACATCACTTAGGAACTCATTTCTCTGTATGTTTTTAACTTTTCTCTCTTCAGTCTTCTAATAGGAAAACAGGCTCTCTTAAATTGAAATTGTTAAATGGTGTGGGGAAGGCTTAGTCTTAAGCAGAGGAAGGTACATTTTGTGCTGGAAACCAACATACTTTTATATTGCCATGCTGCCCCACAGTGCCCTCACTGTGTCTTGTATGCACCTGGATGATCACTTCATTTTCAGTACATAGGATCCTGTATAGAGCTGTACCAGCCACGTGTATCTAACTTCCAACGTGAAGCTGCAGTTTAGAGAGGGTCAGTTTGCTGCTGTGATTTCCCTGTTCTGGAAGAGGTGCAGAGTGCCTGTTGGTCATCTTCAGCTGGCTGCATTTCCTAACTGCTACTGGCAGTGGGGTGCAGCAGCTGAAGTACTGAAACCTCTTCCTCAGTGGCTTCGAGGTGTATTTTGGGGAGAGGGAGACTTGTTATTCTTCAGATGTAGCTCTTGATCCTTCTGTTCCTTACTGGTTTACAACTCTTCTAACACACTTTGGTTATCATGTTGCAGGGTATTTCCAGCCCCCCTCCCTTGTATGCCTTGAGGTGTAATACAGCCACTCTGGGGGTTAGGGCTGTTTGCTTGAGTGCTTGAGATACAAAGGACAGGCAGCAAGTTCTCAGGAAGGTAGGTCATGGTCCTGCATATGGGGATGGAGGGATCCCTGTCCTACAGCTAGGGACATCCCATGCTGAGGACAAGGTGCCTTCCTTCCTTCAAGCTACCTGTATGCACCTCATTATTCCTTTGTCATCCTGGCTTTTCTTTTGGCAGTGTGAAGGTGCCACCTGAATGGAAGCAGATGTCTGATTCCTGCTGGGGACATAGCACTGCTTTGAAAAGGGAGGTTCTGGTGGTTGTTGCTTGTTTGTCATGTGAGGGTGGCACCTCACTAGGGGAGTGTCACCACATACATGGTCTCCTGCAGGCACAAGAATTCTGAAACTAATTTTTTTTTTTTCACTTTAGTACTTGAGTATTCACTACCTGATAATATCCATGATATCCAATTGTCTGCAGGTATCTTAAGTTCAGACATTTTTCCTCATAACCTGAGATTCTAGTATATTCTCTGGTGATCCTTCTTTCTCCTCGTCTTTAATTAGAATGAAGTGCAGGATAGTGGTCATTTACTTGTGATAAAAACACAGTGTTCACGAGAAATGTTGTGCCTGTAACATGCTTGCCTTGCTCTTCATGAAGTATTGCATTCCTAATGACTAAAAATGTCATGCTTTTTGGTGCTAAAGTGGAATGTTACATTAAGGACTTTGTTCTTATATACCAAAAACCTTTCCGAGTTTAGTAGCTCTTATGCCTTGAAACGGGTGCTTTATGAGTGTATGTACATTCTTAACTTGTTATGGAGTTTATGTTGCATTGAGGTTATCTGCCTTACACATCTCATTTTGGAGAGGTACAGGAATTTTTAAGTTTTCTAATTAACTGTTTTCAAGTTCACAGTTGTGATGGATCAAGATTGCAGAGATGATAGCAAATACAAAATGCTGCCAAACTGAAGAGGGAAGAGCAACAAAACATTGTACATAAAGGGAAAGCACTATACTGATCTTTTTTTCCAAAGCATTGGATTTGGTTTTTTGTTAGCTTCAAACAAGATGTAGAGCCTAAATATAAAGTGTGTAAGCTTAAAATGGATTGAAAAGTTACTTGTTTCACTGAACAAAAAAAGCTTTTCTTCTCCAGAAAGGATGCAAAGAAAGTTCCTCTGAGGGTGATTACTCAGGGAATTCATGCTGACATTAGATATAAATCCAATTGTTGAGCAATTTCTTAGCAAGAGAAACTTGAAAACAAATAGATTGTAAGGGGCCTTATGTTTTAGACTACGTCTGTGAAATAGTAATGGAAAGTGACTCTGAATTAATGCTTTTACAGTATCAGGGAGTTTTCTTTTACAGCATGTTTTAAAACATCATATGCTCTGATTTAATGCTTCAGTGTTTATATCAGTATTACTCTGTCCTGATGGGTTGGATAATTTGTACTGCTTCCCTTGCTACATTGAGGTGGAGGTAAACAAACCAAAACCAAAAGTTACTTATACATCTAACTGCTGTGCAATTTGCTTGGCTATGAATACTAAAATTACAAAATCAGAAAAATCTCGAGAGAGATGAACAGGATGGTTTCTGGCATAGCTGTTAGTACAGTTTCTTGCTGAAAGGGATCAGTGGTGGTGACGTGACTGAATTCTAGCTCTTATCTATTTTTGTTTGTTTGAAGGAAGCCTAACTGACCACAGTAGGTCCTAGTAATCCTATGATAGTGATAAATGTTAGAGTACTAATGGACAATCAAACTTCAGGAGAACAAAGTTGCATCCTTGCCAACTTTATAGGGGGTGGATTTAGATATGAGAAAGCAATTCCTTGCTATGGGGTGGTGAGGCACTGGCACAGGCTGCCCAGAGAAGCTGTGGATGCCCCATCCCTGGAAGTGTTCCAGGCCAGGCTGGATGGAGGTTTGAGCAACCTGGTCTAGTGGAAGGTGTCCCTGCCCATGGCAAGGGGGTTAGATACTAACTACTAGTTAGGATAGTACTACCAAACTAGATAGGATTCCTTCCAACTTAAGCAATGCACTTCAGTGGTTTAATTGTGGTAACCAGGATACTGTCTAATATTTAGTTAAACATCCTAAGAATAGTGCTCAGATTCAGTCTTTTGATGTCCTAAGGAAATAATTTTGAATCAATTATTTTTTTTCTCCCCCTCTCCTTAGTAGCTGGACTTCTTACTGTGGTTGGCTTTTGCTAACTGTCACATAGTTGTTCTCTAGATCATAATTATTAAATAAATACTGAGAGTTACTTGTTTTCTTACAGGTGCCACAAAATACACTGATAAAGATAATGGAGGAATGCTTGTATGGTCTCCATATCATAATATTCCCGATGCCAAGTGTAAGTCCTTGCCTGCTTAGGAATTTGTGTGCTTAAGTAAACTAAATGTTTCTGGTGTGCCTGTTTGCTCTTTATTTTACACACAGTGAAACTGCAAATAATTAAACACAAAGCTTCTCTTTTTCTTTATTTAGAGAACTCCAGGTAAAGGAAAGATGACCTTCTCTTATATTAGTAAAGTCTTTGTTTCAAGTCATACTGCCTATTCTGTATTATCATCATCATTGTCTGTGTAACCTTTTGTTATTAATTAAAGAATAAAATATCTGAACATGAGGAACTTACTGCTTTAAATTTCTAGGAGAAGGAGTTGCAGTGGATGAATTCAGAAAAGATTTGTTGAGGCCTACTTCAAGGGAAAATTATTACTGCTGTCACAGAAGGAGAAAGCAAACATTTTTTCCCTTTAGAAGTGACCTGAAATACAGGAGTAATCTGACAAAATGTGATCAGTTATCTGTTTAATCTAGTTTAATCCTCTGCTAGAAGTTCCCAGCTATAATAGGGGAGTAAACTTTGAGGATGCAGCCATGAGAACCTCATCCCTGGGACAGTTTCTATCTAATACCAGTAGTTAGAGATTTGTGTCCCTCTACGTTTGAGGGAATTGCACCTTCAGCTACTGCAGAACAGTTAGAAATAAAATACAACTGTGATTATTAAACACCTTTTTCATTCCTTTGAAGTATAATTAACTCTTTGCTGCAACAGTGCATGGCAAGGATATCTGTTGTCCATTTGAATAAGGTGGATATGATTATTTCCTTTTCTTGATCATACTTCCTTTCAACTATTTTCAACCTAATTTTGAGCTCTAGAAGGTGAATAGGAAGAGGTTTTCATTTAAAAATAAATAAGACTTAATTTCAAAGTTAGGAAAAGTGTTTAACTCTAAGCTGGTTCTATTATTGCTAAATATGATTTTTAAAATGTTATTCCTTAATTTCATTATGTAATTATTGAGTTTTCATGCTTTCTGTTGAAAACTGACTGTGTCATAGTTAAAATCCCTATTGGTCTGTGAAAGCTATAGTAATCTTGACGATATGCATAATTATTGATGTAGGATCTCCTTGCTTTAGTTTCCAACATGTTTGGGAATAAGAGCAGTAGAAGTAGTTCAATTTAAAACTAACCCAGGAAGGGATTCCAAAAAGGCATAGCCTTTTAATAATCAGCTAGTTTCTGCTTTAAATAAATAACTAAATAATGAGTATCTGTGGTTTTGTTGTGGTAAAAATGTGTAAAAAGTTTATAAAATTAAATGTTCACTAATGGTCAGTGGGTTAATTTATTATTAATAAAGCTGTGAGTATATTTAACATTTTGGGGGACCTGGGCCTATGCAGTGTGTTAAAGCATGGAGAGACTCTTTTCCCATGTTAGATGGCTAATTCTGTCATAGAGCAGAGCTAAAAGTATTAAAGAATAATTCTGACATTGCTTTGTTACAGTGGATGAATATATAGCAATAGCAAAGGAAAAACATGGATACAATGTGGAACAGGTAAGTGCTGTGGAATCAGAGTGCTCATTAAAAGGATTTTTTTTTTAATATAAAACTATAACACAACTCTTTTATTTTTCCCCTTGATTACCATTAATTAACGCTGTTTCTCTTCAGGCACGGCAGCAAACACTGCAGTTAAATGGATCTGCATACAGTTGTGGTCTGGATTCTCTGCAAAAGATTGAGCTCTTTGTTTTCATGACATGCTCAGCTTGTAATGTGCACTTTTGAAAGGTTTGGTATGTTTCTTGATACACTGGGCATGTCATGCAATTGTGTGTGTATATTTAGCTAAAGAGTTTTGTAGGGAAGCAGCTTACAAATTTAAAGTTAAACATTAGAATGCAAATACAATACAATTCTGAACCATTAATTGGTAGGGATGCCACTGAAAAGGTTTATTTCATATTGAAAAAAAAAGCAAACCAACCTAAATTGAGTGGGTTTTTTCAGAGGCAGGAGAACAGACTCAAATTTTAATTCTGAAGGTAACAAATAAGTTCACTTTAGTTAACAACCTTTGGTCACCATTCCTTAGAAAGCAAGGATAAAACTTTGCTGGTCTGTATGTAGTTCTATATCAAATTTCTTTATAAATTAACCAATCTATGTAAAAGTGAGTTTACGTATTGCAAAAAAATATTTGCTGTACAATTGAAAAGAAGTTGTATGATCAAGTTTTGGAGGATGGAAGCTTGCTCATCAACTGCTGTCTGACAAAGAGGCTGCCAGTGTTACAATGTCCAGAATATACCTGTGGTTTGGTGTTGCTTCTTTATGCCTTGACTTCTGTTAGGCAAGAGGAGGGACTGATGGCTCTCAAGTCTCCTAGAGATGGATTTCCAAAATAACTTCTGGTACAAAACATTTGTAGACTTCTTGCAGTGGAATTGAAATTCTCTTTGCAAGAGGTGCTTGTCACTTGCCATTTTAACAAGAGCAGAGGTTTGCGGTGTCCAGATTGACAGAAGATGTGGAATCAGGGGGTTGGAGAGACACCTGGCAATCGTGTCTGCCTGCACTGTACGATTGAAACTGAGTGGGTTATATTGCCCAATTCCCATGCCTGAATCTTGGCATCAAATCTGCCGGTGATTGTCTGGCAGAAAGTCTAATGAACATAAAATTCTTTAAGAATACCGAGAAATGAAATTATGTAAGAAAGTATATTTAAATTTCCATTCCTTATTAGGTTCACATGATGAAGTGGCTGTGCTGTTATTTGTGAATTGAAGAGTTGTAAAAAGACCACTCTCACTTTGAACTTTCAGACTTGCATTTTGGATGGTCCTCTGGCTACTGAAAAGTATTTTTATTTTCTTTTTTGAGTGGGCTGGTAATAAAGGCCTGTAAGGAACTATGTAGGTGATATATGCCTGTAAAGTAAGAAAGCAGGTCAGATTTGAGCCCCTCAGCCTAGCTCATGCTGCTCTAGAATTACTGCTGCCATGCCAACCTTAAATTGTCTGGCTTTCATACCATTAATAAAGTATAGATGTGCCCACTGTCTCCAAAGAGAATTTTGTAACCTATAGTAAATAGCCAATAAAATTGTAAATATATTTTGAGAAGGGATTCTGATAGTCAAATTTAATTTCAAACAAATAAATTGCCTGTTTTTATTTAACTTGTCTCAACGTTTTAGAAAATTGACTAAATCCAAAGAGGGACTATTTCTTTTCAAAGGCTCTCGGCATGTTGTTCTGGCATAAACACAATATTGAGAAGTCCCTTGCGGATCTCCCTAACTTCACGCCTTTCCCTGATGAATGGACAGTTGAAGATAAAGTCCTATTTGAACAAGCATTTAGCTTCCATGGAAAGAGCTTTCACAGGATCCAGCAAATGGTAAAGTAATATTTCAATCAGAAGCATTAAACAGCTCAGATGCATTAAGAACAAAGGCTCCTGTTGGGCTAAAATTTCATGTTGATTTCTTTGTAAAAGCTTCAGGAAGAGCCTTGAATATAAGATTTCATTTATTTTCCTCATGTCTCTTGGACATACATCTTTTTAACTCTAATGAAAAGAAGCCTTCTCCCCCTTTTTAAAAATATGTATGATATACATCCCTCATTTCAATCTTATCAATGCATTTAAAATATTGTTAAAAGATGGCTGTAAACAGAGCAGAATTAGAAATCTGGGTGGAATTTTAAATTTTGAAAGTGTTAATTTGTTGATTAATTCTTCTAGCTCCCAGACAAGACCATTGCAAGCCTTGTTAAATATTACTATTCTTGGAAAAAAACTCGCTCTAGGACAAGTTTGATGGATCGTCAGGCTCGTAAACTAGCTAATAGAAATAATCAAGGTGACAGGTGAGTTTTGTGTTCTTAAGTAGATGACCAGAGACTGAAATTTTCTGAAGTAGAGATGTGGAGTAATTTCTAGCTATTGTTTCAGTGTGAGCCATGTGTTTCAGGTTTGAGACCCCTGTTGTGATATCTCTGATTCTAGCAAGGGGTTTGGGACCTGTGCTTTAAGAACTTTATCACTCCAGTCTGTGTGAGTTTTAATAGGAGATGGGAGTGTTTTAATGGATAATTGTAAAAAAAAAAAAGGATTTAAACCCTGAAGTCTATTACTGTCTGTGCAGAAGAGTGTTTTTGTGGGAGGGTTCGGATTGCTTTTTGTTTGAATTTTTTTTTAATTAATATGGAACTAAAGCTGAAAGTTCAACCACTATAAGAAGCTGAAGCAGTAAGAGTGCCTATGCACTGTTTTATAATAAAACTTTATATAAAATCTTTTTTTAGGAGACTTAGAAGTGCTATCAGTCAGAGAGAATTAGAGCTCAGAGAAGTTTTGTTGTCTTGCAAAGAAACTTTTCTCACAGTTACTATGAAATTAAAATTTTATTGTGCTTGGTATACTTAATTATTAACTTGCACTTTTTAAAAGGTGATATGTGCTGCATGTGTAAGTAACATAATCTGTGTTTATATTGGAAGTTGTAATTTTATATCTATAGAAAAGTGCATCACTGGGGCAAACGGGCTATTTTTAATTATGTGTTATTTTCAATAACTTATCTAAAGTTCATATGCTTATTTGGTGATTCTATTGCTGAAAAATGACAAGCTAAAGTTAGTTTGCTTTTAATATAGCAGTCTGGAGGGGTTTGGTGAGAACTAGAAAGTTTGTTCTTGCATTAATTTATTCAGAAATTATATTGTCAGAATGACTGGGTTAGGCTGTGAATTGACTGTTCTCTTTTTAATCTTTTTTCTTTAATTCAGTAGATTTCATTTCCCTCCCCTAAACTGCTAGATTTTAAGCACGTTGGTGAAAAAGCAGTCCCATGTTTTCCCATCATGTGCTCTATGCTCCCCACAGATTTCAGCAAGGGTTTATTCACCTGTTGTAGTGGTTTGAAAATTGCTCTATTAAAACTAATGGGGCAAATGGAAGGTTATTTCTAGCCTTGGTGTATAGTTGGCCACATAAGTGTTCGCACTGGCACAAGTGGTTGACTGGAAAAAAGGTGACACCAAAATTCTTGGCAGCAGTACAAGCATTGCTTAAAGTAACTTTGAAACTATGGTTTAGGATTGCTTGTTTATCCTAATAATTACTGGAATTTAATATAGGAAATCATGCTTGTAATAGCCATCTTTTAAAAACTACAAATAATTTTGAGATGCCATATACTCAGAATAGGTAAATTCAAGTAGATAAACTCTCTTATCCTGCTACATACTTACATTTGGGTTTAAAAAGTAAAATAGTGACAAGCGTTTTTATAATCTGTCTTTAGCGATGATGACGTAGAAGAAGCTCATCCAATGGATGGAAATGATAGCGATTACGATCCCAAAAAAGAAGCCAAAAAGGAGGTAACAGATAGCTTAATGGTGAATGTCAGTTTGTTTGTTTTCAGTGAATGTGTTACTGTGAAGAGTGAGTTGTAGTATGGAGGTTTAGATGTCACCCTGCCGAACTCCCAGGGCATTTAAATAGTCAAGGTCTTGATGACTTCTCATTCAGACAAAATTGTATTCTATATTTTTGCCGTTTTCTGGCTGTAAATGCCAGAAATGCAGAAATGTCTCATTACCTCCACTGTGTCCTGAGAGATCTTCAGTTTTTATGAGATGTATCCTCTCACAACCTGATAAAACAGATTGTATTTGCCCTCCTTCAGTCTTATTAGTATGTTTACAGTTTTACTGGTTGTGAATTATTTGAATCAAAGTGTTTTCTTTGAATTTTAAAATTAAATTACGTTTTTCAAATAACAACTTTTGTTGTTTGTTCAAAGCCACAGTGAGTTGATGCATTTTAGCTAATATGTGGTTTTATTGAGATGCTTTCTGCTAATAAGTGTAGAGGAAAAACATTTTTGTCCTAATTGAGCACTTAACTTTACAGATGACTGCTGTGTTCAGGGTATGTTCAGGTTTTAGGTGTTTTTTGTGTTCTTGTTATAAGCATTAAGCTATCTATGAACAAGACAAGAAAAACACAATAAAGTGTGTGTTTGTTTCTTTGATCAACTTTAAGCATTTGTGATCTTCCTAAATCAGCCAGTTCGTGCTTCGCAAGAGTGAGAGGAGAGGTTATACAAAACTTCAGCACTCCCATGAAGTGGTATCTAGGATTATGAGTAAAACTTTGCACTTTTCACAAAAATAATATTGAGTAAGAGACTGATAAGCTTAGCTTCTGTTCTGAGCTTTGCAGTGACCTTCAATGTATCCCTTTGTATCTACTGGCCTTGGAGAAAAAAAAAGGAAAATTATCCCTTTCAATGAAAGAGTTTGAGATTGCTTTTTTAACATGGGGATGTTTTGTAGTACTTGAAATGTCACATGGCCTGATAATATACCTTTTTACTTTTATGTTGTGCTAACAATGTCCCTGCAATCTAATGACTGGCCTTAGCCATGTCTAAATAGGGGCTATTTTGCTCAATTTACTTGGTTATAGTTTGAAGCATGACATACAGTCCAGAATGCAAGTAGTGTGTTGATAGACTTCTAGGAACAGGACAAATAGGCTTGTAGTTTCTGATGAGCTATTTGGATCTGCACAAGATAATTTTGTCATCTAATAGTTCTGGGAGGATTTGCGTACTTTCACTTCCTAAGCAAAATATAAACTGAGTAGGCTGCTTGAACACACAGAGCAATGGAAACTTTCTGTTACCAGATAAAATGAATATAACCTAAACTCTCTATCTTGGCAAGAAAAAATTGAGAGAGAATATTTTCACTTTAAATCCAGATTGAACACACAGGAACTGCAATTTCATACCAAAAGAGCAATGCAGAACCAAAACCCAAATAAGTATAAACAGGGCAGAAGTAAACTTAACCTTGAAATTTTTAGATGTCAAAACTGTAAGGCTCTACATCATTTTTCCAAGGAAGAACAGATATCTTAAGTGGCCTCTATGAAGTCTGTGAGCTGGATAAGACGTTGTATTAGCTGGGGAAGAGAATGTGGCACAAGGTCAAGTATAGTAAAACAAGACTCTGTTTGCTGCTCTGTACTACTACTACAGAAAATAATAATAATGATAATATTAATCATGGCTGCTGCATTTGGTTTTGCAGTCACTGTGATCAGATGACCACCTCCTCTTAAACAGGCATGGATGCCAGCAGGGAGGAGCAATAGGGAGCTGCTTGAAATAGGGAAAAGCCTGAATTCTCTTTCTGTTCTAGTACTAAGCATTGCTTTGAATTAGAAAACCCTTGCAGAGAAAGCAATTTTTTTGTCTTTGCTCCTGGGCTATAGGGAAGCTACTCAGTTGCTCTGAGCGAGTCACATACATGTAGAGAAGTTATGCAGCAATCCCAACTGAAGACAAAGCTGAAATGTTTAGGTGTCCAAACATATCAAAACAAAGACTTCATTTCCTCTTTGCCATCCTTTCCAGAGAAGCAAATAACAAAGGCTCATGTTGTGACTGCAGGGGCATGTCCATACTTTCTCTTCCAAGTCTCAAGTCAGCCCCTCCCCATCCCCCCAAACACTGTAGAGTGCTTACAGCAGGGAGAAATGTCATTTTGCATTCTTGCCTGGCCTGGTTGACTTTACGATTCTTCTCCTTTAATCTTTGCCCAAATTCTTCATATCTGATCAGAAATGTTAGTCACTGATTATTTGTTTTAAAAACAAGATACATACATGTATATTATGTATCTTCTTTCACAATATTCAGACTGGGATTTCCATAACATTTACTGTATTTGTGGCTGTGTTAAAAAAAAAGTTTTGAAAACAGACCTTGCTTAGACTAATGCAGGCTTATCCAGCAGATGACTGGCATGTTCCATCAACTCATCTGCGAGACATAGTTGGATACTATGTGCAAAGGAGGATGTTAGCTTAAGTTTTGTCATAAATATGACATTACAATGCTATCTGATACTTCATTATTTTTAGTAAAGTTGTACACAAGATACTGTTATTCTTTAATGATTTATTTCTTGTAAATTAAAGGGCAATAATGAGCAGCCTGTTCAGACCAGCAAAATAGGTCTGGGTAGAAGAGAGTATCAGAGCTTGCAGCATCGCCACCATTCCCAGCGTTCCAAATGCCGTCCACCAAAAGGCATGTACCTGACCCAGGAAGATGTGATAGCTGTTTCCTGTAGTCCCAATGCAGCCAACACAATTCTTAGACAGCTGGATATGGAACTAATCTCGTTAAAGCGACAGGTACCATGGGTTATTGGTCTTGGTTTTTTTTATTTCATCTCAGATTGTTCTGATTGTAATGGTTTTGAAGATTATCTGTGAAGATTCTGAAACTTCTTTAATGTGAGTCTTCCTTATTTTGTTCCACAGTTATCACCACAAATGCTGGACAGTAGCTGTTCTTCAGTTTTTGTTTTTTTACATTCATCTGCTCTTTTGGATAAAATGAAGCAAGATGACTTTTTACTTACGAAAAAAAGGGTAGCATTAAAATAGTGCTACAGATTTGGGGACAGGAAAAATCTAAAGTCACATTTGATTTGAATTTTTTTTTTACTTTGTTAGAAGTGTTTGTTTGAAAAGTGAAAATGAGACCAATGGAGCAGAGGAAGTTACATTTATTATGCTTTAAATTGTAGCTGGTTTCCTGGATGTCCTTTCCCACATAGTGTGAAAGTATGGGAGGCTTGTGGAAATCATGGACCTAGTTATTTCTCTGTTTGAATTGATACATTTTCTACTTCTTATTAAGTTTAGAAGAGGTTTTTAGTCTTCACCTTTAAGAGGAAAATTGCCTGCGTCCTTTGCATGAAGAAATTAAATTTTGGCATTTAAAGTTGAAACATGTAATTATTCAGCTTCTAAGTAGTTATGTGCATGCTTGCTTTCTAGGAGCGATGGGGCTACAGAGTCAAGGCTTATCTTCTGGAATTTTTGCCTCCTTATAGAGCTGCCATGTGGCAGAATCATGGAATGAATAAAGAATTTTTTCATGGGGTTTTTGCTCCCTTATGTTCTTTTACAGGAGAAATAAGCTTCTTTCTGTCACAGCAGGAGTCTGGGGCTAAATAGCATAGGTGGGTTTCACTCTTTAGCCTAAGTGTAGGTGAGTTACAGCCTTGAGGTTGTGTTTCTCTTTTTTTTTTTTTTTTTTTTTCTTGCAGGGGTGCAGCCTTTGGAATCTCCCACTGAGTTGTCTGCTTTTGTGTCCATACTTAAGAACCCTTGTAATAGCTGTACACCATAGTATGCAAAACTATTTTCTTACCTATGTTATCTTATGTGCATCAATGTCAGATTTAAGTGGTTCATAGACATGTATATGTACAATTTTGAATGTTTATCCTTTTTATAAACTAAGAAATATTTTAAATAATTTTAATAATTCCCCCTAAAGAAAATCAGAATCATCTCAGGTCAATAAAAAGCATCTGTCAGATGTCAGAAGGAACTAACTGGAAACATCTCATGAATTTTTTTTTTTTTTAGAAGGAAGAAGTTAATAAATTAATATATGCAATACATCTCACATCTCTAAGAATGTAGTTTTGTGTCTAGAGTATTCTTAATTCTTCAAGAACCTATGCATCCTTATAAAAATTGTTATAAGCAGCTTTTAATATTCTTGCAGACAAACTGTTCTTTTGAAAGACTGGCTTAATTTTTTTTCTCCATAGTAAACTGTGATGTGTTTTGTTCTGGTTTTTTTTAGTTTTTTTGAAACAGTTAAAAGTAGTGAAGCCTTAAACCATAATATTTCTCTTTCTAACTTAGGAGGTACACTTGTGGCAATCCTAGTGAAGATAAATGTGTAAAGTGACCAACTTTCTTTGTGGAGCTGATTAACTTTGTTGTTTTTGACCAAGGTTCAAAATGCTAAGCAAGTAAACAGTGCACTTAAACAGAAAATGGAAGGCGGGATTGAAGAATTCAAACCTCCTGAGGTAAATCAAAATAAATACTGAAAATAAATACTGAAAGTTGTGGCCTTGCACTTACATTGGTAGGAAGCTACAGAAATGTGTTTTACTTCAGCAGCAGCAGCTTAAAAAGGATCCATTAAATTACATGTAGTGTGGAGTCTGGATTCTTTAAAAGAAATTGGTGGTAGGCTTTTTTTTTATGGCACCTGGTTGAAAAAAGAAGCAGAAAAAACTGAAATGTCATGTCTGTTCACAATAATAGGGAGCTGAAATTGGGCCCTGATACATGGGGGCTTTTTGGATTAAAAATAGGTAATGTAGATTGCCAGTAATAAATGGTGTTCTGGGTGAAAACATGACTATATATACATTTTGGCATCTAAAATGAATGATCTATTACTACTGAAGTTCTGTTTTTGCTTGTTTTAAAGGTTTGGATATGAAACATAACATGAATGCAAAATCCTCTAAACACCAAGTCCAAATAGTTTAGATAAATGTTACTATAAGTTGAAATTCTGTCTGCATAAAGATCATTAGTTTGTGCATAAGTTATTATACAGTTGATGCTAAAAACTGCAATAAAACAGAGGAAAAACTGCTGGCATAGTTTTACGCTTCAATCCGTAAACACTATTTCCTCTGCATGAAAACAATCTTGAGCTACAAATTTATGGTTTGTAGGCAAGAGTTTTTTACCTATTTTGCAAGATGTAGTGCAAGTAAAACACATTGATGCTCAGATATTTTGCAGCTGTTGAAACAATTTAATGATCTTTGTGCTTTTTTTCTAATTTTACTAGTCTAATCAGAAAATCAATGCCCGTTGGACCACAGAAGAGCAGCTTCTTGCAGTACAAGGTATGTTAATAGTAGCAGCAAGTTGAAATCTGATGTAAAGGATTTGAAGAGTTGCTTAGGCTTATATTTGTATTTCCCTCTAATGCAAAGCTAAACTTTATCTGGTCACCAAGAAAGCAGCAAAACTGTTGAGAATATTTAGGGCATTTATTCAAACAACACAACACTAGGCTTTCTGTCACCCATGTTAAATTTCAAAGAGAAAAGCTAAGCAGGATTTAACAACTGTATTAGTACCAGAAAGTCTCTTCAATCATCTGCTAAATCACTTTACATGAATTTCTCTAATGTGGAAGACTAGAGCAATAGTTAAAGTAATAAAATTTGAAGCATTTAAGACATCTCTAGTATTCTAAAGTAGGAAAAATCAGAAGTAAATCTGCTTTACTGTTGCTTTTCTCTGTTCATGAGAGAATAATGGCCTTTAGACCCATTTGGCCTTTTAACAGTCTGAAGCTAGGTATGGATGCTTGACTATCTGTCTTACTGGGCTAAAAACCCAGCATTTTCTGGCAGGCTATTCATACAGCTAACTTGCATTTATTTGATTTATATGAAAGAAAATTGACTCTTGTATTAGCATGCACTGCCAAACCATGGAACATGGACAGGAAATATCTGGAGATACTGTCTTGAAGGCGTATATTAACTCACTTATGTGGATCATCTTTTAAAAAGATAATAGCTTGGTTATATCTATCTGCTTTATTCCTCTGTATTCTTCACCTTGAAAATGAGAGACTGAGTTTTAGTGTAAAACATTCAGTGGATCAGGATATCAGTGTACAGTTGATTGGTATGCTGTATCTGGAACTTATTTATTAGTCAGATGACTGAACCTAAAGTTAGGTTATTTTGAAGTATGACTGGAAATGCAGAAAGACATGGTGTATCTTTAATCATGCCTTTCAACTTACATGCCTCAGGCTTGGATTTGCATCTCCAAACTGTCCTCTGTCCTAAGTTCATTCTCTCGCTATTGCTAAATACCTCAGTATTTTGTTCCCAGATGCAACTGAAGGAGATGCTTCTCTGATATGGTAGTCTAGTAAGTAGAAGGCTTGCTGGAAGAGTGGGGAAAATCCAGAGTCCTTGTGCTTGCCTTAGAATTAAAGGATTAAAACCATCTTGCCTTTTCATAGTTTAGTTATTGGAGTTCTCACTAAGCAACAGTTTGGGAAGTGGTAAGAATACATTCAGTTTTCATTAAGCTGTGTCACTCTGACAAGACAAATAAACTAGAGCCTGAGCAAAAGAGAGTGAGGGTTGGTGGTGACTCCTTGGAGAGGAAATCTAGTCTTCTGGTCTCTAGGGATGATTCTATGTTTTATAAAGGTAGTCACCCTTAAGGGTGGGGTGAAAAATCAGGCCTTCTGGAAGAAATCTCTTCATTGACATGTGCAGTCTTATATGTATTGTTCCCTCTGTGGTCCACTTTCCTTGGCACTATATAAAATGGAGATGAGAGAGAATCCTAATGACAAGAACAAAGCGTTCTAATTATCCCTCCCTTACTTACTGCTTGCTCTCCCTCCTGGAATGAGAGTGCTGTAGATATTAACCTCCAATCCCTCAGGCTAAGAACCCCGATTTCTTGCTTCAAAGCAATTGTTTGAGGTAGTAGACTCTAGGCATGAGGGAGCCGTTCTGTGTTTTTCCTGACCGTTTTTAGAAGGTATCCACAGTTGCTCTACTAAAAGCTTCTATAATGTGCATTAGGCATGGACTTGCAAGTTGACTTGAACATTGGGACATTTAGTTTGTACACTTTAAAATGGAATTATTTTATTAAATGTGTTGGTATATTTTGGTGTATGCTTGTAATAATTTTACAGAAATCATAAGCATTAAGCAGGTAGGTGGCACTTACATGATTTGTTCACTTGAATTTGAACAATAAATCTAACCATGGAAATTGTAAATATAATCTGCAGTAATGTAATTTTGGTACTGTTTTTAGTAAACATGAAAAAACTTGTTATCTGTAGGCTAATCTCAAGGGATTGCCAGTAACTATAGAAGAGGTAATGAGAATTTGTCTTAAAATAGAGCTGTGTGTAATCTTAAAAGCAGTTTGTGTGCTTGCAATGGGGTTGTGGACTCAGATTTATGATCTCTGAGCCAATGTGTTTGCAGTATAATTTATCAGGTAACAGTGCAGCTTTGAATAGTTGTTGAATGTAATGGACTAGTTCATCAGTTAGTGTTCTTAAATTACAAACTTTTATGTACAAAAATGTATAAACACAGTCATATTTTCAAACTAACATCTTGGCCTTGAAAATGTAATTGCAAAAATGTTTTAACACTTGTTCAAGACAACAAAATTTGCTTTGAAGAGTAGCACATGACTTTCATGGCATTGCAGGGAAAAACAGCTGGGAAAATCAGAATCTAACTCTACATAAGATAGTTGCCAGGAGCACTGTAATCCCATCACAGTGGAACTGCAGCTCCCATTAACTATTTCTGCCTCATTGTGATGCTGTATCATATTGCTTTGCACCCTGATTAATATTGTGTTTGCTGTGCTGTACAACATTAAGCAGTGTAAACAGCATCAAAGTTGCATTTATGCGTTTCTCCAAGAGAGACATTTGAGATGAAATGCTGTAATCAAGAGCATGCACGTGTTCCAGTGTACCTTTGCAGCTGGGTGAAGTTCTGAAGAGCTTGAAGGATTCCTGTGAGCTGGGCTGCTTTCAAATTAGCTGGGAGAAAACCATTCATACATGTGAAGTGAGGCTGTGCAGTCACCCTTTTTGAGTTTCACCTTCATCAGCCTAATAAAATTATTTTTATTGAATAGGGATTGAACAGGTGAGAAATAATTTGGGGGTGTTTAGCACTGAATTTGTATAAGGATGCCTAAGTAATGTGTGCCAGTTTGACAGGGATGGTGGCTCAGCAACAGCTCTTAGAGATATGCCATCACCTTATACATTAAAGTTTCATAAAGACACAGTGAATTTTCTCTATTTCTTACATGGCTTGAAAAGCTTTTAATACGTCATTGTGATAGAGTGGTAGTAATAACATTGAAAATAATCCAAAATGAGTAGTGCTGTCTGTAGCTAAATTAAGGAAATTTTATTTTATTTAGATTTATTTTTTAAGAGTTGGGTTTTCAGTGAAGGCAAGAACACCTTGTTTTCAAGCTGTTTGCTTGGAAATAGGCTTTAAGATGTTTTTTTGACAACCTGAGTTGAAGATAACCAGCAGGCTCAGTTGTTTTGCAGATTTAGGGAGGAAAGAAGTGTAGCCAGCATAGTAGCAGAACAGGCTGAAACCACTAAAAGTCTATATTAGTTTTCTAACAGAAATGTGCTTTGTTCTGCTGGGCACCTTATTCACTTGATTAATTGTACTGGATGTTTAGATATACTGCAATGGACATTTCATGTTCATTATAAATCAGTAAGGGTGGTAATGGTAGGGCAGACAAAGAATATTAAAATACTGGAGGCAATGTTCATGAGTACACACAGCTTTTAAGGAGTATAGCTGATACCTTGTACAGCTGATAAAGCACAGAGCCAAAGCCCTGTCTTTGCTTTGCCTGGATTCATGCCCTCCCACGTGGCTCTGAAATCTTTCCAAGGTCCCTGCAATCCGAAGGGCTGTATCCTTTTGTACGCCCCAGAAAAAGACACTAAATAATGTAGCTGGGTTCTTGACAGCTGAAACATCAGCTTCAGCTACAGAATTTGTTACTATCCTGGAGGTGAACTTTTCTTTTAAATTGCAGGGAGCATGCATTACCACATCAGAAGCGCCTAATAAGGAGGAAAGTAGAAAGGAGAGGAGCAGAACAAACTGAAGGTCACACTCTTCACAATTAAGTTGAAAAGGAACATAGCTTTCAGTTTGAAACAACTCTCTTTCTGAACACTTTGCTTCATTTTCTGAAGTGAGGCATGAAATCAGGCATAAATTTCTTTTCCTGTAATGAGAAAGAGTGCCTGTCCTCTAAGAACTGTAATATGTTCCAAATGAGTTTAACTATCAGGAGCTTCACAGAAGAAGTCAAATTGTAATTTGCTCATGCATAACTGACAGGAAAAAAAAAACAGTTCTGTTTACTCACTCTGGAACAAAATTGGTTTATTTCTTCAAGTCTCTAAGCTTTTTGACACTTGTAATTAAAAATATACTTTGTGTAGCTAAAAGCTGTGTTCTAGGAGGTGGGAGAGGTTGAGGATTTTTTTTCCTTAAGCAGGAGAAATCATACCGTAAATATAACAGAATCAATATATTTTTATTATAATTCAAATTTTAAGTTAAAAACTATGGAATGTTGCACTCAGTTTTTTTTTTGTTATATGCAAATATAATTTTAGAAGTATTTAAAATATGTGTTGGGATTTTCTCTTGAAGTGCTCATAAACAAAAGTGACTACTGATGTCAGTACAAAAATTAATGAACAATGCAAAGATCACCTGTCATGCTGCTTATCAGAAGGGGATTTAATCAAATTTGCCAGTCGCTCTGTGTAGCCTGAGTAGAGCATGTCACAAGTGCAGGAACGAGCAGTATATTGTGATACAGCTGAACTCTGGCCTCCTGTTCTGCCCTCTGCCACTCCTACCCCACTGGCTGTGGGAAAGAACCATCTGCATGCAACTGGTGTGGAGGGAACCTGTAGGAGCTATCAGTGTTTGTCACTTGATATTTCTAGCATTTTATTCTGTTTACAGCCATTCACACATGCTCAGTCACCCTTCCTCCCCTCTTGAGCTGGTCTTGGGCTTCTGCCCTTGTGAACACGCTGAAAGATTCACTGTGTTTGTCAGAGGCCAGATCTCTGTGGTTTGAGGTTGAGAGGGTCGGTGAGTAAGCCAGGATCTTTTAAGAATGGGTAATGACTTTTTAATAAAGTTCTTGATTTGTATGTTGATAGCTGTGCTATTAAAAATTACTTTGTTTTAATGGAAATGGAGGCCTTCTTCTAATTGAGAAGTTCTCCTAATTAGCGAGTCCTCGGTTTGCAGGTCCCATAGGTTCTCTATAAATACATCACACGTAGCTGTGTCTGACTGATTCTTCACAGCTATGTTATTTACTTTGCCTTCCAGGTGTCCGAAAATATGGTAAAGATTTTCAAGCTATTGCAGATGTAATTGGCAACAAGACTGTTGGCCAAGTGAAGAACTTCTTTGTAAACTACAGGCGTCGGTTTAACTTAGAGGAGGTATTGCAGGAATGGGAAGCGGAACAAGGAACCCTGGCTTCTAATGGTGATGCTTCTGCTTTAGGGGAGGACACAAAAAATACTTCTAATGTGCCATCAGGAAAGAGCACTGATGAAGAAGATGAGGTGTGTTTTGTGTACCAGAAATAAGTAAGCATGGGTTGAGGAACAGCATTTTATGTAGTGATAAAATATAAGGTTAACTGGTGTGGAGTGGCAAACCGCATTCTAAAGAATGATGATGAGCTTGCATAGAACTTCAGCCAATGTCGTTAACCAGCTGGGAGCAGGACTGCACCTTTGATAATGACGATCACGTTACTGTTTTAGTGTTAAAATACACTTCTTGTTCTAGAAGAAGACTTGCTTCATAAATATTTTTAGTTCTGCTGTCTATAATGTTTTTGGTTGGTGATTTCTTTTCAGTAACTTCTCAGTTCTTTGGTTTTATTTTTTTAAATGCTGTTTCCTGTGTAGTGGCCAGTGGCAGCCCAACTGCGTCACGTCCTGGCCGGGATGGCTGTTCACGCAGTCTTGTCTTTGTCCTTTGTGCAGGCACAAAGCACTCCGGCCACTCAGTGTTTAGGCCCTTCACCTCCAGCACAGGCATCTGCTCCAGCACCTGCCACTCCCATGGCAACTTTAAATCAGCCGCCCCCGTTACTTCGTCCAGCACTTCCCGCTGCTCCTGCTCTGCACCGCCAGCCTCCGCCGCTCCAGCAGCAGGCGCGCTTCATTCAGCCGCGGCCGGCCCTAAACCAGCCTCCCCCCCCGCTCATCCGCCCAGCTAATTCCATGCCTCCTCGTCTCAACCCCCGGCCCGTGCTGACTGCGGGCAGTGGCCAGCAGCCACCCTCGCTCATCGGAATTCAGACAGATTCTCAGTCCACTCTGCACTGAAGAAATAAAAGCAGAATTATGCTAACTCCCACATTTGAAAAAATGTACCAATGTACTTTTTTTTTTTTTCCAAATAATGAAGGGGAGAAAAGAGCAAGCCTTCACAGGTATCAGACCAGTTTTCCGGAGGAGCAAGCTAAGAACTAGAAAATGGAACGACGTCAATGACCACCTATATAAAAATATTTTTATGCCGAAGACTTGTACAGCAGAGTAATGCCTACACTGCAACCCTCCTCTGTATGAATAACTGTTGAAGGAAGTAACTTCTTAAATGAATAAATGTTCAACACACCAAGATTTTGTTTAACTAATTTTTACTCTATTTATTTTATTACAGTTCTTTATAGTCAAGTGTCTAACTACAGGAAGGTGGTCTGGCAAATCTAGAAATAGATAATATTGTAGGAGACTTAAATGTAGTGTTGAGCTTTTTTGTGTGTGTGAATTTTTTAATTTTTTTTTACCTTTTAGTGAAAGAAAATAATGGCTTTAGGTTCAGAATGTTTGGCCCTGTTTAGATAACAGTAGAAGCATTTCACACACTTGTAAAATGTAGGTTCTCTCTTCATATTTTCTCCAGAACATCTTAGCTTGTTTTAAAAGGTACTGGCTTATTAAGTACTCCTCTTTCAGAGTATTCTGAAGACTCAGTGAGCTATTGTACCAAATTTATTAAATCTCATGTGTGTTCTACTCATGGAATTTAACTGGAAGCAGGAGTCCAGTTTCTTGCTGCAGCGCTGTCTTGAGGGCTGGGCAGGATAGAGTGGCAGCCCACCCAGGGCAATGACAGGAGCGGAACCGTCTAGCAAGAAGCATTAATTTAATTTGTTATTCCACTAATTCTTCTAATGGAAGCACAGTAAAATTCCATTCCTCTGAGAATGACTGCAATTCATGTATGCTAGATCACTGATACCTTGCTTGAGCATTAATGAGGGAAGTGTAGAGGCTGGTGGTGCTGGTAGTGTATCATGAGAGTAGTTACCTGCTGCCAACCCAGTCTTAAGTGATTGTCTCTTGACTCCTGCTATATTTCTGGTAAAGTTGATTACATGAGTTGAGGGCGAAGGATGAGGGTGTTCGTTTATATTATTGACTCAGTAAAATCTGCATTTAGATATTAATATTGCTTCCAAATTATAGGAGTTTGAAAGAAACTCATTTCACTGCATTCTCATCTGAAACCTTGATTGATGCCCAGCAGTGTTTTGGGGTGTGGGGTTGTTTTGTTTTGTTTTTTTGCAAAAGCAGGTGCCTCTACCCTCCAAGTAAATAAACCAGGCTCCAAATATGAATAGCACTGTTTGAAACTGTGTGATCTGAATTAAGCTATTGAAAACTAATACATTCTTGATTATGTAATATTCATGTTGAATGTCATACTATTTGGAAAGGTTTTTTTGCTTTTAGCTGAAATAGTGTCTAAAAGTCTTTTTAACTTCATTTTGTTATTAACTAGATTTGCCCTTTACTAAAATGAGACTTTTTATGCAAATGGGATGCGCTATCCCTAGCTGGTTTTTTTCCCACAGATAAATTGGGTGGTCTAATGATCAGTTTACCAGGTCCTTTTTTTATGTTCTTGTACATAAAAAGGGAAAGGGAAGTTCTTGTACAATCAGATTCTATTTAATTTGAAAATCTAGTATTAAAGTTTGATAGTTGTAACCTGAATAGCAGTTAAAATGTTGACCTTTATGTTTTAGTTCTTCATTTTAAAATATTCTCAGCTCAAACTTCAGAGTTTTTTCTTTCTGAAGAGCTTTCACTGGTGTGCTGAGTTGTCGTACAAAAGGTCTTTTTTACTAATTTTCTTTTGCATCAGAGTAGGTGCTTAGCCGCTATGTGAGCATCAGATGACTCCCAGTCTAAGTAAAGCAGAATTTTAAAACAAGCACCAAGGAATTCTTGGTCATGGAGACTTGTGTTCTGGGCGTCACAAGTCCTTAGTGTGCCCCTACCAGCTACACACAAATCTGGCTGCTCTCTGGTCTTTAAAACCAATACAAAACCAAGATGGTACATTTTTACGGTGTAATTGTTAACAGTGCTAAGATTCATCTTCAGGGTTTTGGGTTTTTTTGTTTGTTGGTTTTTTTGGGGTTTTTTGTTGTTTGGTTGGTTTTTTTTTTACTTTCAAGCATTGAGTCTCCCAGGTGTGTGTATTGTACATCTGCTAATTTTTGTCTTGTCTCTTGTCGATAGACTTCAGTATGCAGAATGTTGGGTGTTACAGTACAGTTGGCCACCACCAACTGCTATGAAACTGTTCAGTACATTGTAATTCCATTTAATCTTGTTTAAATATTCTATAACTGGGCAAAGGTGCTGTATTTGAAGGGGGGAGGGAGGGTCAGAGATAGGTAGGGTAGTATTTCTTAATTTACCTACACTGTAGCACACAGTAGGGAACTCCTAGCATTTGTAGTACTAAATAAGTATGTACATAGCAAAATGTCTTTATTGTGTGCTTTGCAGAATATGTGCATACAGTTTGCACGTCCTGTTTTGGGGGGTAGGGTTTGTTTTAAGCAGTGTTTGCCTGGAGAGTGATATGCTTGCTGCTTAATCAAAGGATTAAAGTTTCAAAGAAATCTGTGTCTTCTATTTTTATGTACCTTGTAATGGTGTAATATGTTAGGGCCCTTATACTGTGATTCTCTTCTAAATTCATTTATATTTTTTTAAGAATTAGAAATAAAATTATACAATGGTGTTGATTTCAGCGGGAAATTTCTTTTGCCATATCTAGTCTCCTGTTTTGTAATGTAGTAATGAACTCTGACTTCAAGGTTGGCTTAATTTTGTCACTTTAAAAAATGTACAATGTTTGCACACTAACGTTTGGCAGAGAACGTGTATTCTACATTGTTCAAAGCTAATGTAACTCTACAGCTTTTTGTACAGTTTATTTTAGTTAATAAAGCAAAACGGTACTAAAAAAATTACATTTTACAAATGCAAGGCATAATCAGAACAACATGTATTCAAGAAACAACACTTGCAAAATATGGATGTACAAGAACTATCAGATTTAATTGTTGCACTTTAAATCAGAATGGGTATGAAGTTGAGCAGGTATTTCTGCATTTAATAAAACAATCACTAAACATTGCACATCATAGTAAAGCAGTTTAATTTGTTGCTCCTGAGTGAAAGGAATTAGGTACTTTTGTCCTTAGGTTTTTTCTCAGTCTTAAGTGTGTTGATATTTTTGTTTACTCTGGAAACCTCACAATGCATCAAGAACAGAACACAAAACAGTAGCTTACAGATATGGGAGTTTGTGTATGGATAGAGATGAATTGCAGAGTTTAGGATGAAGGTTACTTCACACTGTGTTGTGCCTCTTTATAGCAAAAGAGAGGAATATACTGAATTTACAGCTGAGGCCAGGCAGAAATGCGATTGTCAGGCAAAAGCAAAGCCAAACATCATGAAATGGTGTGCTTGGAGATGTCTTCCATAATGCAGGGGAAGTTGTAGAGAAGTCAGCAATGTTGCACTGTAAACAGCACTGAATACATACAGCTCAGTTATCCTGCTAAACATGGCGAACCTCCAGCTATTCCTGAGACTGAGGTACCCAAACCTCAAGCGCTTGCCTTTCTCAGATTGAGTTAAAGCCAGGCAGTGACAGGATAAACATTTGCTTTAAGATCCTAGGCAGTTGTATATGAGATCCAAAGGCAAACATGAACTCTTTAACACTACTCACAGTCTTTTGCTGATGAATTAGGCATCAAAATTGTACAGTCAGGAAGGGAGGAAAAGCAGAATACATAGGCAGCAGTACCTGGACTGTTTGCTTAGCAGGTGCCCCCTTTTATAGAACAGACATCCTCAAAATTAATTCTAAAGTACAACTTTGGAAAATAATTATTTCATTTTCACCACTAGTGAAGGCTGCTACTTTTTAGTTCTGTCAATTTAATCTTAAAGCTCTTTTTCAGTGCAGTTTTGTACACTGAAATAATTCTAGCAGCACAATAAATCCTCGTTGCTTGTTACTGTCTTGGCAGTTTTCCCTTGGATTGGCTCAAAAGGGAGCACTGAGATTCAGGGATTGTGATCTCTACAGCAGTTTCAAGGATGCAACTTTGTCTTAATGCAGATCAGGCTTCCTGTTATGCTCACTGAGCCTTAAGTGAAGAGGCATTTCTCAACTAATGCCTGCACCCTGATATCTGATGATTTTATTGATGGATCTTCATCCCCACAAAGCACTGTTGTGGGGAATTATGTTCTGCACAGGGAGGATTGTGCAGTCAGTGACCAGCTTGGGAACCTGATCCCATCTCATTTAAATTTATAAATATTTAATTATAGAAACATAATGCCTGTTATTCTGATGGATCTTCCTGTGAACTTCCCGGCAAGTAGTACCCAGAATAATCAGGATATTCCTAAAAGCTAATAAAAAAAAAACCAAAAACAAACCTATTTTTTGCAAGAAAGGAGTGTTTTAAAAAGTGTCTGTTGTAGTAATGTCTTTGCTAGGCTCCTAGAGTCAATGCACTATGGACTAACTCCCTCGGGAGTGACGATTCTGAGTCATTTTAACAAAAGAGGAATCTTTCTGAAACCATTTTATTAGTATTGGTTTTAGAGCTCCTTTGAAGGCAATCCAATTCTTTTTTTTCTTTTTTTTTTCTTTTTTTTTTTTTTTTTTTTGGTAGCCTTAGCGCTTTCGTGCATGTGCTAGGATGGAATGTTCCTTAGAGACTGGTTTTCCTAGAAGTGGTTTAATGTGAAAGGCAGAACAAAGTGCAGCAGCAGGTGATGTGGAAATGTGGAACAGGCAGCAAAGTCCTCGCATCAGTACTGTTGGCTGGAGGAGGGCGGCGTTGCCTGCCTTTGTAAGGAACCCTTCGGCAGGTCTCGGGTCATTAGCCAGTAGTCCTGGCATGTAATAGTAATGTAATAATAGCAAATAATAACTGGCATGAGGCATGTCCGTGTCCTTTGCCTGTTTAGCATGGGGTTTGTTTCGCTCTTTCAGTCCCTCAGGTGTAAATAATGAAGGAGCAGCTACCTGCTCTCCCTGCAGGCAGGCGGAGGGCGGGCAGCGGGTGCCGTGTCCGAGCCCCGCCGCCGCTCCTCGTTACCCCCAGGAAAACTCCCTGGCCTGCGGGACACGGCTCTGCCGACCTCACCGAAGCTCACCGGCCGTTCGGGAGGCTGCAGGGCGGTGTGCTGAGCCCGGAGCTGCCGGCGGCCGAGGATGGGCTGCCGGGGAGCCTTCCCCCGCCGCGGGTCCCGGCGCTGCCGTCCCTAAGGAGGCGGGGGGACGCCGCTGCTCCCTCCCCCGCCCGGGGCGTTGCCGCCGCCGGGGTCTCCCCGCCCGGGGGTTGCCATGAAACCGAAAGCGGCTCCCGCCCGCGGGGGTGACAGCGGCGGCAGCCGGGGGCGGCGGCAGCAGCGCGTCCTCGCCGCGCCCCCGCCCGCCGGAGCCGCGCACGGAGCCGCGCCCGCGCAGCCGGGCCGGCCCCCACCGCCCGCGCCCCGCCGGCAGCGGCGGCCCCGGGCCCGGCCCGGCTCGGAGCGCGGCGAGCGCCGGCACAGGTGCGGCGGGGCGGGCGGGCCGCGGGTCCCGCCGGGGCCGGGGCGTGCCGGGGAGCGGGGCCGGGCCCGCGGGCGGGAGCTGGCCGGGCGGGCGGGGGCGACACCAACCCGAAGTCCCTCTGCCAGCCCCGCGGAGCAGAGGGAGGTCTCCGAGGGGCTGTTCTTCTCCGCTTAGAGAGGAGGCCCGGGTCGCAAAGCCGAAGTTGGCTCCCCGGGAGTTGTGCGAGGTGCGGCGGAGCCCTCGCCCCTGGCGCGAAGGTTCCCGCCTGGAGCCGGGCTCAGCCCAGCCCTGCCCGGGATGCGCCACGGCCGCCGCCCCCCAGGGATGCCGGAGGGAAAGGTAGGCCCGGTGCCCGCCCCAGATGTTGACGCAGGGCTGAAATTTTGGGGGCTAGAAAGGAGGCAAAGCCGGGACTGCTCGGATGAATGAAGAATGGTTTTGCGGCTCTGGTCTTTTCAGACTGCAGAGAACTGTAACAAGCATCCCCGCTGGTGTCAGCTGAATGCTGCTGCGGGGAGGGAATCTCCCCTCTGTGCTTGTGCAGGGAGTCTTCTGATTTTCCTTGATTAACGGCACTCTGGGAACATCTTGAGGCAGCAGGCTTTAACCAAACATTTTCAACACTCTTCATATTTAGAAGGAAAAATGAAGAGTTCCTATTGTTGGCACTTCTTGAATTGCTTTGCCTATTGTTAGGTTGGCTGCGTCTTCCCAGTGCCAGCCAAGAACAACTTTCCTCATAAACTTCCGTTTTATAAATACGGGATGGCTGAAAGGAGTGCAGTGATGCGCTAAAAATAGCTGGGTGTATTCAGGTCAGGCACATCTCCAGGCTGGCAGCAGAAACAGTTGTATTTTTAAACTCCCCTGCTGATTGCACACAGAGCATGCGGGTTTAGTGATGAAGGTAAAATTGGGGTGTTCTGGAATGCCCTTGTGCATGAGCCTTGGCCTGGCTGGTTTTTCGCTTCATGGTCTTTTGTCAGAGGACTGTGTTGTATTACTGCTTTTGAACTATGCGTGAGGTGTGGTGGTGATGTCTTGCACTCAGCCTAAAACCACCCAGGACAACCTCCTTTGCCATTAGCCATGATTATCTTGTTTTATTTCTGTTGTGCAGAGAAGCGTTTGCTGTGTTTGAGGACCCCTCTGTGCGAGTAGAAGGCAGAACCGCAGCCCTCGGCTGAAGGGAGTTTATAGTTTCAAGTCAGGATGGAGGGATGTGCCTGTGTGCAGGAGCAGCAGGAGACAGTGGGACCCTCTGGGTCGCTGTGACAGTCAGAAGCCAGTTGTTCCCAGCTGCTTGGCAAAGGAGATCTTGAAGAAGAGATTTGAAGTAGAACAGCCTGCTAATATCTGTCAAAAAAAAAAAAAAAAAATTAATCTGCCCTCCCAGCACACACTTGCTCAAATACATAACAAGGAAGCAGTGGAGCCTGTTTTCATTCCTTGAATGGAGAAGAAACCTTTATATCATTGGAGGCGATGGTGGGGGCAAGTGGAGGGAGACTAGAACAGGCTTTGAAAGTGAAGAGGTTTTGTGTAGTGGGAAAGTGGAGGGATGGTGAGAGGTGATGTGGTTGTAGCTGTGGCTTAGAAAAATGATCCCTGTGGCAGCACAAAGGGTGGATAAATGAGTAAGATATTATTTTAATATTTATTATTATTATTATTATTATTATTATTATTATTATTATTATTATTATTATTATTATTATTATTATTATTATTATGTAAAATATTTCAAGATAAGTAAGTGTTTGGAAATTAGTGTTTTCCCCATTCCTGGAAGTGTTCAAGGCCAGGCTGGATGGGGCTTTGAACAACCTGGTTTAGTGGAAGGTGTCCCTGCCCATGGCCATGTGGCTGGAACAAGATGATCTTTAAGGTCCCTTCCAACCCAAACCTTTGATTCAATGAAAACCAGAGGATGATGTTGACAGATGACAATTTTATTTGTGTTAGAAGACAAGAAATACTGTATTATACAGAGACATGAAGCAGGAAAAGTTGGTGAGGTATTGTGAAGATCTAACACTTAAAGCCTGAGAGAGCTTTATGAGGGTTATGGAGCTGAGTGGAACAGGGTCAGGTTGTGTCAGACTGGGACATGGGCTGTGCAGAAGAAGGGCTGTGGGGGAAGCTTGGGCTCATCATGCTACTCCTGGGCTGGTCATCATCCCCAGCCCAGATATGAGAGGAGAGGCTGCATTCAGCCTGTGCAGGAAGATGATCTGTGACGATAGGGCACATCTCTGCGTACCTGGCAGGAAGCTTTAGGGTTAGAAACAGAAAAGTTGTAAGCTACTAAAAGACAAGATTCAGAGGAACATCATGAAGGGAGAAAGAAAAGCTTGTGGTGCTCACAGGGTATTTATGGAGGTTTGAGGGGGTAAGGAATCACAGCCAGGATGGGACAAGATTTTAAAGCTAGAAAGCTGCTCTTGTAGACTTGGACAAAAGGAATTCAGATGACTGCAGAGGGCAGAAACTAGACAGTTCTTTATTTCACCAGACTGGCTCCCTAAGGAGCAGCTCTTACACAGCTGTCAAAGCTGTGGGACTGGTCAGGAGCTCTTCATTCTGTGCCTCGTATTGCTTGGGTCACTTTGCAAAGTCCCTTCATTGGGCAGGTACAGACTTGTAGGGTGCTTTATCTCCTAGACTTTATTTGTGCCCACCTTAAAGTTATCCTACAGCCCTCTGTCTCCTTCAGGTGACAAAAAAGTCTGACCCTTTGTTTTTGCATAAATGGACATAATTCATCATCAGGAATCATCTGGCTAGGGAGAGATATTCCTTTCTCTGGTTTCTCTGGGAGTCTGTGAGTTGTAATTTTCTTGGTCTTCTGATTCTGTGGAGGCAGTTGGTGGTGGCTGCAGGGATTCAGGTAATTTCTGTTGTCTCGCAGACATTCCATTCCTGGGAGCATTCCCTGCCCAGAGCAGCATGGCAGCCTGAGGGTGCTGCTGCAGGACCCAGCCAGCTGGCTGGGACACCTTACAGCCAGTGTGCCCTTGGGTCTGGGCCCTCAGGTGAGGATTTCAGAACCTCTTCTTTTGCTTTCTGGGGCTTTTCTCTCCAAATTTCTCAGCAATAACTGTGAAGGGTTAATGATCACACTGTTAGTCATCGGTCCCTTATCAGTACCAGTTTGGGCTGCAAGTGTGCAGTTGTTCCACTGTCTTCCTTCAGCCCAGGAAAAAAGCTAAGCTCTTTACCCTGGTGTGTGGCTAGGCTCGGGAAAGTGAGGAAACTTGAGTCATGATGTATTGTTAATAAAAATGTTGCAAAAATTTCCAGTTTCCCCTGCTCAATATTATAACAAATACACAAGTGTGTGAGAAACTGTCTGCACCTAAACCACAGTGGTTTTGATATGGGATTGCCCAGAGTTCTCTGTAGTTAAGCATGTTTGTCTCTCACTCTGGGAGTGGGACTGATAAAGCAAGTTTTTGTGTGTAATATCCTGACAAGGATTCTGTATGGGTAAGTAAGTTGCTGTGAACTTACTTTGCAGAAGACTATATCAAAATATAGAAGTTACTTACTATTATTATACAAAGCCACCTAGTAAGTAACCAAACCTCAAGGTTGGGAACCATCTGCAAAGCAGTTTTTCCCAAAGTAGGTGCTGTGAGACATGAAGTGGTGAGGTGGTCAGACATGTGCTAAGTCTTGGTTCACAGTCTTATCTGCTATATTCTTGTGCTTGAAACTGGAATGTGGCCCTTTGAAAGAAACAAAAAAAATGCTGTGTCTGCCTGGCTGTGGCAGCATGCTTAGGCAGAGCAGCACAGCTTTCCACTGCCTGCTGCCTTTGGAGAAGGGGCCATGGGAAGGCACCACTCCTGGTTCTTACCTCTGTAAATCTCCAGCCTGTCCTCATGGGAGGGACTTTTTAAGAGCACATCCTTTCTCCTGTTGATTTCTTTTCTTTTAAGAAAAGAAAATGGTAACAATCTTTGCTGTCACCACTTACCCAACAGCAAGTTTATTGGGTCCCCAATAGCATCTGGGTTTTTACATTAGAAGTTACATTTTCAGTGACAGCTGTGGCTACAAAAATGTGTGTCTGCATGTCATCAGTATGTGTTAAAAAAAATAAGCTCATCCTAGTAATTCAGATGAATAACCATTGAGTTGATTCACAGATTTCTGTATAATTGCTGATAAAGTTCTTTATTAAGGCTGCATCAAAGGGTCTGGGCATGGAAAACTAAAACCAAGAATCTCTTGTGCCTCAAACAGATATTCATGGTCAAACCAACTGAATGGTCAAATCACCTGAAGTCTTGAATAGTGTGTCCCTATAGGGCAGAGAAAGAGATGTGAATTTGAAAGCCCCAGAGACCTAGTTCTGCAATTTAATTTGTAATGGCAAATTATTTGTTAGGAAAAGTGAGGACTTACTTTGGCTTCAGTACACTAAAAGATAAAAAATTAAAGCTTATTAGTTATCCTGCTCTGTCCCTTACTGTTTTCGGGGGGTTTTCCAGTAACTTTTGTTTCTTTATTTTATTTTTCTGTCCCTTCATTCTGTTTCCTATAAATGCTGTTGCTGACTGTGTTTTCACTCAAGTTCATCCCCTTGAGTTTGCTTGAAACTCGATCAGGATTTCAGCACTCTTGGTGCTGGAGAAGGTCAAGGGCTGCCCATGAACAATAACACTGGCCCACTGCTCTCTACTCATCTGCAGAGTCAAACTGTTTAAAATTAAGATCCTGCTCCCACTCAACTTCTCCATTTGGGGTTTCCCCCAAAGCTTCCCAGAAGCAGATGGCGCTTCCTGGAGCCAAGCTTGTAAAGCACTACACTTTCTGCAGCTCTGCCTCCTCCCAACAAATCCATCTGGATGTGCCCTTGCCTCAGAGCTGCCAGGCTCAAGGAAAGCCTGTGTAGAAGCTGTTGTGCTGTTCTGATGTCAGCCTGCTCAGAGGTGGTGTGTGGTCTACAGCCTGACCAGGAAGCAACCTGAGGACAGGTGCTGATGGCAGGGACAAAAGGGAACCTTCTAGGTTCAAAAGCTTGACCGTAGAGAGGAGCTTAGGCTGTGCTGAAATGAAATGTGTGAGAAATGTAACTCAAATCAATTTAATTGATCCCAAAAAGAAGTAGCATGCCTGCAAATCGGTGACTTTCTCTTTGCCACTGACTTCATGATGCAATGATTTGTCTGTTCCAGAGCTTCATGGAAGGTTCAGGAAAACATGCTGTAGGCTGAGATACCTCCTGGGAGGGGGGATGGAGATTGAAATGTGTTAGAAATGCTTTGGGAGAAAGTTCAGTTAAAGGGAAAAGGCAAAAGAGGGTGTGTGTTGCATTAAGTACAAAAGAGAATAGAAACTTTCTTTGGAAAATTAGTATTTTAAATAACAGGAGACTTAAAAATTATTGCTTTCAGAGAAAATACAATAGCTTACTTTAGGAAAGGAAGGGAAAAAAATGAAAACAAGAGACCAGAAAGCAAAGGAAGAGGGCAGAGGAGGATAAAGAAAGAGTGGGGGTAGAGATGGAGCCTAAGGCACTGCCATAAGGGCAGCACATTTTGGCTGGGGAGGGAGGCTGCCAAGAATCCTGTGTGCACAAGTTCAGACTAGAAAACCGTAAGGGTTTATGGCCACTTAAGTTATTGCAAAACCATACAAAATGTTTATTTTCTTAAAGTGGATTTTATTTCCGTGTGAGAGCTCTGTTTGAATGTGACATGCCTGTGCAGCCTGTGACATGAGCTGATGTGACTGAGCCAGTGCTGCTTCCTCTGTGAGTTGCCACTTCACTTCCTGCAATGCGTGGGTTCACCTGGGTTTGCCCAGGCCACTGTGGAGGGCTTCACAGGATTGGACCTGGGTGTTTCTTATGTCCTTGTATGTTTCCTGCTGTCCTTGTACTCTTCCTTTGATCACATCACTCACCAGTTTTGTGGAAGGTGAAATCTACTCTGTATCTTGGATTCCAGCTGTGAGAAACGTCCTTGGTAATCCTGTGTTGCTCCAGATGGTAAAATCTGCAGTCCTACATCATTGCAGTAAGATGAAATACATTTCAATGGCTTGCCTTTTATCCTAACACTTCTAAAACATTTTCATATGTGATCTTTTCAAAGCTACTTTGGGGGATTTCCACTCCCTTGCAGTTTTAAAATGCTTGTACTTCTGTGTTAACCACAAAGCTCGTGCTGGTACACTCTGTCTCTGTCTCTCTCTCATTTTCTCCCCATCGAGGACCAGCTACAGTTTCCAGGTATGGCTTTACCAAAATGTGTCTTGTTAACACTGGCAGGAGCCAGAATTATTTCTTATTTCTGAAGGGCTATTCAAGGGATTGGCACACAGGGGTTGGGGAAGGCTGCAGACCCAAAAACATCTCAGGAAACAAGTTCACCCCCTGAACCAGCAAAGCGGTGCCGTGATGTTGTAGGGGTGAGAGGCAGAGCCTTCCTGCTGAGATTTCTGTTGGTTCTTGGGAAGGTGATAAAACATTCAGGGATTGCCACAGAGGTGACAGCAACAAGGCTATTTTCCAGCTGTGAATGAGGTTATTTTAAGGCATAACAACATCTTGTTGATTAGAAATAGATTTCTTGATATTGCAAAATTAATTAATTATTTTTAGAACCTCCAGGGAAAACAGTAGCTGTAGCAAATAAGTAAACTGACTGTAAAATCTAAGCTGCTTCAGCACCAGACACACTCTATTAGTTGTAAGAGTGTAGTTTTAATTTTTTTTTTTAAATGCTGTGTTGTAACCTGGGTCTTAAAACCCGATGAAGCCTAGTCTTATGGGAATTAATTGTAATGCTTGACTGTACCTCTATGCAAAGGAAACCCCACTGTCGTACTCTGCTTAGTGAAAATTTGCCTATGGAGATGAGCAAACTGATGCTTGCTTAGTAAGGTTTTACTGTGCCTTGAGGATGAGGTAATACTACAGTTGAAACTTCAATAGTATAGTGGTGTCTATATACAAAAGGAAATGTTTATTTGGCTGTCCTCTGCAGCAACATCCCCTGGGGTGCAGGGGGGCTCAGGCACATATCCAATAAGAAATTGTTGCTGTTAGGAGCACTCTCTCCTGGGTACCAGCAGGTCACTGCCCTGCAGCTTTTAAGTGATTAGGACATCATCAGAGCAGTTCCTGGGGTGACCCTGAGTGTTAGCAGTGGGTCTGTGTTGGTGCAACAAGGGATCCTTTCCCTCCTCAGCCTCTGTGCTGGAGGGACACACATGATGCAGCCAGGGTCCTTCTCTCACATGGGGAATGTGTTTTGTTGTCAGCAGCCAAAATGTTTTAACTCTTCTTTGGGCTGGAAGGGACAGGGATGATCCCCCAATGATGTCAGATGTAATCATCTCCTGTTTTTCACATTATTCCATGTAACTTGCTGTATCTTAAATATGTATCTCAAACTGTATAGATACTTTCGGTCATTCTTTAGCAAACTGTTACCTCTTCCACTCTGTGTGTTGAGTTGGGGCATATATTTCTTGTCCCCAGAATAGTGGGGTTTTGGAGGGCCTTAGAGTAGCAAATCATGCAGCTTTGTTATTTTCATTCAAAAGTACTGGAGGCAGCTAATCTGTTTATAAATTTAATAGTTTATAAGGCAGCTTGGAGAGGGTTGTTTTAATGCAAGATGTGTTCCCCTCTGTCTCATTTCTGCCTGTTACCTCCCAGTGAAGTGACTTAGACCTCCAAATTTGACAAAACTTTTCCTGCTGTGACTAAGACAGTTCTGATCTACCATAAAAGGTCGATAATTTTAGAGGGAGGGACAGGGCATCTTCTAAGTCTTGTCCCAACCAATGTCTTAGGGCAAAGCAACAGAGCTTAATTAAAGCTACAGAAAGGTAGGTGCATAACTTTTTTTCTGTGCCCTGTTGTATGTATGACATGGAAGCTGGTATGTGAGGAAGGTGCTTTTTACTGGGAATACCCCAGTCCTGGAGAGTGGCTGAGCATCACCCTCCCCTCATGCAGTGAAACCTGGCAGAAGCTGGGCTCTCAGCCCCATTTGCTGGCTGGATCCTGTCTTGTCCATGTGTGATGATCAGATCTGTGATAACAACCTGGATATTTTCTCTTCTCAGTCTGAGACAAGGTGGCACCCAGTGCCTGTGCCTGGCTCTGCTGTCCTGGAAGTTTCGGCTGTAGTGGTGCACTCACAGCTCATGGGATAATGTGCTAACCTTTTAGGAGGGCTTGGCTTCGTATGAGAGAAAACAGGAAAAACAGGGTCTCTAAAAAAAGCAACCACATCATAAGGAATGGTTTTTCCTGTGTGCAGAAAGTATGTTTTTATGGCTGGAAGAAGTTAATCTGTCCACAGTAGTTCAATGTGATATCAAGGTTCCACACAGCCTCTTGTCATTCTGACTGCTGGTGCTGTAGATAGCAGCAGTGCTGTAGATAGAAAGCAGCAGGCTTTAAAATGTTGATGCAATTTTATATTCTAAAGTAAGTAAGTCATGCCCATGCTGATTTTTCTCCTTATTATTACGTTCTGCTCAGTTTCTGAACAAGAAGCAATTCTAAGTGTGGAATATTTTACTGAAAAATGTTTTGGCTCAGTTTGGTGTGGTGGTAGTTAAAACAGGTTAGCTCACAATTTATAAAGTTTATTTTTGTTAACAAAATTCTCCCACTTGGATTATTTCCAGTGAGGTTAAGGCATCTGCATAGAAAGAGTTGTTCCAGAAGCATTTTGCTTGTGCAGCTTGTGCTGCAGGCAGGGCTGGGATGCTGAAGTAGTGGGAAGATGCAGCTGGGAGCTCTTTGTACTGCACTGCCTTTGAGCTCCCACTCACTGATAGCTGTTAATAGGACTTGGACTTAGCTTCTAGTGATTAACACCACTTTTTTTATGTGTGGGTAGAATTAATCCTATTTATTTCAGTACAGGGAAATCCTTCTTTTTTTTAATGTGTAGATTTTCAGTTTCCATAGATTGGGGGGTTTTGCGTGTGTGCTGTTGCAGTGGAGTTGCAGTGAGAATCCCTTTACAGTGTGCACTGTGTCTGACACAAGAGCATCATTATGCAGCATGAGCCTGCTGCTCTCTGCTATTTCAAACCAGCATTACAATTCACACGTGTGCTGAAAAATTGCAGCGTACACAAAGGCAGGGCACCTTCCCCTTGCTGGAAGCTGTGAGCAGACAGAAGTGAAAGCTACCTCAGGCCCTGCCTACGCTGGCCAGGCATCAGTGTAGGCAGGAAATTGATTCAGATAACCCTTGGGTGCTCTCACTGTCATAAAACAGCAGTTTTTCCCCTGACTGTTTCCCTTTGGCTTCAGCTCAGAGAGCCCGTGTGCTGGAAGCCAGAAGCGGGAGCAAAGCTGCTGCAACCCACCCTGAGTCACTGGTGAGTGCTGGGATGGGAATTACACGCTGCCTGGGCTGGTTTGGATCGCATCCCACCGAGTGCCGGCTGGCACAGGGCTGCTGTTTCTCAGCTCCTCTGAGTCTCCCCAGATGACTGACACGGGCACCTCTCCAGCTTGAGCAAAGCACTGCCATCCACAGGCCGCCTCCTGGGGCAGCCCATTTCTTCCAGCAGAACAGCTGCAAGCCCTGCAGCAAAGCTCCTGCAAGGCTGGCAGCAGCAGTGAGCTCCCTCATCCTCTGGGCACCCAGAGGTTTCCGCTCTGCCCTCTGAGCAGGCAGCCTCTCCTTTCCCCTGGAATGCTCTTTCCTGTGTCCTGCAATACTATCCTGGGCGAGGCTGAGGTGGAGGAGGTGCTTTCATGGAGATGCCAAGAGTCTCCCTTTTTAGGAGTGGGATCTGAGTTGGGTGCATTATGAAGGTGTTTCGAGAGATACAGGCTCTCATTTCAGCAAGAGAGTTGGAAGGTGATGTACCACAGCAGAATTCTCCTTGGAGAAAGAAATGGGAGTGATTTTGGTTGATTTAATGAGCAGTGAGAGCTCTGGAGGAGTTTCTGGATGGGATTTTGGGCTGCTGACTTTCTTTTTAATGTGTCCCATAAGTTTTTTTGCCTAAAACATGTCACTCCAGCTGGAGTTGCTGGAGTTAAGGGAGATCCCTAAAGGCAAAATGGGTAAAACATAGAAGTTTTTTGTTGGTGGTTTTATTTTAGTGTGTTTTTACACAGTGTGGCATTAGCTTGCTAAACCATACCATTAGATGATTTAAGTGCTGGAGCATGATAGGACTGGGGAAATTGGATGCCAAGTAAATGGGAGAGAGAGCAGTAAAAAAAGAGAGGAAAGAAACTTGTTTCAGAGTTGTCACCGACTGACGGCAGAGTTCTTCATCCCCTGGATGGTCCATGCTCTGGAAATTAATGGTGATGGCTCTCCATCTGCCTTAGAAGCAGCAGGCACACTCTGCTGCTGGCATCTGCTACCGAGGCAGCCCAGACATGAAACTGGTAATCCCTCAGGCTGCATTTTGTCATCTCTGGTTGACGGGAGGAAAATAGAATTGCTTCTTATTAGGTGCCAGGGAAACAGGAACCCCATTTTCAGAGGAGGAAAGATGTTTAAAAATGAAAGAAGCAAATGGGCAACCACGTCTGGTTTGAAGCAGAAGGCTGTTCATTTGGAGGGACCAAACAGGGTAATTTGCAAACTCCTGTAGGAATAATAAGTCTTTAATGGCTGGAATATGATTACGGCTCATATTCCTGAGGGCTACTAGTGTTAGTTGATCAATTGTGCTGGAGTATGTCAGACATTCAGCCTGGTGAAAGGCAGGGAGACTCTCACAAGCTGGGGAGGTGAATACTGTGTGTAACCACTAACGAGGGTGCTGAGTTACTGGAGGACTTAAATGTTGGCCGTGGAATACATTTTAATTGGTTAAGTGCTTTGGTGTGTTTTTGAATCAGGCACATTATCTGTCTGCAGGATTTCCTCACCCAGTATGGATTGTTAAAGTAGAAAGGAAAATGGATGTTGTTCTCTGAAGCCCGAGGTGCTGTGTGGCAGCTCACTAATTGCTGCTTTCCTGGGCCAGGAGGGGCTGCAGGAGGGAGGGAGGGAGGGAGGGCGGGCAGAGTGTCAGCACTGGGCACACTGTTTCATGCCAGGCACAAGGTTGTTAATGGTGATGTGCTGGCCCTGCTTCCCTCCAAAAGCAGCAACTGCCCTCAGTGACCTTACAGGAGATGAGTGAGAGCTCTCAGAGAGATGCTGATGCCAGTAAGAGTGAATCCAGTGACTGACAGGGCAGGTGGTGCACACAGAAGGAAAATAGCATCCCCATAGCACAGCTGTAAAACTGAGCTTATGAAATGGTCTGGGAGCTCAGGTGTGTTGTGCTTTCACACAGTCCTGTAAGGAAAAAGTCCTCTGAGTGCAAAGCTGCAAGAAATGCCAACCAGAGGGGCTCCAGGGTTTGAGCTCCTTGCAAAAAAAAAAAATAAAAAAATAAAAAAAAAAAAATAAAAAAAAAAAAAGCTGCAAAGTTGAGGGAGTGGTGGCAAATCTCAAGGTTTGTGACTTAAGGCTTGGAACAAATTTTGATGCTTTTTCCTATTGGAAAATTAATGTTGCATTCCTGTGCTGTGTATGTTATGATAGGTTGAAAGAAAAACTTATGTCACACTTCTGATTGCAACCCTGCTTTTCTTCTTTTCCCACCACTTCTTTCAGACAGAATTAATACAGCCAAAAACTTGCACATAATTAAGTAAAATAAGAGTTTACTGCTAGAAATGAATGATCAACAAGAAAAAGAAAGATGTCAAATTAAGAGGCTTCAATTCCTGTAACACCTAAACTGAAGGTAAAATCTCCCTGCTGCCTTTTTTTTTTTGTATGCTCCTTGCTGTGAACCACAAAGCCATCTCCTGCTTGAACCAGTGCAGTGAATTTATAATTCATGTGGGTGGGCTCTACTTTAAGTGGAGATTTTCCTGGTGAACATTAAGGCCAAAACTTGGCCTCTGCTTTCCCCAGCTGTGTCTGAGACTCTTTTGAGGCTCTTAAGTTTTTTAAGACTAAGAACTGCTGCAAGAAAAGAAAACAAAACAAAAAAATCAAAAACCAACCAAACCATAAAAATCTCAATTCTGTGTAATAATTTTCAGATTGTGAAGCTCTTTTCCAAAGAAGTGTGCTTTGATGCTTGTAGCGTAAACTTTGCTTTGTGGTTCTGAGTGTTTCATTGTTCTTCCATAGCTGGCACCACGTTTCCCTCTGAAACCTGTCTCCCCCCTGCAGATGAGAGCCCTCCTGCCAGCAAGCAGCCTGCTGCATGCGGTAGCCGAGGCAGAGTGGCTGCCAGGGAGTATTTGAAGAGCTTCTCCTTGTGTCTGCTTCGCTTCCCAGTGCAGCTCCCATGGCCTGTGACGAACCCGCTGCTCTCTTGGGCATCTTCACGCGGCAGAACTCCTCCAGCACCAACTCTTTGGACTTCGAGCCCGACGCCGACTACAAGTTTGTGGAAAGCCTGGAGGAGCGGTACAAGTGCGCCTACTGCCACCTGGTCCTGCGCAATCCCCACCAGACGGGATGCGGGCACCGCTTCTGCCAGCAGTGCATTCTTGCTCTGAGGTGAGAGCAGACTCCTCCTGTGTCTTGTTCCCTTTCCTAAAAAAAACCTCCACATCTTCTATAAATCAGCATAGTGCCATAGTAATATTACCGACCCAGCAAGAGGCTGCAGGAATCAATGGAAGGGCTCTGCAGTGACTGCATGCTCAGTGTTTTAAAGGCGTCTCTAAAAACCTTACCTGGTGCTGGTGAACCACAGGGGAGTCAGCATAAAGAAACTGTTGATGTAAGCTGATAGTGCTGTGTGAGATGCTGCTGTGGTCTCTCTGCCATTGTGCTCTTCAGAGGAATTTGCTGCATTGATGTCTCTCGGTCTTGGTGCTGGTGGTTAGATTAGGCTGTGTTCATCTGCTTCGGTATAATTCCTCTGAATTTAGCAGCATTATAAGACTGATGTTAATGTTACCTGATGCTGCAGTCAGATCACAAGGCTGCTGGCATTCCTTTTGCTTGATACAAATGAGTTTGCCCCCCAGACTGTCTGGGAATACATTATGGACTCTTTGGTGTACCTGAGGGCAGCATTTCACCTGGAAAGATTGCAGAGGAGCCTCTTCATGTGGACGGATGTCACTAATTACCTTTTGTGAATGCTTCATGTTTGCTGCTTTGTCTCTGGGTTGACTCCTTTTGCACTGCCTCTGTGACTGTTTTCCTGCTACCTATTACAGGATTTCTGGAAGCCTTTTAAGAAAGAAACCATTAGATCTTCTTTTACTGGTGTAGCAAGGAGGGCACTGCTTCTAGTAGACAAAGGCTGGGTTTAAAGCACACAGTGAGATTTTTTGAGATATGACATTTGTGAGCTGCAGATGGTCAGAGAGTGATGAAGTCCTCTTAATTAAAAAACATCTTGTGGTTTTTACCATTGAACACTCTTAGGGCAAACTCTGCTTTCTGTTACGTGTTCATGGTTGCTGCTTTATGCCCTCTTTGAGCTGTTGGCAGAATTTGGCTGTGTAGTTGCCAGATGAAAGTGTTTTTAAAGGATTTTTTTTTTGTTTTTATGCTATCTACTGCTGACTTCTGTCAGAGTCAGATTATAGCACAGCCCAATTTAATAAAATAAATTGAATTTCCTGTGGGTTAACACGACTCTTCTTTTGATCTAGAGAGTTAAATGCAGTACCCACCTGTCCTGTCGACAAAGAAACAATAAAAATGCATGAGGTAAGTGGCTGTAGTTTTATTTCAGCAGTCAGCATTTACATGGGAAAGGCAAGACAACTGAGAACAAGGTGGCTTTTAGTCCTCAGGGCAGAGCAGTTTTTTGTCTCTGAAATAATGCTAAAGGAACAGTGTACTCAGTGATGCTCTCCCAGGAAAGAATTATGGCTGTCTAGATAAAGCTTCATTTTATACCTCATGTTTTGAAGTTATTTCATTTTAGTCTTCTGTATTTCCAGTAAAGTGTTGAAGAATTTCACAAAGCTTTGAATCCTCCCAAGTCAGCAGATGTCTGTTTTTTTATGGATATTTTATTGACTTGCTTTTTAAATGCCCTATCTTGCTGGGATATCTTGTTTATCTGATTGTCTTCATTTTAACTTGGCTATAATTTGCTTTCTTGACTATCTCCATTAGATCATATTAATCCTGAAGACCTAATTTACTTTTGGGTAACTTTTAGATGAAAAGAAAAGTTCATCCTTTTTATTTTGTAAGCTATTGTTGGTTTTGGTTGTTTTGTTTTATAATGGATTCATTTGTCCTTATTTATATTACAAGGCTTAGAAGTATACTATATACCAGGGAAATCAAATATCTCCTTCTTCTCTCTCCTACTCCTGATAGGAAATTATAATCAGACTGTTCACATGATTTTCATTTTTCATTTGCCATCTTCTACTTGCAAATTTTGATGACAACAATGCAGGAAGATCTCTAAATAAGACTGAGAGTTTGCTCTGGGGGCTTCGTTTGCTTCTGCATACACAGCTGAGAATGGTGCTGCGTCTCAGATGTGACAGAAAGGATATCTCAGCATCGCCTCCATCCCAAAGGCACTGCTTGAGCATAGTGGAGCATGCACAGAGCTGGTTTGGCCTTCAGGGGCTGTTAGCTCCATCTGCTTTCTTTTAGTTACAGCAGGCTCTGGCAGTGGTTATACAGCTCCTGTGCTACTAGTCCTGCTGGCTGTGGGATAGATCAGCATCTGTGGAACAACTATGTTGGGGGAAAAAACCCCTGTGCTTACTAGAAATGTCATAAATGGTTTAATTTATAGTTTTAATACAAATTTTTAATATGAATTATCAAGAGCCATACTCACAATTACGTCATTTACACTTGAACACCTAGAAGATCTGTAGTGATGTTTTGTTCTTTTATATTATTTATAAAATCCTGTGTGACTGCATATTAAGGCTGGTTTGCTTCCTTTGAAGGTATTCAAAGACAACTGCTGTAAAAGAGAAGTTCTCAACTTGCATGTGTTCTGCAAAAACTTCCCTGACTGCAATTCAAAAATAATTCTGGGACGATATCAGGTTGGTTTGCTTGATCAAATTTTGAAGCTTTTGATTTTCATGACAGCTCTGTGTATTTATGATCAGCTAAATTCCCGTGATTGTCTTTAGAGTTATTGTAGCAATGTGGTTTAAGTACAAAGATTATGACAGCTATACACTGTAAGTAGCATATATTACAGCTTTTAGCTTGTTCCAGCTTTGCCTTAGGGGTTTTTCTTAATAAGAACCATTTGCTTTATGTTGCCTTTGTAAATCACAGTGTCCGTTCATATTCTGAATGCTTAGGTGATTATTGATTTGAGGAAACTGGTCACACTGGCCATTTGGCATTTAATCTGCTGGTGTGTGTTGCAGGAGCATCTGCAGCAGTGTTTGTTTGAAAGCATGCAATGCACTAATGATGGGTGTCTGGATCAAATTCTTCGCAAAGACTTGAAAGAGCACTTGAGCCAGCACTGTAAATTCCGGGAAGAGAGGTGCCAGTACTGTAATACATATGTGGTGTTAATTAACATAAAGGTAAGACTATGAAGCATTCCCAGGAATTCATAGCACTTGTTTCCCCTTGACATTGCTGAGTGAGAAGTTTCCAGCATTGCAATGGCACTTGACTCCTGAAACAAAAGTTGGCTGAGTAGCTGAAGGAGAAAATATAATAATTGTGCTTCAGATCATACCAATTATTGATGCTCTCTTATGAACAAGATGATATGGCATGCATTTGTATGTTTGGGATTACTTTTTGCATTTATTTATTTCCTCTGTATATACTACTTTACAAAAATGAAAGCCATTGTCTTGTTCTGTTTCTTTTTCTTCAGAACCATGAGAAAAATGACTGTCCTGATTATCCTGTGCCTTGTCTCCAAAACTGTTCACAAATAATTCTGAAAAAAGAGGTACTATTATTTTTTTTTCAGATACTGCAATTCAGCAGGTCACATATATTTATGAAAACTGAAAGCTATGCTGCAGACTACATCAGCCCATGCCAATAAAATTTCATTGCTCTAAGTGTTTCCTTTGTTCGATCCTAAAAGGGATATATCTCCCATCTTCTGAGTGGATTATTCTGTCGCTGCAAGCCATTGGTGTTTTGCAGCATGGAAAAACACCTGGCTTGCTTATTGATTCTGAGTACTCATTTTCCTGGTAAGGTCATTGGTGGTGTCATGACAGTGGCCTTTATTCACCCTTTTTGCAGGCATTTAGATGTTATTAGTGCTTTGAATTACTAAGTATTTATTTAATCACAAACTGCTTAATACTTGCAGATTGAAAAGCACCATGCTGTGTGTCCCGAGGCAGAAGTGGACTGTCCATATAAGCAGTACGGCTGTCATGTAAAGGTACTGTTTTACTGATCTTTGTCTGTACCAGGACTGGACTTTGTCTCCCAAACCAATCAGAATAATTAAAATAACCCCTTTATGTTCTTTCTTAACCATTTCTGCTGGCTAAGCTGAAACACTAGAGAATCAGGACTGCCCTTCCCTCGCTTTCAGGGCATAAAGGAGACATTTTGAATGTTTGCATCATTAAATTTTTTACCAAGAGCTTCAAAAATCTGCCTATCTTACTATTTTATTCTTTCACTTCCCCCCTCTGTCTCACTAAGGTTAAAAGAGGGAAACTTGCTGAACATGAAAACAGTGCCCTGAGGGAACACATGCTGCAGATTTTAGACAAGAACTCCCGACTGGAAGAACAGGTAAGTCATATTTAATGAGAACTCTTCAGCAGTTCTTAACTGGTTAGAGGATGATACGAGATTCTACATTTGTTGCCTGGTTTATCTCATCCACATTTTAAATTACTCTTTTTATAGTCTTTCCACACCTCAGAAGACAGAATATGCTCTTCTGGTGAAGTCAGTGAATTACAGGGAAACCTCTCTGTGCTCAGGCATGTATATTCTACACCAGGCACAGTGGGAGGCTCCTCTTGCTATTGCTCACCTCATTTGCTTTCAGTCTCTGTTTTACAGTGGATATGGAGTTTAGAGATAAAGCATTTTAAAGGTTCACTGGCTGGCCAGGTTGCTCCAAAAAGCAGCCTTTAGCTGCCCCGGTTACTGCTCTGTGTGGAAGCAGCACGGAGGACAGCAGCTCTCTGCTCAAGATCACTTCTTTGGCTCCCAGCAGGAGACACTGGGTGTACGCCCAGTGCTGTTAACTGAATGGATCCAAACTGATGGGGGACTTGCTTTTTGCTTGTTTATGCAAGAAATAAGAGCCCCAAACTGCTAAAACTTGGTTTTTAAGTGTATATCCTTCACTGAATCATCTCTTCTGCTGGTTAGACCTCAGTAAAGGAAAAAAATGCATATACATACACAGAGAAACACACATGCACATGTGCATGTAAGTATATATTGTCCCACTGTAGAGCCAAATGGACCATCATGTATGGAAATGAGAGATAGGAGCCTCTTCGCACCTGGAGCCACACAGATCTGCTCAAAACTCTGATTACCTTATATGCAGTTCTTGCCAGTGCTTATTCACAAAGAGTGAATTAAGGAGTGCTCTATCGAGCTCACTTAGAGGATTTGCATTGTAAACTTTTCCACTCTCTTACATAGTCAGATATGTTATCGTTTCTTCAATGTATGTTTTGTTGTTCCTTAGCATTTATACTCTGATTTTTCCTTCTGTAGATATCTGACCTGTATAAGAGCCTGGAATGTAAAGAGATTAAAATCCAGCAGCTAGCAGATGCCATTAAGAAGTGTGAGAAAGAATTCAGACAGTATACACAATTGTTTGGTAACAATAGCAACTTGATGGTAAGCACTCAGGTGAGACATTGATTTTACCTTTTTTACCAATTGCTTTCTTGCATCCTGAAATATGTTTCTCCAGTAACAGTTGTCATTAATAGCACAGCCTTCTCAAAGACCTTCTCATTTTTTACGATATGTTATTATCTTTTCATTTTAATTGATACAGAAGTTTGGATATGTAATCTGAGCAAAAAGCACTGTACAAATCATTACGGTCAGATGCCCAGGGCAAATGTGCAGGTGTAAATTTGAATAATGAGTTGAATGGAGTGGTGCAGTGAGAATGGGTTCTGAATGAGGGATGACTTCTCAGTCTGTAAATGAGCTGAATTAATCATGAAGGAGCACTGGGATAAGTTCCTAAGCCAGCACAGCACTTTGAATGCATCATATCGTTGATACTGCTGACATGCTAAAGACTTCAATATCTTAATTCAAAGCAAATAACTGGTTTTATGGATATCTCTTGTGTCTACTTCCCACCCTCTTCCAATGGCATGAACTGGGAAGGCTCTGGCTAGTCACCTGGATAAGTCTGCACGCCTGGAATCACAAGTGAAACAGCTAATACAGATGGCAAACCAGCAGCAAAGTAAATTAGACCTGCGGCCCCTGTTTGACACAATTGAAAACATGAAACAGAAGATTGCCCTGATGGAGACGTACGACCAGCGTATGGGTACGTTGGCACTTTCCTGCACAGGCAGGGGAGGTTTGCTGATTTTCTGGTGGCTAAGTGGAGACTCTGGTGCTACACCCAATCAGTTGGAGCTCTTCACTAGAAAGGGCTTTCTTCTTGCATTCTGAGACCAAACTGTGATGGTGTGTGCGGTGTTCTCCTGCCTTTCCCTACTGCACAATGTCTCCTGAACTCCAGTGGCACTGCAGGGCCACAGAGCTGGCCTTGGTTTGCCTCCTGCACTGTGATAGAGGCTGTGGTGCTATTCAGGCATTCATGATTTATAGTTGCCAGCTTTTCTTATTGAACCACTAGCTGCAGTTACAGTTTTAAAAAGTTAACAGTTCATAGCCTGTACTCAGACTTGGGTAGATCAGTTATGCCAGCTTGAGTCTGGGCTCTGATAGCTTTATTTTACCAAATGTCTCTCTTTTTTTTTTTTTTTTATCCTATTTCTTTTTTTTGCCTCCTCTCTCAGTTGTTTTGGAAGATCAGTCCAGCAAACATGATCTCCAGATCAATATTCACAAAGCACAGCTCAATAAAAATGAAGAACGATTTAAGCTTTTGGAAGGCACGTGCTACAATGGGAAGTTAATCTGGAAAATCACAGACTACAAGATGAAGAAAAAAGAGGCAGTGGAGGGCCGTGTGCTGTCCATAGCCAGCCAGCCCTTCTACACCAGCCGCTGTGGGTACAGGTTGTGTGCGAGAGCCTACCTGAACGGGGACGGCTCGGGAAAGGGAACGCACATCTCCCTCTACTTCGTGGTCATGAGGGGAGAGTTTGACTCACTACTGCTGTGGCCTTTCAAGCAGAAGGTTACACTTATGCTTTTGGACCAAAGTGGGAAAAAAAATCACATTGTGGAAGTCTTTAGAGCTGACCCCAACAGCAGCAGTTTCAAAAGGCCAGATGGAGAAATGAATATTGCCTCCGGCTGTCCACGCTTCGTGCCACACACCGTCCTGGAGAACACAAAGAACACCTACATCAGAGATGACACTCTCTTTTTGAAAGTGGTCGTGGATCTAACTGATCTGGAGGAACTGTGAGAAGCGTGCCCGATCAGTGTGACTGCTGTAAGCATGAGGAACTGCTTTTGTGGTGAACACCAGCCATGCAATAGCAAACTGCCACCAGTCAAGCTACTTGAGAACATTTCATGGCTTTGGACTACAGGACAGATAATGAATTGCCAGTCAGCCTTTCCTTTTCTACCCTTCTTTTTCAAGACTGCATTTTTAAGACAGTTAGAGGTCCAGGTTGGTGCAAGCATGCATTCGATCCAGATTGGTTCAGTCCAGGCTGGGGGGAATGCTTGGCTCCCATCACCAGACTGGCATTTGGAAATGAACCTCCTTCAGTAAACTCCCTGGAGCCCAGGCAGGCCTGTGGGCTCCTCTCTCTCACACAGAAGTGAAGCCATGCCCAAACATGCAAGTGCATTTCATCTGTCTGCAATGGAAACATTTTGACATTAGCAAATCTGAGTCAATGTATCCATCCATCTCTTGGATTCTTGAAGCAGGGAGAAAGGCTTCAGTTAGGCAGAGAAAACATTTGCCAAGTATCTTGCATCTTTTTTGTTTGAATTGTGTTCTTCCAGAAAGACCAGAGGAAGGAGCCAATGCCTCTTACTTTTTTAGCCTGTTTTTTCAGCTGTACAGAGTACTCCCAGGTCACAACAGCTTTCTTGTGTCCTTTCCATTCCTGCCTAGTGCCTTGGGACTGGTTTCCATTGGTGGTAAACATCCACAGTCCCCATCTGAAGCCAAAAGCTGCAGGTGCTTCTCACCTCTCAGGACATGGCCAGAGGCAGGGCACTCAGCCAGCCTGCCAGCTCCTGGCTGCGCTGCTGGAAGAGCAACAAAACTCCTATTCTTTTGCTGCCACATCTGTGCAAAAGAGATGTTTTCTGGCCTTACCAGCTCTAAAAAAGGCAGGAAGAGCTTGGGGAATAGCTCACGTAACATGCACTTTTCCTCTCTCCTAGAAGCTTGGCGAAGAAGGGGGAAAATGGATTAGGGAGTGAGGTTGCTAAAAGAACCCAATTTTTACAATCAATGCAGCTTTAGTGTTTGTTAAAGGATGGCACAGCTGCTGACTGTGATGTCTGAAGATCTTAATTTTTATTCCAAGTTTCTTCCATACTGCAAGGGAATGTGTGCATTGTACAGGGCTTATCTGGGACATGCTAAAACCACCAAGATCCAGCACTGAGGAACAAGTGACACAGAACACAGGTGCCTTTTTAAAGCCCTTTGGGTGCCTGTAAGAGGGATGCAGTTTTGCATACTCAGTCATTTTGTTATTACAAGTGGAAGAATTTTGCATCTCTCATCTCTTAAAGGTCAGGTAGGGAAACACCACGGCATTATCCATTGCACCAAAGCTTATCAAGAGACAGCAAGAAACTAAGCTGGTTTTAGAGTAAGAGTAAACTAGGCAGGATAAAAATCAAAACAGGGCACGGACTGAAAGACATAAATAGAAAATTCTGGAGGGCAAATGTGGCAAATTAGAAGATGCCCTTCCTGTGCAGGATGTTGATAACAATCTAAATAATTCAAGGACTGATACCAAAATGAAGGCAAAATACTTTATTTTGTATCTGCAATCTTATTGCTTGACATTTACTTTTCCACATGGTTTTCAGGACATAATTCAGACACATGTATTTTCTAACTCAGGTAGAGGGGAAGAGACCTTAGTAATCTGTACCTCATGGTGGGTTAGCACATGTGAAATCTTTGTTTTCAGCTAGAAGTCCTTTTTGGTTCACAATGTCAAGATTTACAGAGCCACCATCAGAGCTGCTTTCCGTATTCCCAGGGACAGATTGTGAGGAACAAATTTTATTATTGTGTACCACAACCATTAACCTCAAGGGTCATTTCAGCTGTAAAACAGAACAAACTAGACGTAACACTTGGTTACAGAAAGAGCAGGCTTGTTTTGACAGGGGCGTGCCATTCTGTGACATCAACCATGAGCCTGGATTTCATGATGATTTTTACTCTAATATTTGTCATGTAACTTTCAAAGTGACACAACTTGCATAATAACCACTAATAACTGATGGGAATGTACCATTCATGTGTCCTGGAGCTCTCCAGTACATTGAGTGTTAAATACAGAAAGTGATAAAGAGCTCAGACAAGCAAAGGAGGCAAGATGAAACGGATGTGTGTGGTCTGTATCCTGGCAAATTCCCAGCCCTCTCCACCTCCACCACCCCAAATGTAAAATGGGGATAATAATACTTGCAGAAGCATTAGGGCTATTTAAATGTTTGTGAAGAAGTTTGAGCATGAAAAGAGCTAAGTGTTATTAAAACTCCATTTCTAATTGTTAGAATAGGTGATGGCATAGTGATGTGGGTAAGTGTTTAGTGTTTTCCTAGACAGATTTTGGAAGCATGTTTGGTTTTAGGCAGTTCATACTGCAATCTCTCCTCTACCTACTGGTTGGGTTTAGGTTTTTGCCATAAATATTCCTTTTAAAATTCTGAAGCACAAATTCATCCTGGGTGATGGAAACATCCCTTTTGAAATACTGCCTGTTTTATATAGAATTAGTTGAGAAAATTAATTTTTTTAAAGACAACCCTCTTTAAATTGGTTCTTTTTAGTACAGAAATTAAGAGATTTATGTTAAAATTTTCAGTGATTTTTTTACTACTTGTAAACAGGGTTTTAAATTTCATCCCATTTCTAATAAAGAAAAACATGTTGTATAGCATGAATTGTTAGGAAGACTTTTGATGTTGCATGAAGAATACCAAAAAACTTTTCAATAATACTGTACTAAGTAACCAAATGAGCGTAGGGTATTTCTACATCAGCATACCATATGTTTCTAATGTATTTATTGAGAGTTTGTAGTTGTTTGAATAGCTCCTACTACAATAGAGGCATTTTTCTAGCCAAATGTCTTTACTGTGTACATAAACTAATGTAAGAATAAATTATTTTATCGTCCTTCTGGAGGGACTCTGGCCTATATTCCTTTTGGCTGGATTGAAGCAGACTTGAGTACTGCGTATTTATTTACACTAATTTTAAACAACACAACAAAAAAAACAAACAAAAACAAACCGGCACTGCTTTAGATTAGGAATCAGTGTACTTCTTGGGTGTTTTGGTTTGCACTTGGATATCGCAGAGCAGCCGCACACGCAAATTCAGTAAATCCTGAGCCAGATCAGGTGAATATCCTGGAGGTCTGAGGATGCACTGCCGCGCTAATGTGTGGTTAGGGCGGGTTTGGGCTCAGCAGCGGTGGGATTTGTTTCGGTTCAGAGCAGGAACAGGAACTGTTCCAGTATCCCATGACTACAGCGTGCTTGGGAACGCGGTATTTCGCAGCGGGGAAGGGGACGCTCGGCTGAGCAAAGCCCAGCGTGTCGCAAGGCGCTGAGGGGGCCGTGTGTCCGGGCCGTGTGTGTGTCCGGGCCGTGTGTGTATCCGGGCCGTGTGTGTGTCCGGGCCGTGTGTCCGGGCCGTGTGTCCGGGCCGTGTGTGTGTCCGGGCCGTGTGTGTGTCCGGGCCGTGTGTGTGTCCGGGCCGTGTGTGTATCCGGGCCGTGTGTGTGTCCGGGCCGTGTGTGTGTCCGGGCCGTGTGTGTGTCCGGGCCGTGTATCCGGGCCGTGTGTGTGTCCGGGCCGTGTGTGTGTCCGAGCCGTGTGTGTGTCCGGGCCGTGTGTGTATCCGGGCCGTGTGTGTGTCCGAGCCGTGTGTGTATCCGGGCCGTGTGTGTGTCCGGGCCGTGTGTGTGTCCGGGCCGTGTGTGTGTCCGAGCCGTGTGTGTGTCCGGGCCGTGCGGCTCCGGCTGCCGTGAGGGAGGGCCGGAAGCGGTGGCGGGCAGCCCCAGCCCTTCCGGGTCGCGGGCGGTGCCGGGCGAGGGGCGGCGGAGCCGGGGCGGCCGCGGCCCCAGCGCGGGTGGGTCGGCGTCCCTGGGGCGGCCGGGGAAGGGTGGGCCGGGCTGGGCTGGGCTGGGCCGGGCCGTGGGCGGGATCCGTGGTCCAGCGACAGCCCGACACGTCGGTGTGGGTGAAACCCCCCTGGCGTGTGCGCTAGCGGCACCCAAACGCGGGTCTGGCCTCCGGTTCCTGGTGCAGCGGGATGAGGCTGGAGGTGCTCTCCCTCCGCAGTGTGGTGCAGTGTCATGGGAGGGGGATGTGATCCTGTGCCGTGTGCTCCGGGATGACCGTGCTGGAGCAGGGAGGTTGGAGCAGGTGACCTTCTGTGGCCCTTTCCAACCTGAACCACCCTGTGGTTCCAAGGCGCTGCCCTCAGGCCTGCTGGCTCTTTTCCTCTGTTCTGAACTTCCGCGAGCCCCCTCCCTCCCAGAGCATTTTGTAAATGATGTCATTTAATGTCCTTTTGATTCTGACTAGATATGGATAACAGGAAGGATGAAAAAAGTAGGACGCTGTGTGCAACCTCAGAAGAAGGGCTGAAGGCCCGAGGTAGGTGCTGTGATCTGTTGCTGTTCTGTGGTGTTTGTTTGTGTCACCCTCTGTGCCACTTAGCCAGGCTCAGTCACTTGCTGATGGCAGTAGACCATGGCACACGGGAAGAGCTGGCAAAAGCACAACCAACCCCTCAAAACAGGGGTTCATTGTCTTTAAATTCTACTAAGAGTCATTTCTGTAGGCCACAATAACTAGCAGGCTTGTCACTGTTGCCTTGTGTTGCCTTAAGGTAAAGAAAAAAGGAAACGAAAGCGTAGCAGAAGCAGATCCTCATCTGTTTCATCCACATCGTCTTCTAGCAGTACATCCACTTCTTCCTCATCACACTCATCGTCAAGGTCATCTTCCAGTAGTAGTAGAGGTAAGCTACTCCACATTTTCCAGTTTTGATAGCACTCCTGAGAGCATTTAAAGCTTGTTTTAAAAGTGGCAAAGCCACCACAGAGTGACAGTGCAGAATACCAGTGCTGCTTGTTCAGGGTGTTTCTCTCATAACTCTTTCCTACTGTGTGTAAAGGATCCACTTCACTCACAGTGCAATGTTCTTGTGTTAATTTGAATTACTTGAAAAGAGAAACTGCCATTCAAATGAATGTTACATGGTAACAATGTGCTCTATATATTTAAGCCCCTCTATTTGTTACGTATTCAAAACACAGATCTTTTTTTACTTCACCAGTCTATCTAGACCAGAGTTGTGGATTTGGTTTAGCCCTACTTTGGTCTTAACATTTCAAGCATTTAACTTTGAGGATTCGTGTGAAGCTGGCACATCTGCAGAATCAGTAAATCAGGTATTTTCAGTTTCCATGTTAGTCCAGTAAGTGGCAGTAATTTAAGGTGTTCTCTTTCTCAGGGTTAGTTCAACCTGTGTCAGTATATATATAGCTGAACTAAAGTATTTTCTTCATATGCTTCACATTTCTCTGTGTCTTATTTGTAAAACAAATTACTTTTTCAGAATGCTAAACTTACAGGGTTCTATTTTGTTGTTTGGTTTTTTCCTTGATTTTAGATTCTCCTAAGTCTAAGTCAAAGAAGAAGAAAAAAGAAAAGCACAACAAAAAGGTAAAAGTTTACAAAGAGAAATAGGTAGTTAAAAAACAAAACCATTCTTTATATTTCAATAACCTTAAATGTCATGGAAGACAATGCTTTTGTCTGTGACTGTGTAAATCTAAATCATGCTTGTAGGGTGGTGGTAGCTGAACTGATAAATGAGCACTTGATTTTATACAAAATGAGAAATAATTTGCCAATCATTGCTGGTCCAGCTGGAGTTTAGAGTAGTCTCTGAAGAAAAGAGAAGTGGGGAATCTTGATAACTTTATAGAATTTGTCAGAAGAAATTATTTGTAGTCAGTGAGAGAAACAAGTGGTAAATTCTTGCTGTTGTAATTTTTCAATTCCATTTTCCATTCTATTTATTTTATATATTGGAGTTACTTCAAAAGAGAGAGAACGGGGAGTCAGACCTTTTTTGTTCCTTGGAGTCCCAAGGGTTGCTCTGGTGCATTATTTTCTACTAGTTGTCCAGCAGTGGTAATGGCAAGCAGTAGTGGCTTTTTTGACTTGAGTGGCCTTGAGAGATCCTTGTGGGTTTGGGGGTTTTTGCCCTTGTTAGTCTGTAAGCATAACAGCATATGTCTTATTATTGTAGAAAAGGAAAAAGGAGAACAAAATGAAGAAAAAGAAAGAAAAGAAGAAAAGGAAAGAGAAAACAGGACCTGTCCAGCTTTCCAAGGTATACTGGTCTGACTGTGAAGCCCTGTTTTATTTCTCACCTACATACTTAATCTGTCCTGTCATAGAAATGTTTATAACGTCACCAGTTTGGTCATCAACCAGTAGAAACCTCCTTCTGTTGTTGTGGACAATTAGGAAGTATAGAAGATGATTGTCTGTAATTTTACATAAGATGGTACATAACAAAGCTTATGTCTTTTTAATATGTGATCTCATTTCAGTTCTTCAAAAACAAAAAGAAGAATGAAAACTACAGCATGATAACTGGAAAGAAAATTAAGATGAAAATAAAGAAGACTAAGGAAGATATAGAGGTAAGAAATAAGTAGTCTAAATGTCCCTAAGAAAAAATACTGTATCTTTTAATATTTTTCTAATAGTAGTTTTTGTAGAAGAGTGGGTCTTGCGGTTAGGAGTTGTAAACTGAGTGTAGCTTCTAGTGTGGCTGAGAAATTTTAATTCATTCTTTTGGCAGGCTTTATGTTATGAAGGGGCTTGGAATACTCAGTCCTGAGCATATAAACCAAAGGATGCTTGTGTGGGTTCTTAGCATATCAGCCTCTAATCATTAGCCAGTTTGTAGCTTTCTCTTGCACTGGTGTTAATTGCACTCATCTTCTTTCAGACTCTTGTGATCAGTTGTGGTAATTGCTACTGTTTTTCTAACACATGCAAGACTAGCTTTTATTTAGAGAGGAATTTAAAAAAACACAGTAGTAGTATTAGGACCACATGCTCCTGCATTTTTTCAGAGCAGTCAGATGTTTTTGCTGAGACACCCAGGGAAATAAATACCATGAATAGTATTGTGTGGTATTGCTATGGATGTTTGGACTCAGCACTTAAATAATACCTTCACCCTTCAACAATTTCCATACCTTAGGGTGACCTGCAGAGGGCTCTGGTGCTGGTCTGGAAGTGTTATTTCCTTGAGGTATCCAGCTTGGCAGATTCTGGTTCAGCCCTAGTAGTTTGTTCTACAGCTACCAAAGCAGTCCTGAGCATTTTGAGTTAAACTTGACTGAAAATACATAATCTTCTCTCTGTGACACCAAAGTGTGTGCTAAATTACGCTAAATGTTTGCTAGTTCCGTTCCAGTAACCTGCTTGCTGTGATACTTGATTTCAAATATTTGATGCTGGTCCTTTTTTTGATTGATGCCTGTGGTCTTGCTGAATTGAACAACATCCGTTCTTTACAATATTTAAAGATTCAATAATTTTTTTTTATAAAAAACGCTGGAATTAACTGGTTGGGCCATCTTTTACATGAAGAAAGAACCTAAGTTCAGGGTTCTGTTATGCTGCATAAGCTGCTGTTTATGCATAGGGAAAAAAAGATACTTTCCAAAGCACAGGACTTGCTCTGGGTACAGTGAAAGTTGCTTCAGCCACCAGAGAGGAGCATCTGTTGTGCTTGTGAGTTCCCTCCTGGGCAGGCTGTGAGCTGCACGATGACAACCCATTGGAGCCTCCTTAGGGAGCCACTTAGGAAATGTCTCATGAATAGTGACAGCTTGTCTCCCCAGTACCCATTGCCTGGCACTTCCCCTGGGCACCCACGCCTCACTGGTAGCTAGTTAGACCCAGCTGTGTCAATGGCACTTGCTTTGGGATGTGAAAACCCTACAGAAAACAGGGATCTGCGGTCTTGCTCCTGAGTACAGGTCTGTTCAGCCACTGCCTCTGCTTGTCTGCTCTGCAGAGAGACCGGAACCGTGCACAGCTCCTGGAATTTCTGAACTCTGCCTTGTAACGGGAAGAGTGCTCACCAAGGATTGGTAGATGTACCAAGCCAACCATCATCCTAGCAGATCACTAAAGGGAAACTCAGGGAAAAGGACACCAAGTTGGACAAGACCAGACCTTCCTACAGAGAAGAAAATTGGGATGTCCTTTTTTAATGGCAAAGCAAAGAGTAGCTAATAACTTGTTAATGGAGATCCATGTCCTCCTTTTAAGTTCCTAAGGTAATAGCCAGTCTGTGGTGTTTCAGAAAAGCCCAAGTGTGTGTTGTTCACAATGATAAGAAATGACACACTGAAGTCCAGCAATGTAATTTCTATCCTAACTGCATGCAGAATGCACTCTGGATTTCAAATGTCTTAATTTTTCTAGTAGTTTAAGCAGAGTATTTGTAAATGTCTGTTTAAAAGATGAGGTGTTTCTTTTATGTATATTTTTTTCTGGTAGTGGTTATGCTTATCCTAAAGAGCAAATTTACCTTTGTAAATAGAACATCCTTTTACATAAATGATTTTTTTTTTTTGAAAGTTCATTCACTAATATGTTATTTTGTTTCAGAATTTGAGATGTGGAGTTTCTCTGGACAGTTTATTGCTCTCTCTCATTAGAAAGTGTAACAGCAAAATACTCTAGAGCAATAATGGTAGCAAATTATTTTTATCCTAAAATAGAAGCAGGAAAGGTCTCTGGTTTTGTTTATCTGAATCAGTTGTTCAGCTCATAGCAGATAGTTTACTCTCCATGTCTGATGTTGCAGTTCCTAGACTAAAAGTTCTGGAGTTGTGGCCTGCTTTTCTGATCCTGTGAGCCATGTAACAAATCTTTCTCTCTCTGAAGTGCAGCAAGACACATCCTTATCGACATACCTTAGTCTGATGGACAAGAGCTGTGGAATGGTGTTGAGGCAGGCAGTGGCAGTGACTTCACAGGTCTGTTGACAGTCCACTGTGAGATGAGACAGGTTTGGACAGGCATCAGGAGCCCATCACAGCTTGTGGGTGTGCCAGTGTGGTAATTTGCTCAGTGCCTGCCTTCTTTCCAAAACTTGACTCTTGGTTACCCAGCAGGCCCCTTTGTACATAACCCCGCTGTGGGAATTCCACTTGAATCGCTCATGAATCAGGTGCTCCTCAGGGGCTGCAGTTTAGGAATGCCTGAAGGAAGGACTCAAGGGGAGTTGACTTTGACAAGAACATCAAGTGTACAGCAGTCAGAGTGGGGGGAGTTCATTAAAGAGCAAATGGAAAACTGTGTCTGTGTCTGCTACAGTGTTTTGAAGTAAACTTGAAGATTTATACAATTGTTCAAGGGATGATTTTATAACTGTTTTGATGTGCAAAACCTTCTGAAGATGCTAGAATCCTCTCCTTCCCCTAGTTTTGTTTTGAAGCATTTTGTAGTTGTTGCAGAGATGTAACTCTAGAGACTAAAGCCCTGATCCAGCAGAGCAACTCTTTACATCCTTGTGAGCATAAAACTTGTAAAAACATAGGTAAGAAATGGAGTTTCCTTGACTTTTAATCCAGCAATGGAAAGGGTTTTTTTGAAAGCACTGTTCTGAAATGTTACTGGGGGGTAAAAACAACCGAAAAAGAAAGCTCCTTTTATTTATCATGGGGATTATGTTTTGATTTATGCTACTTTGGTATTTTCTAGCTAGTGATGTCAAAGCATCTTGCCCACATAAGCAGCTTTTATCTCTGGACTTTGCATAACAAGGTTAATCCCAAACACACTTCAGAGGACAACATCCTTCCTGTTCCCTAGGTTATATTTTATGTAAAGATAGTTTAATTTTGGAAAACTTGGTGTGGAGTAGAGAGTAGAAATTTTAAAGATGGAAAGAAATAGGAACGGGAAACCCAGAGGTCACAGTTGAAAAGAACTGCATTGGTTGGAAGGTCCATGCTTAGTTTAAATAATTTTTTTTTGTTGCCTTGGTCAAGATCATAAAATTCCTGCCCTGTTCCACATTAGTATGAGAAAGGCAAAGGGCCTTTTAGTAATATGATTTGGACTGCTCTTCCTTTAGGGTTTTGGTAGTTGTCTCTCATGGTACAAAAATCGGTCAAACTATTCCTTCTTAAAAAACAAAGCTTTTTTTTGGTTTGTGTTCAGGACAGAGAAATTTTCTGTTTACTTTTCTTGACATGCTGGATATGCTTTGGTGATGCTTTAAAATATTTCTGTGCCAGCATTTATTTCTAAGCTATCATTTCTTCTAGAAAGCCAAACTGCTTAAACTCTGTGGCAGTGATTCTGCTTTATTCTCTCCTGCCCAGTCAGTTACAAGCGCTCCCTGAAACTTCCCAGCAGTTGCTGCTTTTCTAAGCCTCCTATTCTACCCATGTCCATGTAGATTCTCGGCTTCTAAAGAGGCTTGAATCATGTTGCATCCTTCCCTTCTCTGTCTTTCCCCACAAGCACTGAGATCCTGGGCATCTTCTTGAGACTGAGCGTCTTTGAGGCTGCTGTTGGGAAAAGGCCAACAGACTCCAGTCCTCCCTAGTGAGCACAGGCCCTTACAGCCAGAATAATTTTCCATGCTTGCACCCTCAGGGAAGAGGGTCATTTCACTGACCTTTTCACTAAAGCATAGCTTCTTAATACTGCTTCACATCCCTGTAGTGGCAGCTGCACCAGACTGAACCAGATGAGAAGGTTACAGCAGTTAAAATGTGGTGAAAATCAGGCTGAGAAATTTGCGTGAGGGAACTGTGAAAGAGCGTGGGATATTAACCTGATACACACATGCCTGATAGAGAGACTTGCTGCCAGGTCTACCAAAAAGTTCATGTCATGGGCAAAGGTGAAGGCTGGAACAACAGAGCCATGGAAAAGGTGTGAGGTAGGGCTGGAGGGAGACAGCTGCCATCAGAAGTCATGGAGTGGGGCAGAGGCCAGATGATGAGGCAGGGGCTGCAGAAGCTTACTTGGCTGGCAAGTTGAGGTTCTTCCTACAATGCTGAATAATAGAATCATTCAGATGTGAAACCTGCCTTTTGTGTGAGTGTGTGTGTTACAGTCTTCCCTATCATACTCACCTTCTGTGTTCTGCACCATTTTGCATTCTGGGAATCATGCAGAACTCAACTGAATTTTTTTAGCTGCAGAATTTTCAGAAACAGAAGTCACTGTTGTGGGAAGGAGAGGAAGGACACATTCTTTGAGCTGCTGCTGCCATGCCTGTCTTCCTTGGCACTGTTTAAAGTATTACATCCCAGCCTGTTCTTGTGGGCAGTGGAATTCTTTGTTACTCATTTCCTTTAGAGTTGGCTTGAACTTCACTCTTTTGCCCACACAAAAGCGTAGCAGAAATGAAAAGCTGAGGAAATATTGATGAATGCCACTTTGACTTGGAAGTACCTGGAACCAAGGTGTCTCATCCTGAGCAGGGCCTGCCATTTTGGTAACAGTTCAGTATGGTGAAACTTGGGCAGGTTATGCTCTTTAGATGTACTTGGGGAGAAATGTATCATTCCCAGTCATCCTCTGCAGCAGGAAAAACAGTGAACTCTACATGCAGGGGAAGAGCAAAGGTCAGAGAGGCTGAAGCGATTTGCCCTGGGGTCACTTACTGAACCTTTCCTGGTGTGGGCAAGGGCCTTGATGGCTGGTGGAGCTCTGATGTCCATTCCTATGTTAAACACACCCCTCATGGTCTTTGCTGTGTGGGTCTTTGCTGTGTGTATTTAGAAACAAGTTTCCAAAGTTCTGGTTCAACACTCAAGGTTGGGACCTCCACTGTCATTTGAGGACTCTGTGGAACTGCTGGATTTTATGTCATCCTAGGTTTCCCTGAAGGAATGAGGTCCTGGGCACACCTGAGAATCGTGCAGTTTGCACTTGGTTATATTTGAAGCTGTAGGGCAATGAGTTTTTGAGGACCTGCTTCTTAAAATTAATGGCAAGCACTCATCTACCTAGTTCCACCTCTGGAGAAAATTAATCATCAAAACTGCCCAGTGCAGAGACTGTGATTTATTTGCCTGTTGACAACAGGTATTTTTTCTCCCTGCCTGTTCAATTTCAGTCTTAAATTGTGCTTCAGGAGTATGAGTCATGTAGTATTGTCTAAGGGATGAGCAGGACATGGTGCTGAGGGGTCTAAGGAAGCCTTTTGAGAGCCCTTTGGAGCAGCGTGAAGAACATCATTACTTCCCAGCCTGAGAGGCACAGTGTTTGTGATGGCAGCTGCTCCCATGCCAGTGTGCTGGCACTGGTGCCCTCTTCCTCTCAGGCACTGGACACCAGGGATAACATCACTTGTGTTCACTTTGCTCTCCATTTGTGAGCTGCTCTAGAGGTGACAGAACAGTGGTATGAGTGTGAGGAATCTGCATTTGTCTGGAAAGGCCTGGTTAGGAAGCTGCTGCCTGTTCCCTGGTTGGTCGGCGCTGGAATATCTGCCGGTAGGTGGCAATGCTGTCCAGCTGGAATGTCACCGAAATTCCACTTTTTTTTTTTTTTTTTTTTTTTTTTTTTAACCTTTGGACATTGGCTTTGCACTTTCTTAGTCTGAAACCCTATAATTAGCCTGCAAATACCTAATTATGGTTATGGGGAACATGTGTTAATACTGTTCTATGAATTTAATCCAGTCTTTGTTCCTTTCTTGCCCTTGGCTGTGCTGAGGACAGACAATAGTCTCTTCTGCTGGTGCCTGCGTGCCAAAGGCAGAAGGAAGCCTTTAACTTCTCAGTAGCTGAATGCAAAGGGAGTAGGTTGCTGAGAGCCAGCAGGGGCCTGGAAGGTGCACTACCCTACCTGGGGCTGCTGAGTTCTTCAGAAACTGCACTCTGCTCTTTTCCATCTCCTAAATATCAGTGTCAGAATATAGAAACTCACCTACATAAGGAGTATTTCAGTGTCACTGCTTCATAACATGTCTGGTTATTTAAATAGTCTTCAGACCAAATTAAGTACAATCTGTTGCTTTAGGCAACTTGACACCTGAAAGAATCAGGTTGGAGAAGTATTGCAGATGGACTGTGACCTGTGGAGGCCTCTGAGGATACACCATTGTGAACACTAAACAGATGTAATAGTAATTACATTCTGAGAGCAGATACTCTGATGTCAAGAACACAGAAGCTTTTTCCTCACTTTGGTGTCTCTGCTCCTGAGTTAGATTTCATTTATTTGGTAATGGCAACATGTGTCTGTGGCTAAAATATAGAGGTAAAATGCTATAATCTGTGGATAATCCTGGCCAGGACCTTAACAATTTATAATCTTATGAAGTGTCCAGTGACAATGTAGACAGTGTGTTCTTGTAGGCCTCTTTCTCACCTTTCTGTTGTGCTTTTTAAGATCTCATCTGGTAAGGATTTTCCCTTAGTCTGAGAGTATCTTTGTGTAGCAAATACACAGAAAATACATGGTGGTCATTGGGAGACCTGAGCCCAAGACCCAGTGTTCAGGGCCAGCAGAGCATCTTTCTGATGTAAGCCAGCTTGAGTTTGTCTGACCATGCAAAGGGAACAAGAGGTCCCTTGTGCCAACAGCCCACACACAAACAGCAGTACCAGGGAAAGGCAGGCACTGAAATTATGATGTCTTTGCCTGGCACAGGTGGGTGGAACTGAGGGAGGTCTAATAGCCCTTCCTCTATTGCAGAGCACAACCAAAAAGGCTGTGACTGATGCAGTCCAGTTCTTCCAAGAATGCTTTTTGGGCAAAACTGCAGTACCATATCCTTTAGCAGGGAGGTGTAGCAGAACACAGGAATATCAGAGTGGCCATTCAGTCAAACTGTAGTTTTCCTTCTGGGAGAGGCCTATAGCAATGTCTGGGGGAAGCAGTGTAAGCAACCACACAGATTTGCTTGTCCACAGCTTCTGGCAAGGAGTAACTCAAGCCCTGTGCTATAGGCTGCATCTAGAGCAGTGTGACTTACTAACCCCCTGAACTCACAGTCCCCTTTTGGAACCACTTGTCTGTCTGATGTGCAGAATGTGCTAATTCATGCTTCAGTAATACCTCATGTGGGGGAAAAAAGGTTCCCTTTTGTTAAACACATGCATGCTTTGTATAAATGATGCTTAGCACGGGGAGCCCTGAGCCATCTGGGGCCATCTGCTGCTATTAAAGTGTTCCAGTACACAGGATCAGGTATGGAATCAACAGAATGACTCAAAAGTATCTGGAGACAAAACACTCATTTTGTCTCTCATATCATCTCATTTTGTGGTAATACTGGGTAATGTAAGACGTGCTCGGAAGCACGTTGATGAAGACTTCAATTCAAGGTTGTATCAGCAGACCATGTAGCTTCAGAGAACGTCAGTCCTTTGCAATTGCTTAATCCTGGTTATTTATCACCTATACAATCTCTGATTGTAGAGGTAGCAAGATAGAAGGTGGGCAGTTGCATGTGTAGCCTGTAGAGAGAGGATGGAGGTTTTTTAGTTAAGATCCTTTACCATTCATGCCTTCCTGCTTTGATACACATTAGGGCATTGGAACAGGTGTTGTGTTTGGCTAGATATAGACAGATTATATTTCAGGAGATCTTTAATTAAAGACAACAAGTACAAATAAATTAGTTTATATTCCACAGCTTTGCTTTAATTCTCTAAAGTTCTGTGTTGAAATGTATAAACAGTGCTGTGTCAGCAGGCAGGTATTTCCCTCAGAGCTTACTGCATTTCCCCATGGCATGACAGCTGCCTGAACTCTGTGCTGATCTGGGTGAGGAACCTCAGCTCCTGCCTGCACATCCTTTCTGGCTGACACAGCCTGTGGCCAGGCTCATCTCTAGAAGCCACAGCAGCAGGGCTGCACAGCCTTCCTCAGGAGAGTAGTAGTTCTAAGGAGTGCTGGCCCCTGGAAGCTGAGCAGTGCAGCTGAGCTGCTGCCATTACTTTTAAGAAGGTATAGCAAGTGTAGGACTGCTTTTTCCTGGGTGTGGCAGTGTCCTTTGGACAGCACAACACTGTCAGCAATGGGCCAACAGTGATGCTCTGAGCTGATTCCAAAAGCTTTGCTCCATTCTGAAAGAATGTTTGAGGATTTAGAATGATTCTTGTTCGGTTCACTTCTGTTTGTTAGTGATGATGTGCTGCTAGTTAACGTTTCATTCTCCTTAAAGAACTAAGACACAGGACAAGTTCTCAGGAGGTGCTAAAAACATCAGAGGGTCTCATCAAGATTTTGTTGTTGTTGTTTTTTTTCTACACTAGCAAGTAATGCAGCCCAGGAAGAGGAGAGCAGAGTCAGACAGTTACCAATGAGGACCTGATCTTCACACTACACAAATTTCATGAGAGTTTATTTCAGACCACCATTAGTCCAGATTTATTGTTTGTGAGCCACCTGCAATGGATCATTTGGGTTGGCTTTAGCCAGAAACAATCTGGTTAGCCTGCTGTGTGTGCCCAATGCCATGGACCATAGCACAGTACGCGGGGACAGTCAGGAGTTTCATGCTCCTCATTTGAACTGACACTAATTTAGCCATGCCAAATGTGGAATTAGGACAAGGCAAACATGAGTACATAGTTGTTGGCGCATGCTGAGACCAAGGGATCATTTAAGGTTCGGTCTACAGCATTTCTAAGAAAAACAAGCATCACAAGCAGTGCAGTGGTTGTGCACCCTGATCACCTCCAGCTCTGCTTCAGTGCCTGCTGCTGCATGCACAACGCAGGAGCTCACAGTCAGTCTCCAAGCAGCTGGCTGCAGGCAAGCATGGTACTACTTCTGCCCCTGTAAGAGTACTAGATAGCATGGAATAATAGATCTCTCATAGCTTGGTATCTGAATATCCCTCTATCATTAAATCCTACTGTGAGCCCAGTGTAACTTCCAGAAGTGGCACAGGGAGAGTGATACTGTTCAAGAGTTTGGATTACATTTTATTGTGGAATTAGAAATGATAGGTAAGTTGGGGCAAAACAGCTGTTACAAGCACTGCCACAGCCTGGCCTCCATAACATGCAGGGCTTTGACCAAAGGTCAGATCTGTCTCCTTTGCTGCAGGAGAATGGTGTCTGCCAGCTGGAAGTTGTTAATGAAGGGCACAGCATGATCACAGGCTGCTGTGACAGTGTGAACACCCTTCAGTGATTTCCTTGGCTTAGTACATTGCTTCAGGGAAGTTACTTACTGCTGGTTCTCCTTAAGAAAGAGTGAGCATACTACTGACACTGTGCTGTAACAAAGAGCTTTGTGGCAGTGTCAGAATGTCCTGTATCTCCCAGCAGTCCATCAAACGTCACATCAACACGGTCAATACTGAAGGTGTCAAACAGAACATAAGTGCAAATAAAATGAATACAGAGCTGCAGCATGAAATTCATGAACCCATCTGTCTTCAGTACCATACAGTGGCTTGCAAATATATTTAAAAGAAAATGGCTGACCCTTTTCCAAACAAGAATTGTTTCTGCAAATTGTGGTGACCCCTTGCTAGAGATCCTATGTCTTCTAGACAGCTAAGGCTATGCTAAGTATGTCAAGCCTTGGTTTTTACTTCATATATGCAATCACATTACTTCACAAGGACATATGGCTGAAAAACACTAAGCTGATTGTCAGAAGGCTTTAAACTCTCCCTCATTGACCTAGAGTTGAAACAGCCTGTCCCAAACTGGATGCTGTATTTGGAAGCTCTAACTTTTTGATTAAAAATGAGCTCCTTTCTGTCCCTAGGAGGGTTGCTGGCAGTAATGTTTACCAAGGGATAGAAACTTCAGCCTGGTGCTAGTAAGAAAGCCTTGTCTTCAATCTTACATAGCCCAGAGGGGAGAGCGAGGAAGAATCAGAATCCCAGTCTCAGAGAGCTCTTAGGGGGTTGATCTTGATCTTTGTTTTATGCTGCCTTCCTCCATCTCTGGAAGAAAATGCACATTTCTAGTCTAGGATAGATTTCATGTACTGGAATTCTTCCCAGAGTTGGCACAGCTTCAAAGGGTTTTAATCTTGGCTGTAGAACCCACATGCTGTGGCAAAGATCCCCAGGGAAAAATAGCTGGAAACGGACAAAAGAACAACAAAGCTACAGGGTCCTCCAGGAGGCTATATCCCACTGAGATGATTCCCCAAAAGCCAGTCATACAAGCAAATCCCTCTCTTTGTTCCCCATCTCCCGTTGGTCACCACAAAGCATCCTAGCCCTTGGGTTCTCTGCAGGACACTTGACTTTCACAGTGTGCCCTACTGTTCCCTTTGCTGGTGAGAGCTCTCCCTACAGATGCTGAGTTAGGGCCTTAGCAGCTTTTTCTTAGTGGCATTTTCCTGTCTCTTCAAGGTCTCGGAAGAACCTTCATCTGCCAGAGCACTTCTATCACTCACAGCAGCAAAAAAGTCCAGGGATTTCAACTGTTACCACTGTACAGAGATGAATGAGAAATGAATGCTGAGGCCCTCCAGCCTTCCCTTTAAATGGATATTCTAGCCCTCTTTCAGGCTTGGCCATAAACATTGATTTCAGCCCACTGATTTATTTCTGGGGTGTAGGGTGGAGCACTTGGCTCAGCAACACAGACCACTGAGGCCCCAGAACAGCACTTGACACTGCACTGAGGTATCCACCTGTGTATCTGCACAGCAGGTTGATAAATTTCTATCTACTCTGCACGTGCAAGGTTCAGGGGGTTCTGCCTCCACAAGAGAGAAAGTACCTAAGAAACTTGAACATGCATAAACTGGTGGCTGTCTAACATGATTGGTCTTTAATCTCAAAAAGCTTGGGTCTGCTTCTACTCTGGTTGGATTGTGAACTGTCAGCAAAAATGCAGATCAAGAGCAGTGCTGAGGTTACCTGTGAAGTTTGTTGTAGCACTGAAGAAGGCTAGTTGGAAAAGGAAGTTCAGTTCCAAATCAGATACTAGCTTTAACTCACAAGCCTGATCCTGCAAGCCTCACTCATTTAAGTGGCTGTCTTGCTTTCAGCAAGATTGGTCCAGCCAGCAGCTCTCAGTAGCTTGAGCCAGAAGTTTTTATAGATAACTACATCCAGGCTGGAGGGAAAAGGGAGAAGACATACATAGCAAAACTAATTCATTTTCCACAAGAAAGCAGTAATAAAAATGAGATAGCAAGTGAGCCTTGCCCTTAAGATTACTGAATAGCTACTGAGTTAAAGGAAAGACTACCATGTTTGGTAATAAATAAATCCTGTCACAAACTGCAGGCATCAGCAGTGGTTACTACGGACACAGCTTCCAAGACAGAGACAGGCAGGGAAAGAGAGATGGAAAAAAGAAGAAACAGTAGAGTTAAAAACGGGTTAGCTGGGATTTTGAAAGATCAGTGTCTAAAAACCTTATTCAGTACAGAGTCAGAAATCCTTGGTGTTCCGAAATTCTGGCATGCTCCAAACCCTCCTGTTGGGCTGGGTGCCCCGTTCCACATCCTCAGAGATGGTCTTGATGTCACTGATGAATGGGGAAATCCTGGACCGAGATTTAAATGTTGTTAAGGAGAGGCTGGTTCTGTTCTTTGTGTTCCACTGCCTTGCAAGCTTCTTGGCCTCTTCCTCCTCTTTGATCTTCTCAGCAGCTTCCTGCAGGACGGAGCGGAAGAGCCGGGATACTTCCTGTGCTTCTGGTTCGTACTCTGCAACGACTTGCCTGAACCTGGAAGCACAGTCAAGGCACAGCTTTGATTAAAAACATCAAATTACGGATTGCTGCCAAATCGCTGTGCTAGGCTTGGAACTTGCACTTTCCTGCTAAATGGGACTCCCTGGACTGAAGGGAACAACAAGGAGGGGCCATGAGGGTATGCCCAAGGTCTCTAAAATCACAAGCAAGCCAGGGAATGTAAGGAAGTGATGAATCATTGTTTCTTATAAGCACAGGAAATAATAGGGAGAACAAAACAAAGCTAGAAGGCAAGTTTGAAACAGAAGTGCTCTTTTCACACAACACCTATTAAACCAGAACTTAGTGCTATCAATGGCTTTAGAAACAAAGTTATTGCACAACTTCGTGGAAAATGTCCCCATCACTGCTGATTAAACATGGTTGTCCAAATGCACACCCTTGCTCAAAGTAGTCCCTGAACTGCAGCTTACCAGAAGCTCAGGATAGACCAGGGAAAGCTCCATTAAAATTTCCCTGTTTCTGGTTTTTGTTCCTCATAGCATTAACCAATGGCCTCTAGACAAAGGAAAATTCAGCCACTTTGTTTGGTAGTCTTTCAATATTTAACTTTCTTTGAAGTGGTATTTCATCTTCCTATGGATTTCTGTAACATAATGGACTGGCTCAGCTGAAAACACGTTGGTTGACAGCACAATGCTGTATCTAATTAGATAACTCTGAATTACTTCAGTGCCTTCTCAACAAAGAGCTCAAAGTGGAGTTTTTTGAAATGTATTAAGCTAGCTTAATACCAAGGAAGTGAAGAATCACCACTGTTTATTTTGCAGGTGAGGAAGATAAGATGCAGGGCAGAATAGTTTTCATGAAGCCACTGAATGGGCCACTGGCTGGGCAATGAAGAGATCATGGCATTCCTGACACCTTGTGGGGTGAATTGTCCCCAGCCTGGCAAGTGTGGGATGCACTCCCAAGGCTCACACACTGGTCCCATAGATACTCTGATTGTTCTGTAACAGTATGCATTTGTGACAAATGGTAATATGGCTACTCTTCTAATAAATAATCAGTTCTTAACATAAAAATTATACCTGAAAGCAGACATAGAGCTAATAAACTAGTACTTCACTAAAATCCAGGTATTTGTACTGCAGGGAAGCTAAAGTGTGTATAAGGTAAGCATACAAGCCTAATACAGCAGAGGCTGATAGAATAAGATATTGCTTCTTGGGATTTTGAAAAGCCCCATGAATGTAAGAAGGAGTTTAGCACATAAGGAATTGCACAGCTTAATGGTGTGCCAGAGGATACCCAAGATAATAAGGACAGAAAGGAAGCCAAAGAGAAACCAGAAAGACTTTTTGTATATTTATGTATTTTGACTCTGACTGTGAAGGCCTGAAATTGGACACACATCGTGACACCCTGCTGTATCCCAGCTATTTCTCTCCCAGCAAGTACTGGCAGCTATGGGTACAGTTGTGGAGACACCAGTGTTGCTTTCTGAGAGAACTCAGTGTCAGCAGAAGCACCAGTCCCTTCCAGTGTCAAACCAGAGCAGTTTGACACAAAACCTTCCAAAGTCACCAAAATGTTCCTTGACTGAAATGTTGCTTTGGATGAATTCTTAATCTCCCTCCTCTGCCCCCTCACAAAACCTCTAAACTTTGAGTGTTTGTGTGCAAAAAGCCTCTGAGGTGCTGTATTTAAGTACTGCCGCTATGATGCCAAACTGAATTGTGCAGAGCCTGGAAGGGCAATAGACAATCTCTTGCTGAGGGCTAGCAGACAACAGCAGGAACTGGGATTTGTTGGACATTGCAAACTTCCTTTCTGCCTTCTGAGGAGGCAATTTGGTTGCATTATCAAAGAGCCCAAAATACAGTTTTCACAATAAATACATTTTCCCCTTTATCCTATTTGAAGCAAAGACAGGTGAGTCCACAGAAGTCTTCACAACGTTATTATTATTATTATACCAGGGAAAGTAGCTTCAAAGGATTTCTATTGCAGAGGTGAACTAAAATGAGTCATTCTGGTATTTTATCTCAATGTGTGTTTTAAAGAGAGGCACTGTCACATTATATATATATATATACATATATCATTACATCCTCCTCTTTTGTATTGGCAATTGTGCACCCAAAAGTCCTCAGCACTGCCTCCACTTTCAGAGGCTGTGTGTCATGCTGCTGGATTGTGGCTGCAGAGCAGGCAGCAGCACATATCAGGCTATTACTGCCAGTGCCTTGCTCTGGGAACAAGAAGGGAAATAGATGATATGACAGCAAATATAACCCCTGAGCAGACAGCTCTAATGCTAATGGCCTGTGTTGCTGATAACACTCCCAACCAATCCAGCTGAAATAGTTTTCTGAAATCAGAGTGACTTCCCACCTGCACAGCTATCTGCCTCTTTGCACTCTTCTTAGCTTAGTTTTGTCCAGTCTGCTGTTAAGATTTACCTCTAATTTTCAAGACCAACACCAAAACTACTTTGTAAGGATTTGAGCACGTCTAAGAAACAAAGAGAAAGCAAGCCAAAAGACTGTCTGCCAGTCACACAATGAAAAGTCACCCTGATTGTGATGGAGAAGGGAAAGGGGATCCTTTTCTCTCCCCTAATAGAATGAACTACTCCCCATTATCAGTGCCCACCTAACTTCAGTACCAGCACGTTTGTGTAAGGGACAAACTCATGTAGGAAGTCCTAAAGGAGTGCAGATCACAAATATTTCTCAACAGAAAAGATGGTCAGGTTATCAGGCCTGAGCTCCAGCTAAACCAGTCTATGTATCAGAAAAAAAAAAAAAAAGCTTTTGCTGCAGTTACCTATACATAACCAAAGCCATCTTCTCCAAGTATCAGTGAGCATCAGTTAATGTGCTGGATGATTCAGCAATCTGCTCTCTGCACAGAGCACCCAGTATATAAAAACAGAAAACCACTGGAATCAAGGAGCATGGCCTTGTATCTTGGGAAACAAACTCCACACAAAGCTGCTCACTGGGGTTAAGAACACAGAATTGCACAAGGCTCATCTATCTTCTAGCACAGGTTAACACCCTTGTGTTTTTGCATGGGATAATTTCAAACTAGGCAACTGCACAACCGTGTCCAGAACCACTTCAACAGGGTTTCCTTACTCATCATAAAAGCAGACCTCTCTATCTTAATTGTGGCTCAAGCTATGGAACTGCTGGTAACTATCCTGGAACACATCATGCAAGTCACGCAGTGACAAAAACTCACCTTGAGCCAGCACAGAACTGGGGAGGATGTATAGGCATACACAGGGATGAGCACATTCCCCAGTCCAGGCAGTGTTTGAATCACAGTTCAAACAAAGTTGTTCTTTAAATTGTGACCCTTCCATTGCTTTATAGAGCTGTCAGATTTCAAGAATCTGGCTGTGCTTGGCTCATACTGGCACTGCTTTTTAAAGCACTGTCACCTGCCTGTGTTATTCTGTAGGTCTCCCATACAGTAGGTTCCCTAAGTACAGCCTGAACTTTAAAGACCTGTTAAATCCAATGAAAGTCCATGGACTTAAACAATGTGCTTATAGTTCAGGGTATTCCTGAGAGCCCATCTGAATGGGGAGCTCTAAGTAGATTTAGCCATTCAAAGAAAACATGGGGTTGCTTAGTGCTAATAATTAACTGCTGACTCCTGAATCTATATTTTGAGCAGTAATTCTGGTTATAGGGTAAAGCTACGAACAGCTTTGCTGGAGAAGGCTCCTTGACTCCCGAAGAGTTACAGCATTCACACTAATTGCAGCACTCGTCACAGCACCTCAAACTTAAGCTCATAATTGTAAATAAATCCATTTCTGATTTTAGTCATTTGTCTTACATTCAATCTTACTAGGAAGGCCACTTCATCTATACACAATCATTAGAAAATTACAGTCCTTAGCCTGTGATATAGATAACAATTCAGATCACCAAAATGCAGGTTTACATTTCCATACTAGGGAGTTTTTTCGTTTCCCTCCAGGCACAGAAGGACAGAAGCCAGCTGTCTCACTTTTGCTGAAACTGAAAGAAATTAAACAGACTTTAACTAGCTCTGACTAGGGTTAAAGCTCTGAGTAAGGATGGGGAAAAATCTAGCATTTTTTTATTGGCAACATACTATTCTACTTGTTCAGTTTAACCATTGCAGTTATGTACTACAGACCTCACCAAACTCACTGTCATTTCCTTCAGTTGTCTTCAGGATTTAATTTTAAATAGTCAGCAATCTCATAACCCAGTAACCTAAAGCTAAGGTTAGGTTATGAATGCAATGGCTTTATTTGCATGAGGTGAATCAGAGTCTCCAGATATCTGATATTTGCAGTGTATTTGAATCCTTCTAGAATTCCAAAAGACTCAAAGAGAAGTTTCTACTGACCCAAAATACAAAATAGGCAATCTGGATCTGAAAAAAAAAACCCTTTCATTTATGAAGTGCTCCTTTCCAGCCTCCTCCACAACTAAAGAAACAAATTTGGAGAAATTTTGCCTCTCAGTAAATGAGCCCATACCCAGAGAAAAGGACAATTTGGATAATCATTTAAACCTTTAGAGAACAAAGTGACATCTCTGACAACTCATATAAAAATGTTTTGTTCTGGTTTTGACTATGAACTCAGAGTCTCACAAAGAAGGAGACTTTGCATGACACAAACAAACTCTGCAGTCTTGCAAGATGCCTGTTACTTGTGTTATTTAAGAATTATGTGCTTGTTGAATGCAAAAAGGACTTCATAAAGGACCTCAGCTCTTCAAATATCTAAAATGGAAGGGAAAGGATCAAGCTGACTATTTCAGTCAGAACCAAGGACTTTGGTAGTGTACACGCTCTGCATTTCAATTTCCCAATGCAAGCTCACAAACTCTTTTTTGGTGGCAGATTTTTCTAAATCCTGCTCCATATTAGGAAGTCACAGAGTACTAGAGAGAAAACATCAGCAATGCAATGATCTTGTTATTAAAGTACTTCACTGGAAATATGGAGGTTTCATTGCATTCCTATTACACTCATCTTGTGAAATTTTGGGGCAGTTACTAAAATCTCCATCTTATCTCACTTTCTGCAAAGAGAATTTATCCAATTTTGGCTATCTTCCATTTAAATTGCAGGCTTTTTCTTTTTTTTTTTTTTCCTTTCTCCTGTACATTTGCACCTCCTAACATAGCAAGCCCCATTATTTTTGTTTCCTCATCAGTAATGAAAATTCCATGGAATGACAGAGCTCTCAATTAGAAGGTAGAAAAGAAGAAGGGTCAACTCTTAACATTTCCAATACAAGATGAAAGGATTATTGAATAAAATTAGGACACATTAGCTTAAGACAAGCAAAACACAGTTTTTTATAACAGAGTTGTAGTTCAGGAGTGGAACTCCGCCACAGGGTGCCAAAATGTTATAAATTTACATGTGTTCAAAAAGAGAAAAGCCTCCACAACCTAAACAACTGAAAGAAAAACCCACATCCACCAATTATGGACAGAAGATCCACTTGTGGGTCCAAAAGTGTCACAGTTACAAGACACAGTAAGTTGGGTGTTGTATATGAGGTGTAATTGTCCCTACTGTTGGATTTTCTTCCTTTCCTTTGCTCTTTTCCTTACACTGATGCAACTGGCCACTCTGACACTTACAGACTGCACACCAGATCAGCCAGACCTGTGATGCAATCCAGTTCCACCATTTTTGTGGCTGTGACAGTCCCTACTCAATCACAGAATTGAAACAACAAAGGTTATGAAATCCTCTTTATTTTTTTTTTGGCTCTGCTAACTGTGTGAGCTCTGTAAAACATGCCACTTCTTGAATCATAGTGTAATACAATTTATGACAGCGCCCTATTTGTAAGAGGAGTTTTAAGAGGATAGTTTTAGCCTTTTTCAATCATGCCCACACAGAGTCCACCAACGTTGTTAAGTACATTTATCTACTGCCATCAGTATGCTGAATCCTGAACAGCAGTGAACAACCATTACAAGCTGCACTGAAATCACACATCTTGCATGATCAGTCTCAATCAGGAAAAAAAAAAAAAAAATAGCAGAGCAGCAAGTTTTATATGGCTCAGCTTAATACTTTCCTGAAGAGGATGAGCCTTGGGGCCTCCCCGCTCCAGGAGCCAAAGCCTGCTGTCATGGAAATAACCTGTTTGCCAGACAGGCCTTGCTCAGTGGCCCTGAGGATGGTAAACATAGCTCTGAATCCCAAGGGTTTGAAGTGGCTTGTTTACAGCATAGCTTGGAGTTAAACAAATACAAGGCAGGCGCTGCTCCCAGCAAATTTTCACTGGAGAGGTCTTGGTCACTGAATGATCCCAAATCTCTGCTCCTGCCACCATGGCAATCTTTGCAAGAGCCAAGGCTCTGTGTGCCAGGTTGCTTCCAAGGTTCAACCTCAGGGGCGATGAAGGCTAGAGAGGTAATTTTGGCATTCTTTCCCAGGTACATCCACCAGGTCCACTGTAAGACAGAGGACCAGCTATTTCCAGCACTTTAACAGCTGCAATTCAGAGGCCATAGATTCATTTATTCAAAGGAAAACAGGAGCCAGCATATGCAGTGAGGGACTGCAGGATGCTGAGAGCCCTCTTGTATAAATCCTGCATGGACAGTGCTCACTCTAATCCCAACTGAAGAACATGTTGGAACAGGGGAAGTTGACTATAAAGGCCCATTTCACAACTTTGGTTTGGCTAAGGTGCACTTTAGAGTCACTGCTCCTCACTTTGCCAAGTTTGCTTTCACTGTGCCAAGTGCAAGAGTTTATCTTAGAGCAGCCACCCCAAAAGGAAAAGAGCCACACCCTTCCCTTCCAGTCTGGATGCTACAGCAGGTTTAGATTAATTTCTAAAGGCACTTTCACAAGAGGTCACTCAGCTAGCAGGCAGCAATCCTAAGTCTAGCACTTGAAAGGCTCAACAGCAAGCCCGAGAGGCTGTGCCTACAACTACACTGCAGAAGTCAGAAGCACCACTTGGCTGTTCAAGCCAGCTGCATGCCCCACCTGCATCCCATGACTCCATGTCTAAGGTGAAGAGGGAGGGTAGGGAAGGGAGACATTCTCTGGGAATACCTGGCTCACAGGCTGAAAAAAATAGTAGCACCTTTTGGCTAGTTTGGACACTGGGGATAAGTGCCTCAATAGACCTGCTGGATAGCTTAAATTGAGGAATGAAAGCTCCAGTGAGAGCGGGGAAACACCAAAGGAGGTTGTTCAGAGGCTGTGGAACCTCTGCCCTCAGAGATATTCAACAGTGGACAGGACAAGGCCCTAAGCAACCTGATCTAACTTTGAAGGTGGCCCTACTCCAAGTAGGAGGTGGAAATGCATCCTAGAGGTCTCTTTAAACCTCAATTTCTCTAAGATTCTAAAGTCTGAAGCAAAAATAAAGCCATGACAATACTGAGATGATACCTGTTCATCAGGCAAGGTAAACCTGCTCTAGCTACTCAGGAGCATAAAATACTCAAGCCAATGTCAGAAGGAAATGGTATTTTGTAACTTTTTGGAGGAAATGATGTTGTGTTAAACTGCCTTAAAACATTAGATTTCCCTTCTTTCATGAAGACGCTACCCCAGCACGACTCAAGATACAGGATGCCAAGTTTTGGTTCTGTTGGTCCTGGCAACCCTCACTCTCTCCTCACACATCACAAAGAGGAAAGGGGGAAAGGAAAGGTCAGTATTATCTTTAACTGTACCTGAGTATGACAGGCCCACAGTAGGAAGGATGTATTTTGGTGCACATGTCCTCCAGCTGCAGCCGTTCTCCAGGGCTGATGTCATAGCTCTGCTTTGGATAGCTGACCAGCCAGCCGTAGTCCACCCCGGTCTTGATCTTGCGGTATTCGTTCTCCCTCTCTCGCTGCTGCTTCTCTGCCTGCTTGATCTGCCAGCTCAGCTCCATCATGAGCGTTTCAACCACCATTTCTGTGGGGCTCCTCTGGGAAATGCGGTTTGGGGGCTCATTCCACCTGAACCAGGATGCCAATGACATAATGCTCTGTGTGTCTTTGCTAGGAGTGAGTTGAGGGTAGAGAGGGAGAGAAGAATAGTGCCATCATCAACACACCTCAGCTGAGAACATTCTTTCCCCCCCACCCCTCCAATCTGTTTTTAAAATTGTTACTGGATAACCACTTGGAAATAATTGGCGCAGTGCCCCTTGAGGAATCTCACTTGTAGCAGCCAGCTTGCTCAGAGGGTGAGACAGAGGGTGAAGAGGCACTGTCTTCCTAAACTTACACTTACCCTGTAATTAAAATGAGTCACAGTCCTTACAACTTAAGTCAGGGTTAAGCTACAAGGATACTTTGCTCCCTCCAGGCTAGGCTGGGGAAGCATTCTCCTGCCCACACATGGGACTTGGGCTCCCCTGGCTGAACCCTCATGGGAGGGCACGATCTTGCAGCAACCCTATCTGTAAAAACTCAATGCATGGAGTCAAAGGATTGCTGGGAGCTATGTTCTAGCCAAGAGATCCTTAGAGAGGATGCAGGATTAAGCGACCTGGTGTGGTGGGTTGAAGCTGATGCCCACCAAGTGCCCACCAAAGCTGCTCTATCACTCCATTCCCCAGCTGGACAGGAGAGAGACAGCATATTTAAAGGCTCATGGTTCGAGATAATGACAGAGAGACATCACTTAGTAATTACTGTCAGGTGCAAAACAGACTCAACTCAGATATATTAGTTTGCTATTCATCAAATCACAGCTAGATAATGAGAAATAAAAACAAATCTTAAAACACCTTCCCCCACTCTTTTCTTCTTCCTGGGCTCTGCTTTACTCCCAAATTCTCTACCTCCTCCCACCTAGCAGCACAGGGGGGTAGGGAATGGGGTTGTGTTCAGTTAACTACACATTGTTTCTGCAGCTCCTTTCTCCTCAGGGGGAGGATTCCTCACATCCTTCCTCTCTTCCAGCGAGGGGTCCCTCCCATGGGAGACAGTCCTCCATGAAGTTATGTCAGTCCTTCCATGGGCTACAGTTCTTTGTGAACTGCTCCAGCCTGGGTCTCTCACAGGGAGTGCAGTCGTTCAGAAACAGGCTGCTCCAGTGTGGGTGCCCCATGGTGTCCTGCCAGCAAGCCTGCTCCAGCATGGGCTCCTCTCTCCAGGAGGTCCTGCCAGAAGCCTCTTCCATTGTGGTCTTCCCATGAGGTCACAACCTCTTTTGGGAATCCAGCTGCTCTGGCATGGGATCCCCCATGGGCTGCAAGTGAATCTCTGCATCCCCTTGAACCTCCATGGGCTGCAGGGGCACAGCTGCCTCACCATGGCCACCAGCATGGGCTTCAGGGGGATCTCTGCTCCATTGTCTGAGGCACCTCCTGCTCCTCCTGCATCGACCTTGGGGTATTTAGAGCTGTTGCTCTCCCATATCCTCCCTTCTGTCTCCCAGCAGCCATTGCTCTTGTTTTTTCCCCTTCTTAGACCTGTTATGCCAGAGGTGCTACCACCTGGACTGATGGGCTCAGCCTTGGCCAGCAGCGGGTTCTTGCTGGAGCCATCTGGCATTTGCTTTATCAGATATGGGGGAAGCTTCTGGCAGCATCTCACAGGAGCCACTGCGGTGGCCCCCATCACTACCAAAACCTTGCCACACAAACCAAATACACCTGGGTAGGTTTGCTGCTGCTGCTGCTGCTGCTGCTGCTGCTGCTGCTGCTCTAACATTGGCAGCAGAGCTTGCCCCTGCCTGGGCAGCACTCACAGGAGCCTGAGCTACAAGGCCAGACAGGGCTTTAACCATTATTTAGCAAACATGCTGCTGCATGCAGCAGAGGCTACACCACCTTCTACAAGCTGAATGACAGTCATTTGCTTTGCTGCAGGAGCACTCCTTCAGCACCACCACCAGTGCCAAGAGAGCTGAAGCTGCCGAGAGGGAAGCAAATGCATACCAAGGTTTAAACTGTTACGACTTCCAAGTGAGAGGTTTCTGCTGCTGGGGAGTTACCCAGCGCTTAGAAGACAGAACAAATTACATCAATCAGCTCAGAAAAAGATGGAATTAACTCCCCACCCAGCCAATCCCTTCATGTTGTCCCTTCAGGAGGACAATGCATGGAACAAAATTATTACCTATTGTATTTAAATACAATGGAATCCAAAACAGGTACTAGGGAGCTGAACAGGAGCAAAACAGCATCTGTTTCTTCACACAGTGCATTTACGTGCCTTGTTGCTCCCTTCCATTAGCCCCTGGGGAGAAGGGGTGGCACAAATAATGACTGCAGCTGGGATTACAGAAAGGCTACTCCTGGCAGCAGCCCAACCAGGACATGGCGTCAAAAGTTAACACGAGGGCAAAGGATTAAAGAGTCTCATTCTGCAGGGCCTGAGCAAATCCTCACTGTTGGGACACAGACAGACATGAAATGGAGAAAAATATGCTTTTGATTTAAGCTTCCACCTTGGGGGCTAGGGCCTTTAGTGACAATAAAAATCACCAAAAGCTCATAACTACACAGTACTCCCACTAGAGCTGAGAGCCAAGACTGAGAGCCAAGTCTGGGAGCTAGCTCCCAGACTCCCTGGATGAGAAATGATCTATAGGATTCTGCCATGACTGCAAGGAAAAGATGCTTCTGTGCATCATTCACTTGTCATAAAGTAGCCTTTTCTCTTTCAAAAATGTTCATACTATGTAAATATATCACACCATTTAAGGAAAATGCTCTAAAAACCTGGATAGTCTGTACAGTGTCCCAGGTCTGAAAGTATTTCAGGCTCTAGTACTTAGGCTTTTCTAGAATCAGGAAGTTTTCCAAAGTGCATCAAAGGACTAGTTTCTCTAGTCCTATATCCTACCTCTCCCAGCAAGCAGTACCAGTTTCTTCAGAAGGCAGACATAAAAGGTCTGAAAGCTTCCACAGGTCACAGATGCAGCTACCTCAGAGTGTCAGGCCGCAGGTCCTCTCCCGAGCCTGCATAAACAGCAACACCTGGGCTGATTTACAGCGCTTGTACAGGAGAGATCGCTGCAGTGACTGCTTGTGCCCTGGAGCCTGAGCTGTGATTATCCTTGTGACAGCAGCTGCTGCAAGTAGTCCTGCTCCTGTCTCATCCCTGTGCTCTGGAGGAGGAGGAGCAGCCAGTCCTTCCATTTGTGTCTATCGCCAGGGTGACTCCAGCTAACAGCTCCCACATCGCCACGCAGAGCTCTGGCGTGGAGCCAGCTTCTGCCGCTGTGTCCAAAACACACCACCAAACTCAGGCTGGAACCAATGTGCTGATGGCTTCAAGTCCATGATGCTACCACTCCAACGTGAACCTGGATCTTGCTACATGGGGGCCTCCACTCATCATGACATTAAGGATGAAGACCATTTCCTTGGTCTGGTCACCCCTTGTGTGTCACTAACAAAAGTGAGGAGCCATAACAGGCCACAAGCTCCTGTGAAGAATTTAAAGTCTCGTATTTCTTTTCAGCTTCTGTGATGACAGTAATTTTTGTAAGATGTTACGGGTACCATTATTATTTCCATTTGTGCCTTTATCTGATGAAGGTGAACATGCCCTTCTGTATTTTAATTCTGGCTATGACCTGGTCTCACACTGGTTTAACTCTGCTGACTTCAGTGGCATTAGGGGTAAATCAGTATAAAACATTACAATGGTGAAGCTGAGGAATGCCCTTCCAGCTATTCCTAGATCACCAGCTGTTTCATCAGAAGAGAAGCAAGAGAGGAATTTAGTGGTCAGGCTGGGAAAGAGAGCCAGGAGACTTGGATTTTGCATGATCCTGGGCTGTTCTTACAGCCTTTATGGTTTTTAGTTCCACAGGTCTACCTCAGGGCAAGGCACTCTGCATGAGAACCATTTTACCTAGCACTAGTATTACAGAGAATAAACAGAAAAATATTTTGGATACCTTCTCTGCTGATACCAAGGCCTGCTGAACTTGAGCTTTGCCCCGTCCCAGAGCTTTCATAAAGCTCTGGTAAAAGGCAGATTTGCTTTTGGTATGGAAACATGGATACCTCTGACCCCAAATGGGGCTTTTACTTGACTGCCATAAAAATATCTGTTTCCAGATAAGAATATAAAGGAAGGAAAGCACCTCACCTGCAGTTGAAATGGCCTGTTTTTAAATGAAGGAAAATCCCATGCAAGCATTTCACACACACACTGGCAGCTTTTGCTGGCTGTTCCTAAGGGAGTCTTGTTTGTATGAGATTGTTTCCTTCCCCTTCTCTCATCCATCATCTCCTCTTTTTGAGAGCTGGCATCTGGCCATCTCTATTTAGCAGGCCCAACAAGCCACCACTTTTCCCACTACTGCTCTTAGCAGCCTGCAGAAGATACTGTGGGCTCCACTAATTGTGGCTGCTGGTTTTAATTTAAAGTTCACAGGCAGGCTAATCATTGACTGACTCAAAATGGCTTTCCCATGTGGAAAAACTCAAAGGACTTTTGGCAAGATGTGGACAGCCAAAGAAAGGCAAAAGTTACAGCCTGACCTTCTTATTGGGGAAAAGGACAAATTTACACTTTTCAAGCATTCACATTAAAATTATATTTAAGAAGAGGCATTTCCACAGCTGAACACAGATCTTTCTGTTGCACAATTAGTCCATTTTCTAATTCCTTCTAAAAGGCTATCCTGGGAGCTGACACAATCCAGTTGATGAACTACTCTGATGTTATTTAAGCAAATTTTCCAAGGGGTTTATGCGAGTTCCACTCCAGAAACAGATCTGCATTTTGAGACTTTGGTGTCATTGACTCTAGACCTTTGTGTAGAAGACAAACCTTCCCCTCACACTGTTGGTTGCAAGTCTGACCAACCACCTCACAGAGATTTAAGCTCACATTTACCTTAGCAATGCTAAAGTCTGTAATACCTCTCTCTTTCTGTCCCACAGCCTCTAAGGGGTTCCTTCAAATTTTAGCAATTGTAAGTAAGTCCATCTGAGAGTTTTTCATGTAAATGTTTCCTGTTAGCTTTGCTTTTCTTCAAAACTCCTTTTTACTCTCTATGCTATCAGTAACTCCTGCCTTTTTCTCATGTACTTTGTAGCTTTCTCCATGTACTTTGCATGCTTTCTCCATTTTTTTCACAGGGCATGTTCTGAACAGCTTCACCTCATTGTCCACATTCTTACCTTCTCCCATGTTTCCCCATGTGATTTCCTCTTCTTGTTCCAAAGAACACACCGCAAATTCATCAGAAAATCAACATTCACATGCCTTATCTGTTTTTTCACCTCCTTTAAACATGGTTTCTGCCCTTCCTAGCCCTTTTACCAGCAAAGGCAGTAAGTTTCCTTGGCCTGCTCTCTGGCCAACTGAAGGCTGCTGGACACAATCTCCTCCTCCAGGCTCTTGCAGGCTGGATCACCACTTGCTATGATTTAGAACAGCAGGGCTGCTTTCTGGTAAACCATGAGTCAATCAGTAGGGTCAGTCTAGCATATAGAAAATGAACTTCTGAAAATAAAAAATTCCTTTCCATTGATCCTTCTCCTGGCTCCCAGCTTGCAATGCTCTCCAGAATAGGAGAGGAGTATGCAGAGGGTGGGAAATGTGCATTTTGAAAAAAAGGAGAGTAGAATAGGACTCTCTGTAAAGGTATCTCCTCTGACAAGTCTCCTGTAGTTTGCCTTTGCCTTCACAGTCCAGGAGTGCTGCTGACAATCCTGTGTGACTCTCAAGGGCCTTAGAGGTGTGGTGATTGTGTAGGAGCACAAGGAGAAGCCTTAAAAGGGTTAGGTGATAGGAGCCTAATCCATAATCCAGTGATGTCAATAGACAGGTTGTCACCCAGCTATCGACAGATTTCCAGAAAATCCATCACCATCCAATCAAAGTGTAACAAAATGGGTTGAGGAGCTGGGAAATGCCTTCCCTGCCTTCTTTTGGGTGGTAGTTCCTTACAGCTACAGTCAGAGAGCAGAATTTGCTCATGCAAGATACCCATTTAGCTCTTTTCCACACATGCCAGATCACAGGGTAACAAACAAGGAAATTTATTTCTAAAGTGGGTCAAATCTCCAAATTGCTCCCATAATTGTACTTCTTAGAAGACACATAGTGACAGGGAAAAGAGATAATGTGAAACTGCAGAGCACATGAAAATTTGTTTCAAATTATCTCTTTAGTAAAGTTTGGGTTACATTGTCCAGGAAAGTTCAGTGTATCTGCTTGGACTGCAGCTCATAGGTAGATTGAAATTGATTTGGCTGCACCCAACTCTGAATTCTGTACTAACTGAAGCAATGTTTAACGAGCTGCTCAGGCAGAAATTGTGGTCATGGCTGTGCTGCTGGCTCTATCTGCATGAAGTAGCATCAGCATCAAAGATGAACCTCAAAGTCTATTTCTCTTGTGATGAAGATACTTTAATTTTGTTCCAAAGAATCTTAGCAACTTCTAATTAAGAAACTGCTGCCAACACCTTCTCAATTTTATTTATATAGTCCACCATAACTTTGTAAAACAATCCCTGTTCTTTGTTCTTCACCACATTCTGGTTTGTTCAGCCTGGACAAGAGGAAACCGAGGGGAGACCTCACTGCAGTCTACACCTTTTTCACAAGGAGAAGCAGAGGGGCAGACACTGATCTCTTCCCTGTGGTACCCAGTGACAGAACCCGAGGGACCGCCCTGAGGTTGTGTCAGGGGAGGTTTAGGTTGAATACCAGGGAAAGGTTCTTCACCCAGAGGGTGGCTGGACACTGGCACAGGCTCTTCAGGGAAGTGGTCACAGCACCAAGCCTGACAGAGTTGAAAAAACATTTGGACTAGTCTCTTGGGCACATGGTGTGACATTTCAGGATGTCCTGTGCAGGTACAGGAGCTAGACTTCAATGATCCTTGTGGGTCCCTTCCAACTCAGGATATTCTGTGATTTTTTTTTTTTTTTTTTTTTTTTTATTTTTTAAGTTACTTGCCATTATTCTCTCTATACAGAGAATTTTACCTTACCAGGGCCCAAAGAACTCTACTCCCTATCTGTCTGGAATCTCCTTTCTTGTTCAGTGACATGGAAGGCTAGGGTGTTTACAGCTACTTGCCATGTGATTGTAATCTCAGTGGAAATAATTACAACCTCAGCCTGTGACTGCTACATGGCAATTAAGGCTGAAAAAGCAGTAGGTAGAGATTGTCAATCAAGAAATTTAAAAGCAATGCAAATACCATGATATTAACACAGCAACATTCCTCACTCTGACCTGCAGAATAAAGAGAGAGAACTTTGGAGGACATTCAGGGGTTTGCTTACACACAGCAGAAAACCTGAGTTTTGCTTTATAAGCACACTGATTCCTCTGTTGTGATGGACGCAAGCTATTTCTGGACTAAAAAAATTGAGAACCACAGTAGTTAAAACATCTCCAGGTACATGACCCTGTTACAAGAAGCAAGGAGCTTTGAATAACAGACGTACAGGGGATGAAGCGAATGCTTTAAATGCAACCTTTTTTGTCAAGTCTTGGTGGTTGCAGGTGTTTAAGGACAGCCAAGAGCACCTCACAGCAGTGTCCAGGAGCGAGCCAGCTGTGACAGGGCACAGTGGCACCCAGCAGGCCCCTGCATGCCAGCAGTGCCTGCCTGTCCCCAGCACGGCTGTGCTGACGGTCCGACCTGCCTGCCCTGGGCTGACAGCTCCTGCTGCTGCCTGCCTCTGCTCCCGTGTGACAAGTGCTCCCAGAAAAGCGTGACAGCCGTGCTGCTGTTCAGCATGCAGCCCCATTTCTGTCTTCACTTTCCCCCAGCAGGCTTGGCACTGTCAGCATTATAGAAAGGGACTGGCTCTTTGCTGTCCTTGCCACAGAGAGTTACAAGTCGCTTAAGCCTTTAGTGAAGGTGCATGACTAAAAATCACCGCTAGGTAAACGTGACAGGAGGGCAGTCAGAGTGAACCAAAGGTGTTGCAGGACAAAAAAGAAACAAGAGTGGTACTGTTTCTATCACAGGAAAGGCTGAGTGGCCTTCTGGAAATACCACAACAGTGATGATATATGTGAATATGTTGCATTTTCTACAGCTGGTAGCCCTCACAATATTTTTATTTTTTTTTAATGAAAGCCTTTAAAATTGAGAACACACTAAAAGTACTGCTCCTATCTCCTCAGCATTTGTGTAGTTTGTAATGCATTCTTATAGCTTCAGTCTTCTAGAAAACAAGTATATCTAATGCATTTTACGTCTGCATTTTGATTGCAAGAGGGGTAAATAAACAAGACTTCAATGCAAACTGGGCCCCAAGTTCAGGTATGAATGAGAAAGATGTTTTTCAGTCACTAACCAAAACACAATGAGAAAAGGTAGCTGATCTAACAGTTACAGCTTCATGATCTACAGTAAAGCTTCACGAATGCAAAACAGATTTGCCTCATTGAAATAATGAGAGCTTTGTTGATTTATTCCAGATGAAAATCCAGTCTACAGATCTTAAAGAAAGAGTGGAGGAAGGGCCCAATAGCTTGGAGCTCTCCTAATGCCTGACACTTCTACAGAAAATAATCTTCATGTTATCTGCAGAAGCAAAAGGGTGGGTTCTACTTAAATCTGCTGTTGAAGCAGAGCAGTATTTTGCAGTTTGTCTACTTATCAAAGCAAATGAGTTCCCTTTGTTGAAAAACAGGACCATTTTTATGCCAATTTCTCACTCATACTTGAAACAATGTTTCTAGTAGCAACCATAAACGCCCTCTGTCATAAAACTTACACTAAACTGTTACCTAAACCTACAGAAGACGGGAAGTTAAAGCACAATGAATTGCTCTGTTTGACTGACTTGTTATTAACACTCCTATATATTGCTCAGATCTTGCCATGGTGGATCAAACACGCCTTCAATTCTATACCTTGCTTTGATCTCTGTAGACTACAAAGCCAGGTTTCCAGTCAGGAGAGAGGGATGTAAAGTATTCTTCACCATTCATTCAGCTGTGTAAATGAGAGTTCAGAAGGTAGCACAAACCCATAGCTTTTCTGTTATTAAAATAATTCAAACCACCAGAAAAAAGTATTCTGCAACAATGCTGTAATAGCATCTGATGGAAGGCTCCAATACAAAAGGCTTTCAGAATTAAAACTCTGAGAGATCCCCAGCTCATCTTTCTCTATTCTACTAACTACACAATGTTATTAAAGGGGCAGTAATGTCACAGATTGGAGCTTCTAAAACTGTCATCCACCGCAGATACTCATATACAGAGTTATATAAAGAGATTGAAACTCTGACCCAAAGGCATATTCCACCTGTCATCTGGTGCTCTGAATTTTTTTTATTCATATATTATGGCAAAGACCAGACTAAGTGCTGTGAAAACAGGCAGGTGAGATGTGCATTCTCCATCCAGACTGAGACTGATTCTTCTGGGAAAGCAGCAGTAGCTTATAGCATCATAAAGCGAGAATGCATAACAGACACCTTTACATTTCTGTTCAGGACTGAACTTTAGTTACAATATCTACCAGAAAGAACATTGACTGAAGGTCCCTGTAGTCCCACTCTGATGTGATTCACTGCAGAGCTACTCCTATATATACAGTGAGAGTTTTGTCTGTACTGCAGAATACTAAGACCAGTGTTAAAGTTTGATCATTGTGACAGGCGCTACTTAAAAATATACATTGTTCTAAAATTAGCAACCAAATGAAGAATGCTAAATTTACAGCTTGAAAACTTAAGCCTGTCTTTATCGAAATCACCCACAGCATTGGCAGAGCTCTGGGAAAGCTCATGCTTTCCACCCTGCAATAGCTGCACGTCCCACCTGCGGGCACAGAGCGAGCAGTCTCTGTGAGCAGTGAACAGCGCTGTGCTCACATAGGCTTTCATTAATGTATCAGCACTAGGAGTTGTACAGTTGTACTATCCTTAGTTACACTGCCATAACTCTAAAGTTGTCTGACTGACCTTCGTGGTACCTCGCTAGGGTTAACAAACACTGAACTTCCACACTGCAGACACTTAGCAGGGCAGGTGTCTAATGGGAGAGATTTTAAAAATGGCACAAGCACAAGGCAGCATAAACCATGCTTTCCTCCTCGACTGCCAGTCCTTACGTAACCAGTTACCCAGTGCTTATCCATGATCCAGGCAGCCGTGCCCGAGCCCAGCCTGGGCGAGCTGTCGGAGCCCCACTTCCCCTTTCCCTTCCCTTCCCTGCCCACCCATCCCTCCTCACCTTGGCACCAGCGCTCCCGCTGCTTGTGCGGACAGACGGACCCAGGGCGAGCGGAGAGGGTACCGGGAGGAGAAGGACGTGGCTTGAAGTCAAGCCCTCTAAACTGGCACAGCAGGCTTAAACCCACACTGGGGTACGGATTAGCCCTGGTGACGAGATATAACAGCTGGGCTTACGGCAGTGCTGTTGAGCGATTAGGGCTTGGTCCAGTACCTCCACATACACAGCCTCCCGGCAAAGAGCCAGCACCTCTCGGCTCAGCCAGACTTCGGCACCTGTTTAAAAGTCCCTTCAAACCACTTGAAGGGTTAGAAAACTTTCTTTTCTAACCCGCAGCTGAGCCGGCCCTTCGAAGAAAGGCAGGTATTTGAGGGCACTGGGACTTTCTGCAGGGGGCACGGGGGTTTCGCTCCGGTCGCGCCCCGGCCGTGCCCGCCCGGTTCGGCGCCTCGGGGCTGTCCCGGGGCTGTCCCGCCGGAGGCGGCCGCAGCCCGGGCCCTGCCGGGAGCCGCTCGGGCCGGGCGATAAGCGGCCCGCCGGCACAGCCGAACGGGGACACGCCGGCCCCGGGCTCTCCGCCGCCAAGACAGCGGTCTCCATCGCCGGGCACCACCTCCGTCCCGCCGGGCACCCCGCCCGCCGCCACCGCCGCTGGCGGTGTCCCCGGCCCCTCCTCCTCCTCCTCCCGCTCCCGCTCCTCACCGCGGTGCCCGCTGCCGTCCCGCCGCCGGCGCCCAGCCGGGGCAGCGCTCTCGCCGCCGCCGCTCCGCCGAAGTTGAGCGGAGCCGCCGCCCCCCGCGCCCCGCCCGCGCCGCCGTTCCCATAGCGACCACGGGCAGCCCGCTCGGTCCGGGGCCGTGAGCTCCGCCCGGGCATCCCACCGGCACCGGCACCGGCACCGGCACCGGCACCGGCACCGGCACCGGCACCGGCACGGCGTCACGCCCCGCGGGGACTCACTGCTGTAGACTGAATTTGCACCGACAAATAACGGCGCGGAAACTGGATGAAAACTATTCATCCATTTGTCGCCAAGTCCTTTGGGAACAGAACAGAACGTCTTCAGCCACAGAAGCCACAAGAGTTTCGCTGGGTTTGGAGGGATGAAGAAGGATGAGGAGTTGAAAGGACATGGGGAAGAAGAGGGGGAAGGTTGGTTTTTGCAATTATGGTGGTGAAACACTGGCCCAGGTTTCCCAGTCAGGAGGAGAATCAATCCCTGGAAATATTCCCTGGTCCCATCCCTGGAAACATTCAAAGGCAGCTTGGACAATGCTCTGAGCAGCCTGACCTACCTGAAGATGTCCCTGCTCATTGCAGGGGGCTGAACTAGATGGTCCCAGTCACACGTGGCCAGACCGTCCTCTGTGAGCCCACAGTTCCTCACCCAGCCTCTTCCCACAACGCAAAAATGTGCAAAACCATCCCCAGTATCATTGGCCAAACCCCCACCAAATTCAAAGAGAGGCAGGCTGTGTCAGAGGATTGCAGAGCTACAGCCTGGGTAAGGACAGCACAGGGACAGGTGACACCACTCAACCACATGTGCAACCTAAGCATGGGTGTAAAGTCAATCATGTCCCCACTGAAAAGCTTTCATAAATTATGGCCCAAGTTCTGACATCTTGGTATTTATGCAGCACTCATAGGCACACATAGGACAGAAGTGTTTCAGATCATGTATGTGCAGCACACACATAAACCAAAACAGCCCAGCTAAAAAAACTACAGACTACAAGATGCCCAGTGCAGCCTAAGTTAAAATGTATGTGGATGGAGGGTTTTAAAGTTTAGTTTATTATTAGATAAAAAACCACAACTGAACTAACAAAGAAATTAGAAGCATTTTCCTGTGCTAATTATCTGTGGAGGACTACTTGTCTGTCCTGAGCTTCAATGCCATTCCAGTTTGTAGAGGTTTATAGCATTCTGGGTATGCTCTGTTCTAAATGGGATTGTTGAGTTCAAGTAAAAAGTCATTTTACACTAATAAAGACAATTATATTTTCATACACTAAAACCTATTTCAAAAGTCGTCAAGTCTGACTAATGCAGAACAAAGCCCCCTTGAAAATGCTTAGTTTTCAGGTATATTTTCCAGGTTATATTTTCAATAAAGCGAATTCCTGGAAGTTCTTGTCATGAATCAGAGACACTGATGACGGGGGAATATCTTTGGGAACATTTCTTTGCAGATAGATAAGCCTCACAACTGAAAAATCATTCATCTCTCCCATACCTTATTTAGCATTTGAAACCAAGGATTCTTTTACTGTTTTACTGACAGGACTTGCCAGATCAGTCAGCACTCAGATCATCAGTTGCTTGGTAGCAACGCTCTGGTGAAATAGATGTGGGGAAGATTTATTCAGTGGTACATTCTCCAGGACACTCCATGACAATCAGGTTTCACCATACTGCAATTTATAGTGCATTTGAACAGTGTGTAGTGTAGTGCACTTGGGCCTGCTATTTCTCACCGTTTGTCAGATTCTGCCCTGACTCACCCGAGCACACTGCTAACATGGCAGATGTTGTCTGCATGTATGCCTATCTCATATTTTGGTGTCAAAGTCATGACAATGGCACTAAGGATGGACTTCTCCAACCACTAACAACCATAGTGCTGCTATCTTCTGCATGGGTCCAACCACAAGCAAATAACCTCACTTAGTCACTGACAAAAAGCAAATTTAATATGGTAGGGTTGTATTTGGCCTGCTGGTTTCTGGCTGAATTGCTGAAGCGTGCTAGTTAATATAATGGGGCTCACAGGGGGAACATGCTTTTTCATAGACTTACAATCTTGCTTAGAAAAGTGCCACTTTCAGACCCATATACCTTTTTATTTATTTTTTTTTTAGTGTTTGTTTTCTCTCAGCAAAACAATTTTTCATTTACTGGAAAGAACTTCATTCATGCTATTTGCTTCAAATCCAGTTAGCCCACCCACACAGAAGTGTACCATGAGCAAAACAAGAGAAAGTTCGTTCAGTCTCCAGCAGCAGTCCCCAGGCTTTGCAAGGCTGAGGCCCATTTAAAAATAACTGGTAATGTTGCTGTGTCTTTTTTAGCATATATTTCTTTCTCTCCCCTCTCCCTGTCCCGTTTCTCCTGCCACATATTATGGCTGGGTCATTGGGTTGTTTTCTGTGCCCAAAAAGGCTGAAACACTTGAGTTTGGTATCTCTGCTGCTGGAGGTACTCTGTCAGGGACCGCCAGCCCCTGATTAAAAAAAGGAGATTAAAACTATCAGCTCAGAAACAAGTGTCCCGGGTCAGTAAAGGACAGATGCTTAGATATGGTGTCCCAGAGCACAGCTGGATGATGGGCATGGAATACAGGTCTTTCTCAGGAAAAGTTAGAAATATTCAGAGCAGGCTGTACTCTGTTCAGGACTCTTGGATAAACTTACCATAGAGTTATTGCAGAGAGAGCTGTAACTAAAGTGAACAGCATTTCTACTGTCACCTTCTACAAGGTCCTGAGTGAACTGGCCCCTTACTGCATATGAGTAGGATCTGATGCTATGAAAGAGCAAAATTTTTGCTCTTTCCCTTTTTTAGGAGAAGATGATAGCTATGGTTTATTAAAACCTGGAATCCTGAAGCCATAGAAAAGAGAATCACAGGGTGTTACAATGCCAGGAGTGGGAAAAGATTGCTTAAAATTAGTATTAACTATAGCAAAAGAAGAAATTTAAGGACAGAAAATCAGGTATAAACAGTGACTTCAGAGAAAACATTTGTATCACGGGCAAGTATTTCTTGTGGATGAGCCCCCAAGGTAAACATTTCAAAGGACTCTAGAAAAGCATAAACGATATTTGCATCACTGTAGGAAGATGGAATGAGTTGCCTATGAGGAGCACTACACCTCTAACCTCAGTGGCACTAGGAAATAAAAACCTACAAATGTTTCTTCTCTGCTGCTTGCACTGCCCACTCAGTGCGGTCAGCTTTCAATGCTGATTCCTTCTGACAGACTGCAGTCAGTGAAGGGAGCCTGGGTCTGCACTGCTCCTTGTGTACTTCTGAGCATCCCTCACCCCCATGTAGAGAGTGTTTACTACTTATCTGGGCACCTCAAAACCAGTTACACTCATGGAGACTACCCAGAGCACAATAAACAAACACCCTTCCTGCCATGACATGTCCCCCTCTCTCTGAAGCGTCCCCTAAGCTGGGGATCCAGAGTGAGCACTGGAGGAGATGTAGAACCCCTGATGGTTTTAACTCCATGCAGCACCAGAAAACCTGAGCTGCAGCTTTTAAACTGCTTTTGCTTCCTTCTTGCCTTTCTGTTCACCACTTAAGAGTCATTTAACAGTAGTGTAGTGGTCTGTTTAATTGCTGATTATCTTAACCAAGCAACCTAACTGAGTAAATACAAATTCTGTACTTTTAGCTCTGAGTGAGAATTATGAGGTCTCATGAAATACTCAGCCAAAAAACAGATGTAGTAAGGCAAGCTGAGCAGCAAAAAATACAACACAGATGGTCACGATAAATTAAAGAAGACACAAGGCGGGGAGATGCAAAAAAATGCCATGGAGGCTATAAGTAGACAGATGTCAAAAATATCTGTGATTATGCACTTAATTGCACTCTCTGTGATTGCTTGATTCCTAATGTACACTGTTAACAAACAATAATCTCCAAAGGGCATTGCCAAGGTTGTTGGCTTTTAAAATGACCACATCTCAAATGCTGACACAGTGTATGATGTCACCTTTGCAGGGGTAATAATTTTTTAAACATTAATTTTCATTATGTGATTAAACTTTCTCTAGTACTAGACATGTAACTACTTTCACACCATATCTGAAGGGGTTTTGTCTCTGTCTTATCAAAATATCTATTATTTTATCTTACACTTATGCAAATCCAGCTGACAGCAATTGACAGATTTTCATTAGCCTCAAGAGGCTTCAAATTATTTGTCCTCTTTCATTCAAAAGTGAAATTTTCACTGTTCAAAATTCAATACAACAGTTTTGCCATTAAATTCAACAGGACCAAGACTTTGTCCATGCCCTGTTCGAGTTTGTTCCAGAGTCTACTGAAATCAATGCAGGAGGAGGAGGGATTTAAGCTGATTTGGAAAGGAATTAAAGGGAGGGGGCGGAGGGGGGAGGGGGGGGGTAGTGTAATGATAATGCCATCATTTCTCTGAATAAAAATATGGAGGGAATCTAATTATTGCTCCATTCAGTGTGTAAACTCATTGTATCATTGAATCTTCATGGGATGTCTTGTGCAAGAAACACTAACTTAAACACATACATCCCCTCCAGGAGAGAGCAGTAGGAAGAAAAAAGACAAGGACACCTAAGTAACTGCTTTGGGAATTTGAAACTGAAGCACAAAACAGTAGTAAGATTGTCTGGAGGCAAGAACTGAAAACTCAACAAGTCCCAGTGGGATCACACTGCTTGTCTGGAGGCTCCCAAAGAAAGCCAACTCCTCCCACTCTGAGACAGACAGAACTCTGGAGTGTGCCTGTACTCCTCCCTGGGTCTAACAGATGCTTCTTTTAAACACTTAGGAAAAGATGCAGGGTACAAAATCTCCCTCTCATTACACCCTGAAACCTTAAAGCCTACATTTCACAGTTAGAGAAGTATGATCAGCCCTTTCTCCTTGCCAGCAACTGCTTAAGAATGAAAGTTTCTGAAATGGTGGTGTTTCAGAGAGGGCACCCTGTGGGCATTTGAATTAAGCCAATATTTTCTGAGATATCATTTATATCCATGGACTCTTTCCAGGGTCACCCACACAGCACATGGGAAGCACTTGCATCTAAGTAAGTTTCAGCTCAGTATTTGGGGTGCCCCTTGCACTGCTCCACTGACCTGCTGAGCACTCCAACACCGGCCATAATACCCAAATACCTCTTGGCACAGCTGGGAGCAAAAGCTGCCATACTGCAACCCTCACACTGGCTTGGCCCTGGAAAGGATTTTCCCTTTGGAGAGGCTGTTTCATGCTTTCCATCTGCTTTCACTTCTTGAGCCTGCACGGAGGGATCTGCTGCTGCAGAAGCTGCAAGAGACTCCGGCTCAGATGGGCTGGGAAAGCAGAGAGCAGTCACAATTTACCCTTTCCTGCACAGTGCTTTGGACAGGCTGAGTGAGTGTGTTGCCTCTGCTGCCTCCTGACATCATGTCCAAAGCCTGAAGAGCCTGAGTGTTGCAGGGACAAGGGGGACCTTAGTTGCTGCTTGTGGGTCACAAACAAGCCATTAAAAAAGCATCACAAGGGGAAGGTGGGGAAAGCCCAGCGTGAGTTTGTTTTTCCAGGTTTTATCAAAATTGCTCTCTTTAAAATGTGAATTCTTAAGGTAAATCTTAAATGTCTTGAACCTAATTCCTAATTCCTAATTGAACTTAAACACCCATTTTCCCAAAGGTATATAGCATTACCCACGCACAGACATTTCTTTCAGTGTGGGAGGTCAACATTTGAAACTGTAATCCCAAAAATGCTGAGATTTATTCTAACTCTAGAGCCTTTAATTTTTATCTATTTAGTTAAATTATTTAGATTTCGCTTAAATCCAACCAAACGACTGCCCTTTCCTGAAGGCAGGCCCCAGGCCACCGCGCTCATTCATTCCCTAGCATCACTTCAGCAACTGAAGGCAGGGGAACTTCTCTGGGGAAGGTGTTAAATGCAGTGATTTAGCAAGAGCACGGTTCAGTCTCTTAAGCAGAAGGTGATCTACAGAAGCAGATGCATCAAGTAGATTGTATTCACAACACGTAGAGAGTCTGCTCAACCAGTCCTGAGCCTCTGTGCCCACCGATGAGTGGTAGAACCTCGCTGAAGCACGGTCCTGCACACCACTGGAAGGTAAAATTCCATACCTGTGGCATGAGGCAGCAGACGCAGGAGATCATGCAGAGCCTGTTCCCTGCATCAGGAGAGCTATCCAGACTGAAATAACTTAGGCTCAGCCTAGATGAGATATGATATGACTCTGATATGATGCTTATCTGACACTCCACCTTCCTGTATGACAGGAATTGTTTTGTGCCTGCCAGTGGAATGTTCTACAACTTAACTCAAAATACTAATTACTTGACAGGCTAGTGCTCATTTTCTTATCATTGCAGCTGTCTGTTTTCTGTTGTGATTCTAAATGGTTAAGCAAGCTGTATACTGGGAGGCATAATCTGCTGTAATACTCTGTGGTCTGATGCATGCTCCTAGATTGGAGTGTTACTTAAGCTTTAATCCCCAAGAAATCAGTGATTACCCACAGGAGACAAATGGAGGGCTGCTTATAGTATAGTTGCTAGACAACAGTGCACCATTGAAAGTGTATTTGTCCAAAGATTAACTGCATCACTGAGGCTGACAACTTTTCCAACCACCTGTTTCTGAAAAGTGAAGTTTGAAACATCTAGATTTTCATAAGAAAGGAGAGCAACCCGATAATTGCTTGGCATTTTCAGGGACACAGGAAAATGATGAGTGCAGTACAGAATGTAGAGGAAAGGGCTTCTGAAGCTTAGTCTGCTGAGAAGTGAAGGAGCAACATGATGAATTCTCTGCACGGGTCCTTGCCACCCCTCTGCACACACAAGGTATGCATTTCCCCAGCTTTTATACACCAGTACCAGGCAGCTGCTTTAAAGCCTTTCATTCCCTGCCTCCCTCAGAGAGTAAAACCAAAAATAGTAAAGAAATTAGAGAAAACATACCATTAAATCCATCTACTTTTCTCCCGTTTCCTCTCCTGAGTGTTACAGCAACTACCTTTGCTCCTTTTGGAAAAGGGGGATATGTAAATGGAGCAGAGCTGGGCTGCACTTACCAAGATCTATTTGGCAAATGCAAACTACATGGATAATGTCCAATTTAAATGGTGTTTCCTTACTTAATACAGTGCTGTCACACTCAGTTTTGCCTCTTCCAATAGTTTTGCCTCCCCTTATAGTTTTTGGTTTTGTTTTTTTTGGGTTTTTTTTGCAGTCTCTTTGACCACACTTTTATATTCTTCCCAATACAGCAAATCAAACAAGGAAGGAATATGTGGACAGTGGAGGGGGTCCCTTGTGTGGAACGAGCAGGGGGACAAGAAATGCAAAAGAGATTCAGAAAAGCAAGATTTTCCTGACCTCATTTCAAATACTGTTTTCATTTTAGGAATCAAGTGTCTGGATTATATAGACTTTACAATATATTACCTCTGTGTTATTTGACAACTTTTTGAATTAATCTGAATTGGTTTTTTTTTTTCAGAGAGAGATCTGTTCAAAATTTACATGAATTCTTACAGATCCAGTCCTCTTAAATTATTTTCTCAAAGCAGCAGTGTGAGCAGTGCCACTGCATCAGTGTTCGCCCTCCACAGCTCGGATCATTGTCTGGCCGAAACACGGGGAAAGGACCTTGCTGGAGAAGCTGCAAGGCAGATGTGGCTGATGCTGCAGGGGCTGGGAGGTCACCCCAGCCACCATCAGTGTTGGGACAGCATGAAACACATGGTGGCCTTCCCTGAGAGTTCTTCATCTAATCCATTCCTGAAGGCACAGTGGCAGCGATCCTGTGGCCTCCCTTGACTACTAGCAACAAGTTTCATGGTAACGTTTTTCCTCCCATTTAACATACGTTCTCCTTCACACAGATTAATCAGATTTGCCCTCACCTTGTACCATGTAGATGGGGAGAACAGATGCCACAGTAGAATACCTGTGATTTGTATTTATCCCATGACCCCTTGTTCTTATTTTGCAGTACTTGTGCCACTTGTGTAGTCGTACATTCCTAAATATATAATTTCACCTTCATCATCACTGTTGGTCCTAATCATCTTTAACTCAGATGCTCACTCCAGGTGAGTCCTTCAGTCCTTTCAGGCAAGGAGGTCATAGCAAAATTATGTAAATACATTCTCTAGTTAGCACCACTGGACATAACAGCAAAAATATCCAGTAGAGACAGGCTCACAGCACATCCCTATGAGACCGTACTTGAAATTACCTCTTACTGAGATAAAGGAATCAGAGAGAGCTCAGAGAGTGGTTTTTCAACAAACATTTCTGTTATGGTGCTTCATCTACACCACAGGGTCTCTAGTGCATCATTAACTTCTAAATTGTTGTACAGAAGTCTGTGCAGCTGAGAGCAGGATCTGGCCTGCACATTAGTAAGATTTGCTGTTTGGTCTATTTCAAAGCCATCAAGATGAAGACTCTATTCTTAGCTTGAGTAGTGGCATTAATGCACAGCACTGCAAGAAAAGCAGAGAAATATGTTCCCCTAAGCGCTACCTTTTTGTGGGACAAAGGCATTCAGGGCCAACCACAGATCCCAGGACACCCATTTCAGACATATATACACAGAGCCTCCAAAGTACTTGACACGCATCCTCACAGGCTGAAGCCAGAACTTGTTTTCAAATTCAGAGGAAGATTTAAACCCAGGTTATCTGCATGAATTTGAAGAGACAAAAGAGAAACAATACAGACTTCGTTAAACGTCCTCCCAGGACATGTGCCAGGAAAATTGCATCCATTGTACCAGAGCATTTTCTTTCCTATGAGTAGTGTCACAACATGAAAATTCAGAATGTGCAGGCCCAGTTTTGTGAGGAATTTTGCTCCTTTTTTCCCCTTACCTAGCAGAAAACCCCAGAATGTGATGGATTTCAGTACCTTATGCCCAGTGTGGAAAACACCAGTTTAATAAATGGGATAATTTGAGCAAATAAAGGAACTGAAGCTGCTGGGAAAGCGAGGACTGGGTGATCAGGTAGCTCTGTGAACAAGAGCAGAAGCAGTGTAGAGAGAAAATGTAGAATCAAGTTATTTTCTTATGCAAAAGCTGTCCACCCCCTTATATCAAGAAACGACAAGCCATTCCCTCATGGAAGTGAGCAAAAAAAATAGTGAACATCTCTGTTTAACATTGCTTTTGATTAATTCTCCGTAAAAAGACAGCTTCTGTCCCACCACACTCACTTGGTGTCTCCATGGACTCAGAAAGGAAAAAAACTTGAATTGCATCAAGTGAATACTGCTGCTGCTCCAGTCTCTGAGAGGATCACTCTCTTCATGCCCCACTGCCAGTGCTTGTAGTTTGGAGAGAAAAGCCACACATGGAGATGGGCAGGTGACTGAGCCACATTCCAGGGCTGGAGCTCAGTCCATCAGAGGGGATGGAGGTCCTTTGTGGCAGTGGGCACAGCTTCTCCCATGGCTCTGCCTGTTTGGAGGCGGATGCTGCAGAGCTGACAGCCTGCAAGCTCTGCTGGTGCTAAAACACACCAGTTACTTTCTCAGCCCATGTCTGGAAGTGAACATGGAGAGGAATAGGTTAAAAATCAAAGCCTCCTTTCTTTCCTGAGCACAGCTATTACTGTGAAATGGTCTCTGCTCAAAGCTTGCCTAAGGGAAGGAAGAGACTGTCATTTGAGAGCACCTACTGCAAGGATATTCTTATTCTGCTCTGAGACTGCTTTTTCCCAATTATCCCAGATAACATATTCCATAAGATTCAATGCTGTCTTATTTCTTTCATGCAGCCAAGCCTCAATTGTCAGCAGAAGGCAAAACGGAAACCTGATGGACAAGGCTACTCTCCTGAAGAGGAAAGGCCGCAGGCACTGCCCTCTCTGAGGCTGTGTTTTAGCAGCAGGTAGCAGAACTAGACAGATTCCCCTGAAAAAAATTACTGAAAAAAGTCAAATGCAAAACAAATAACCTGTTCCACTTTCATCTGCTTTTTGCTAAAGCAAAATCACTTGGCATCAAGGGGGACATAAACACACAGTATGTTGTCGTGGCCTGGCAGCTTGTACCATCTTCATTCTGCAAGGACAGACCAGCACAGATTCCTGCAGGCAGTGACCAGCTTTCTTTGACAGTCTGAGTGCTTCTGATGGAGAAGTGCTCACACAACCCTAGTTCTGGTGGGAAATGTAACTTTTGAAGTGAAATACTAGTAGAAGAGAACCTATGACATGCAAAGCAGAGAGTCTGATTGACATCTTACCTTTCCCTCCAGCCTCTGGATGTCTCTGGTTCCTCCTCAAAGCCCAGTCCTACACCTTCATACGGAACGTAGTGTAGAGAGGCTCTGGGATCGGCCCCTGGTGCTCACCAGGAGTGTGGGTCCTGCACAACGGAGAAGCTGCTCCATTTCACAGAGGGCTGCACTGCCCTGTGCAGAAGAAGGTGGAGAAAAAGCCCTCTTCACATCTTGCTGCTGGTCTGGTGACTGTGGAGGAGCAGACAGGCTAAAGCAAACAGTGCAGCAGCAGCAGTTAGTGTTCTATTGAGAAAGAGAGCACAAGTGTGTGCAAGGTAGATCGAGTCCCACTCTAGAAGGCCAAACAGCGGACCTGGTGATCTAATGTTTCAGGTATTTTCTTTTTGATGAAGTACAAATCTGGTGGCTGCAGGTCAGTAACTATTACCCTGAAGGACTGAATATTCAGTGTAAGGTATACCACCAAGCTGTGCTGAACCCACTCGATTCACACCAGCATGGAAACTCACCCATGCATCCAACAGAGCAGAACCTGGCTTGGGATGCCTTCATCCTCTCTTTACTCTCATTTCAGCCCTGCTCTGAGCAAATCATCTGTGCCTGTCACACACTCAAACTTTAGACTGGAAAAGAGCTCCAAACAGAAGGTCAAATTTTAACTCAGCGCAGCCACAGAGAGTGGTGGTTTCCTTTCTGACACAAATATTTATCTAGCACATTACTGATACTTTGGGACATAATGATGGGTGATTAGAATTATTACGATCTCTGCAAAAAGTGGCTTGTCATGATTCTTGAAACACAGCTCAGCCAGAATGAACATGGTCCTGGACCAGCATCTGAAATGCAAGGAAGCCAAAGGGAAGAAACATTAATATGTTTTCAGTGATAGGGCTACAAGAGGATTAGTTCTGTGATGTCTGAGTCCAGTGTTCCAGAAACTGAACTGGCTTCTGCAGAATAATTCAATATCTCTACTGAAAGGCTTTGCTGAGGATTTGAAAAGGGACACAGAGAGTGGTCAAAAAATCACAATGGCTCCAGGGGTCTGATTGTTGGCATTGAACTGATGTTCATTGTATGCTAGCAAAAGAAGGCTGGAAGGTGGAGATAGACACCCATGGGCACTATGACACTATAAAAAGTAGCAGGGCCAGCTCAAAAATGGCTGAGGCAATAGTACAAGGGAAAGAAGAAAGAAAGAAAGATTGAGTTGCAGTAAATGTTCACTGAACTTACACAACAGATCTTTATTTTTTTCCTCTCTCCATATCATACTGATGTTTGACAAAGACAGATAAATGCAGTTTTGAGTTATGATACCAACTGTAACGAAATCATCACACCATCGAGGAATGCTGTTTTCAGCAGAAACACATCAGTTAACTCTCACGTGGGTTTCAGAATCCTGATTCAGATGGCCTTGTGACAGGATTTACCTGCACTTTTATTCTTTAAGGTATTTCATATCTATTAGAGCTATTATTCAGCTCACTGGGTGGTTTATTTATTCTTTATGGAAACTGTAAGTGTCCTGAGAAATGGCCTTCTTTCCAGTGACCGAACAGGTACCATACGGAGAGCTCCTCGCCTGCCATCTGCTCCAGCCTGGTGGGAGGGACCAGCTGCGGAGGCAGCAATCATTCAATTTCCTCTGACACTTAGTCCTTGAGGTCTCTGCTGATTGCCCATAACAGTGCAGTAAGTCTTACTTGTGATGTGCACAGCTATCCAATAAGAAGTGGATTATGGCCATCTGTCCCACTAACAGCCCAGGTTCCTCAGTGGTGATTATGCCCTGTAAACGCAGGTAGCGCCTCTGAGGTTAGCACAGCCCTAACAATTTCTGACAGCCAAGGACCTGGCCACTTCTCCCAGCCTGCACTTACCACAGGCAGTGCTACAGTGCTCTGCTTGGCTGAGGGCTCTGGCACTCTTTACACGGCCAAATGTGTTGTGACTGCTGGGGCAACATTTTGGCAGAGGTCAACCAGTGTGCAGCAAGTGACGCATGATGTGAGTGATGACAGGCTGTGAGCAGCTGGTGCCCAGCATGTTGCTCACCTTGTGCCTGAGACATAGCGAGTTCTGGAATCTGTAATGAGTGATTCTTCTGTAATAGGGTGAACATATGTGTGTGTGCACTCTTAGCATGTTTGGGGATGATTTAATGATGGACGTGTCCAGGGAAGGTGGAAGAAACACAAATATTCAATGCACAACTGTTTTGGGAGCAGATTACATACACTGAGCTGTGCTCTCAGGTTTTGAGCTGAAGAATAAGACCTCATGTCACTGGTTAAACTGTATTTCAGGCACAACAGGAGTCAGTCAGGAGTTGTGCTGCAGGAACTGACTGACAGCAAGGCACAGAAAAAGGATTCATCCTTCAGGTCAGCCAAAGAAGAAAGAAATTGAAATGACAAAGTTAGAGTGCAGTCTCTAGAGCTGCAGATTGCAATGCATGGCTGTGGAGCACCTTGTTTTAGATGTTTCTGAAAGGATGGAAAGAGCAGGAAATTGAGATCTCCTGCTCATCTCTGTTATCAGCTCTCACTCCACTTGCCCTGCCACACACAAACCTGCAGACACACACCTGGGTTTTTAAGCACATACTTAGCAGCCAGCCTGAAGAGGACAAAATTTAAGAGTCCCAGAAGTCTGTACTTAAAAACTGTGCAATGAGAAAATTTAAAAAGAAGAACCTACTGACTCTGAAGTAAAAGGTGCTCAACTAATAATAAGATGATCCAATTTCTTTGAAGTTGAAAATACTGGTGCTCCTGTAGTTTTACCAGCAGGTTTCAGATTAGGCATCTGCTCAAGCATTGCCTCAAGTGGGTGTGGGGGTCACTTTGGAAAAATGGCTGTGGAAAATCATGCCCTCCTTCCATTCTGCATGCTGGCTGCAAGGAAACCACTGATGCCATTGACCAAGAGCAGGACCACCCAGAGCCTTTTGAGGCACTGATAATGTTGTATTCACTGAATAAACAACCTGTTATTCTCACCGGAGTGCCACACTAAGCACATGGGCAGATGTGGAGGCACAAACAGCAGAGTGGGGGGATGAGTCACTGCTCACCCCAAAGGCTTGTAATGAGAAAGTCCCAGGCACAACAGCTCTGAGCACAGATGATGTTTCATTTCATTCATTCATTCATTCATTCATTCATTCATTCATTCATTCCTAACACCACTGCTTTTGCAAAAAAAAAAAAGTTTTTGCTTTTCCTGAGACCCTAGCAGAAGTTTTAAGGCTCTCTGAGAAAGTTAGAAACTCTCTCTTCAGGGAGAGGTGTTATGTTCAAAACCCATGCCTTTCAACTGCAGACACTGCAGCCTTTGAAAGGAAAACAAGCTATCAAAGCAAAGAGTCAAGCTCCTTACACTCCAAGGGAGTTTGGGACCAAATGTGGGCTGATCTCTGCAAGTAGAGGTGAACTGCCAGGAGCACTGAGATTTCTTCCTACACAGCCACCAGGCAGGGCCCAGGAGTGAGCAAATTTTCCTGATGCAGCTCGAGTTAGAGGTGACAACAACCAAACCAGTTCCAAATCTTGATGATCTCTGCTGAACAGTAGCATATGCATTTCTTAATGTGTTTGACAGTTTCTGCTGAAAAAAAAAGCCCCACCAAATATTACAGTCAAAAGTGAGCCCTTGCATAGAGCTAGAGGAAGGGTTTGGCCCTGATCAGCACTCACTGTCAGCAGCACCAAAGCACACGGCAGCTTTTTAAGGAACAGGAATAGATGGAACAGCTAGAAGCAAGGCAGTTTTACTACAAGGTCATGTGCCCCCCACACCATGGGAAGGCTTTTAGCTATTTGAAAATTATTACTGCCCAATCTGAATGTGGCATCTTTAAGGCCCAAGACATCCCTCTTTCTCATAGCCTGCTTCCCTCCCTGGCAAAACCCCTGGTTCACAGTTCCCTTTGGGCCTATAACTATCTATTTAAGTGCTAGAAACAACTCAGATTTCATCACCAGATTTCATCAGGCTGCGCCTGAACATGTCCATACCAGGTTACATTGTCATGTCCTCGAGCACTGCTCTGGCAGGTGCTGCTGTGGTGTGGTGGCAAACACTGATCAGCTTTCCCTTAGGTCTTTCTTTAGGAGTGGTCAGTGCTGTTAGTACTGGATTATGCTGGCTCCAACCAGGCATGGAAATTTGCATACGAGGCCTGCATGGAGGCTGCACCATGGCTTAAACTGGTTTCAGCTGGCACAAGTTTCTTGGCACTAGTGATGTGATATAGACATTTCAACCTATGGAGGAAAAGCAAGGCCAAGCTTTGTTACAAACTTTAGGTGAAATCCTAAAATTAGCATTAAGCAGAGTGACTGCCTGGAAAATCATAGTGGCAGCTTGTGGATTGAAGGCATAAAACTGAAAGCCTAAGAGTTTTTATGGGGCAAAGCACTTCAGGTGGCTTTGGGCATGGCTGTGTGCCAGCTGACACAGACACAGGGTCTTCCAGCTAAAATTAGAAATAAATTCACCTCTAGACTCTCCTCAGGCTTCTAAAAAATTCTCTGTTTGATCTCAACAGCTCAAAGATAAAATTTAGAATTTCTCAGGACTGAAGGAGCAGAATCTCAGAGGGAGTTTTAGCCAGCTTGCCTGGCCTATTGATGAAAGACACTCCCTGTTCAAACAGATGGGAGCAGAGCAGGTCTCTTCATGATCCAGCAGAGAAAAATTTTCCTCCAGCACAAAAATAGCCCAAACAAACCTGAATGTGTATTACAACCTAAATAGCACTGCCTCCCATCTGTTAGATAAGCTGCATAATCAAAACCTACGATGTCCTGCAAAAACTGACAAAGACTCTTTGCCTGAGACAGGAATCCCAGTATTGTGTTTCTGGAGGGACTCTCACTGGCATGGAAGGAGTGGTCCTGTGTTAGATCTGACCTGCACCTCCTGCTATTGCCAGAGTAAGTTGGCTCCTTATAGCACATGCTGAGAACACTGGCCCATGTGGCTCTCATTCTGGCCCTCTCATGCACATGCCTGGGCTTGTGCCAGAGCTGCTCTTTGTGCCATTTGAGCCAAGCCCAGCTGAATTCCAGCATCACAGATTTACTTTGAAGGAGGGAAGATTGCTCTTGGTCACATCTGTACTCCTCCCAGGCTCACTCCTGAGGCTCACAGCAGGTTGCCAGTAGCCTCACAATACTCATAGCAAAACCTACCTGGCAGCTCCTTGTTTCCCAGCACCAGCAGAAAACAGGCAGCCCCACAGCCATCTCAGTGCACAGCACTGGGTGCTGTGCTGGGCAGGCAGCCAGCTCTGCTAGTCCATGCCAGGGCCATGGAGTAACCACGAGCACCCCTGGCATAGCCAGGAAGGGCTGGACATCCCATGGGGCACAGTTTGGACATGCAGGCAGGAGAGCATGGCTGTGCTCCTGACACGATTTATTACAAGAGGGTCTTTTCAGAGGATTAGCAAAATTTGTCCCTGAGTTGAGAGATGACACGCAGGATCAGCCCTGGCCAGGCAGGGTGTGCTTGAAGATGAGCACTGGACCAGTTTGGGGTTGATCACAGCTGCTGCTGCTGCTGCTAAAGCTCCAGGCATTTGTAGCAAGGTATTTTAATGGAAACTAAAAGCTTTGCAGAAGGACAGCTTGAATCGCAAGTGAGCGACAGAAAATTGACAGGCTAATTCTATGTTTCATTTTTAGCAGCATTATTCTGAAGTGTAGGATGGTGGTTAACTGATTTAACCAAGTTCTTACTTCACATAAAAGAGACAGAACAAAGAAAACTACTTTTTTTTTTTATTTTTGAAATTTTTCATTATATCATATATATTATATTTCAAGCAGCAACACATGCATATCTTTAGGTAGACTTCCATCTATAAACTGTTAATTGCTAATGAATGTGATTGTAAGAACAGTTTTGCTTCAAAACTATACATAGAGCAGTAACTGTGCACTTAGGTTTGTGTAGTAACAAAAAATTTTACTTTTAAATTCCCTGTGATTTCTGTCACCCTTAGATTGGCCGAACACACTGGAGCGCAGTTCTTGGAGATGCCCAAAAATGTATCAAAAGACAAGCCAAGGAGAGAGCAGGTGTCCCTGACCAGCCTCCTGGGCAGTGCCCAGGGATGGATTCCTAAATCAGGCAGGCTGCCCTAGGGAGGGGGTGCAGGCTGTGTCAGCCAGGATGAGTGCAAGGAGGGGGTCCTCCCCAGATCCCAAGCCCATCCTCTCCACGGAGGGTGGCTGAGCTACTTCATCTCAATCTCAGTGAGTTCCAGCTTGAGGGCCAGAGGCGTGCTCCCAGCTTCTTTGGAATCATGCCCAGAAGGATCAGGTGCCAGCATCAGTTTCCAGTGGTACATGAACTTGTGATTAAATGCACAAACAAAACTCCTGATAGGGGTGTGCCTACATTAGGCTGAGGTGTAGGCTTAGGTTAATACCCAGCTTTGTGCAGCTGTGTACCTTGTGGGTATCACAGTGTGAGTTATACTGGGAACAGGAATCTTCCAGGTTAGCTGGTGATCCTTTGTCCTTAACCCAAATTATAGCAAAGATGTAGTGTTAGGCAGATGCTGGTAGGATGAAAATTCCCTCTTTCCTTTCCAGCTGCCTCTTGGTGCAGATAGGGTGGGGGTGGATGCAGAAGACAAGCTTCCACAGCCCTTTCAGCCACTCCTTTCCTGGGAAAGCCCAAGAGCTCATACGGTTCTATAGGGTGTCCCTCTCCCATTTATCACTTCGTTCAATCCCATTAGGGTCTCTCTGCAGAAATGCACACACTCGTGGCACATCTTCACTGCTGTAATTTCTCTTTGCAGGCCTCGCAGCTTGGCTCCCACTGTGCTCCTGCTTTGGCAGAAGGGACAGCATGTCACATCACCTCATGCTCCACCCCGACCCCAGCTGCGTGCCCAGCAGTGCTCCTCTGACTCGCAGCTGGCACTGGTGGCTTTCCACGCCTGCAGCCAGCACACGCTGAGTGCCCACGGCTGCCGTATTCCCACCAAGGGGCCTCAGATCAGCAGGAGAACAGACCATTATGCCCTGAACCCTGCTGGAAGCTGTCTCCTTGCCTTCCCTCAGCCACCTGAGATATGGTGACGGCCTTCCTAATAACATTTCAAAGTTCTGATAATCAGTAAGGTCCCCAGTTCTGCTTTGTTTTCCTCTCCTCCAAGGGTCTGATCTCCCATCTTACAGAGAATGTAATTTTTAGGATGTTGTTCAATACTTACTCTTTCACAGCAGCAAAAACCTTATTAGTGAGTCTATGAGCAATGATTATTACCCTGACTACCAAAGCGCTTTGCATTTGCACTTCTTTTCCTTGCTGTTCACCCAGTCTTGTGTGCCAATCCAAACAACACCTTTACTAGCAACATGAGCAAACCAATGTTGTGTAGGCTAAGCTGGGCAGGAACATCATCTGCTAAATTACATGAGGTGGGAAGGGTCAGACTCTGACCTGAGCTCTGATAGGTATAAGCTGTCTACACTCTAAATTCCCTCAGAGCTCATGAGAATCTAGAGTCTGACTCACATCTCCAGAGGTAAGCTCTATGGTACAGTCAGGAGACAGGGTAACAAGTGCCCTGGCCAGCCCTCTCTAGCTGCCATCCTTCCTTTATCTTTTCTGTTTGGCCTGAGATACCTCCTCAGTGGCACTCTTTTGTACACCATTTCTGCCCCAAAAGAGCACTACTACTATTTCTATGCCACCGGAGCAGCAGTAATAGCACTCAGGCAGGGGAGAAGAAACCACCAGGGTATCTCTACTTCTCAAACAACCTCCAAGAAGTTCCTTCCCTCTTTTCCTGATTTTTTCCTTTAAAGTTTTCCGTCAAGTCTGCAGAGCAGCTTCTCCTTATGCTGTGAGGTCCATAGATCCCCCTCAAGCTGTAGTCCTCAGCTGCTGTTTGCCTTGGTCGCTCTGGGGTTTGGTCCACTCTAAGGCAAAACTGACACAGAAATTCACACAGACAAAGAGAAAAAGTGACCTTACAACAGTGGCTGATTTTTTAAAGTTTTTTTTTCAATAAGCTGAGCCTGCATTTGATCGCCAAAAGCAGGTCATTTTGGGTAAAGGGCACTGACAAGGAACAGGCATTTACTGAGCTCCCTTATGGCAACAGACTAAAAGCCCTCTCCCAGTGCTGCTTTGCCTCGAAGGGTGTGGCGAATAGGAAACAAACCCAGCCCTCCCCGATCCTCTGATCTCCAGTAATCCGGCCCTCTGGCTTCCTGCAGCAATTTTCTCCATAGCCCACCGTGCAGAGTGTGCCCTCATTGCCCTGGGCCTGCTTAACCCGGCTCTACCTTCATTTGCGCTAGCAGCAGCATCACATAAATTACTTACTCACTAATGATGGCTCTCATAAGTAAGCAAATGGCATGACATCACCCACCAGAGACATACCAGCTGCTCAGGGAGGGAGGGAAGGGCTGAGCTGTGTCTGCGTGGGTGTGCGCACACGGACCGCTTGAGCCATGGCTGCATGGTAGAAGCCAATCCTCTCAGGAATGGAGACAGGATCAGCATTAATTCAGGCCTGGAAGGCACCTCAGGGTATCTCAGCCCACCCTCCTGCTCACATCAGTATCAGCAATGAGACCAGACCAGGTTGCTCAGTGCTTTATTCTTCTGAATCTTGAAAACTTCTAAAGATGCAGCAAATAGCTTCTCCGGGCAACTTGTTTCAGGGTTCAACTGTCCTCACAGGGAAACATTGCTTCTTTGTGTCCAGTCTGACTCTTTTTACAACTTAAGGCCACTTTGACAATTGTAAAGGTGGTTTTAAATACCCCTATACACAAAAATATCAGGTAGACACATTCAAATGAATCCACATCTCCACCCACATCTTTGTTCATAGGAGCCTAAGCCTTCTCCAGCCTTTAATAAACTTGTTATACAATATCTGTTGTACACAGCATCATTTAATTTGTCTGTGGGAGTGCAGAAATTAGTTCATCTCCTAAATACCTCAAGCAAGCAGGACTATAGGCACTCAGGCAGGTAAAATGATTACATAGCTTATGTTTTGTCCAGATGCTGCATTATTCCTTCATACTAAAAAAACTTACTGTTCACTAATTTCTCACAGTCTCCCTCCAGGCAGGAGGATCCCTGCCAGGTGCTCACCTCCAGCAAGTGTCTTGCTGCCCACTCAGTCTTCTCCATGAGATCAGATGGTCCCATGCTTGGGGCAGCCCTTCTGCAGCCCAAGCTGGCTGGTAACGGAGACCACACACAGTCTCCTGTGTGCTGGGGCTCTGGCACTCAGGCTGTGCTTTGGGAGGAAGATCTTCAACCCCCCAAAACCACTCCACTCTACCCAACACCACCTAATTTTGCTCCAAGTGTGCTAAAAGAGTGGCCAGTTGGATCTGGTGTGAGTTGCTGTGATGGTCACGAAAGGAGATTACATTCACCTGCCACATTCAGAAGCCATCTAGCAAACTGACAGCTGGTGAAGAGGAGGAAATGAAGAGAGGCACTGGAAAGCACCAGAAGAAGTGGTGCTTGCTAATACCCACCTTTGGGAAGGGAACTTTGCTTGAGATGGTTTGGTGGCATAATGCACATCCAGGACAGTGCCAGCTAGCACCTCTGAGCCCAGAAGTCTCTAAAACTGAAGCAGATTAGAATGATCCTAGCTCTCAGCTCCCACCATTATGCACAGACCAGTTCTGCATTAGACACGTGGCGGAAGCAAATATTTCCACCTGCACTGAGACAGTTATTTCCAACACCAAAATCAAGTATCAAAATCCACTTATTCCCCTATCCTTGCACTTAAAATGTGCTTTCAAAATTGCCAGTTTTAACATAAAATCAAGTTCAGGATATTTTTATTTCTCTTCTGATTTTGAGCCTCTTGGGTGTGCTCCAATTCTGTTGTGAAGCTTCTTTTTAGAAAGATGAGTGCCAAAATTGATTTTTTTTTTTTTTAATCCAAAACCAAGAATTCTGTAATTCTGTGAAGGCACTCAGGGAGAACAAAAAACTGTGAGACCTTGCACAGAAGCAATGATAGCAGACTGTACCACTGCAGCTCATATCACTCACACTGAGACACCTGTATCTGGGGGGGAGCCCTGTAAACTGAATACCCCAAAAAGGCAAAAAAAACAGTGAAGAATGTAGAAAGCTTAAGGAAGGGAAGAGGTTGGCTCCTCATGTGTTTGCTCCCTGGCCTGCCCAAGGGACTGCTGTTGGCCATACCACCACCCAAGACAAGCACCAGTAGCAGGTTGACTGCCCACCACCCCCAGCCCCACTGGGTGTTAGTGCTTACCAAGTGCTTTGAACACATGCCACAACAATTGTGCACAGACATACAAACAGCACAGGGGTGCTGGAGATTAAGTATGCCTAGGGAATAAGGGGATTTCCCTTCCAAAACTACCCTGAGTGTGTTGTCTCAGAGGGCAGGTGCCTGCAGAGACACTGTTATTTGGTGTGTAACCTGCTGCGCAAAATTCTTTCCTGTCATCTCTTATTAGATCTGGTAATCTATTCAAACTGGAGGAGAAAATGGATTTCTGTAGTAAATTTCAGGCATCATAAAGAAACATATGAAATTTTAGGTTCTTTAATTATCAAAGCAAATTCGAAGCCAGAGGAAGCAGAGAAACCTATTAAAATCTGCTCAAAAGGATAGTTAAGATTGCTTGAAAATGTAACATGGTTAAATGCTGCCCTTTGTGCATTGTAAGAGCAAGGTTAGTGGCTCAGATATGTCTGTTTGTTAGGAATAAAGACTCATCTGCAGCAACCCTGCTCTACAGGCTTCTGGCAAGAAGGAGAAATAGGAGAAATTTGCTCTCTTTGGTGAATAGGTTAATACCACGTTCACGGAGATTGCTGGGGGATTGAGAGACCTCCCTTCTCCCTATGGCTAGATTCCCGAACAGAGCTTGCCAAATCTACAGCCTGCAGAACACTTGCTTCCAAGTAAAATGGAGTGGAAAGTGTGTTCAGCCTGGGGGTTGCAGAAATCAGCCCCTCCCTACTCAAAGAAGAGGATCCAGAGTATGCCAAAAATAGCACTAAGTGCCCTGGAGATCTTCCTAGTAGTGCAGAAGTCCCATCTGTAACCAGAAAGTTGCGATGTCCGGTGTCAATAATTACCAGCAGGCAACCAGAGGAAGGCCAGATGCGTCTTCCCCAGGAGCAGAGCGAGGCCTGAGCTTTCCAGCGCCTCCCGCTCTGGAAAGGTGCGGCGGGCTGGCGAGGCCGCAGCATATGGAGGGCAGCCAGCTGGAAGCTACTCCAAAGCCGGCGCCCAGACAGAGGTGAAAATCAATAACGCTGCTAATAAATCAAAGCGCAACCACTGGCACACAGCCCGGCTTCGCCCCGGCCTCGGGTCCGTCACTTCTGGCTGCTCTCTCCTGGGCCCGGGCCTCGCTGGCTCCTGCTGCCGGCGCCCGGCCGGGACAGGGGGCTGCTCCCGGCCCCGGCCATGCTCAGCCCTCCGGGGCGCCCCTTTCCCGGGAGCTCTCTCGGATCACCCGCGGTATTTGCGGGGGTGCGGGGCGGCGGAGGCAAGGGGGCCAGGCGGCTCCCCGGGCTCCAGCCCGGCCGGCAGTGACACGGCGCGGCGCGGCCGCCGGGCCGGCAGTGACACCGCGCGGCGGGCCCCGGCACCGGCCCCGGGCCCCGGCACAGCGGGGACACGGCGGTGGGGGCGGCTGCTCCGCCGGGGGCCGTGGTCTCGGCTCTTGGCACAGGGCCCTGCGTGCCCCCATCCTCCACTGGGGGATGAGCCTTCTCCTCCCTTCTGGATATATGCACGCACGCACATGCATATATTTAAATGTATATATATAGCTGCAGCCCACCTCCCTCCTCCTCAACTCAAAGCCTATAACGCTGTCGTGTCTTGCCTCCACGCTCCGCATGCCCATTCCCACTGGCGGCGCGGCAGAGGTGCCGGCAAACCCTCCCGGATCCGCGACACCCTCCAGGAAGCAGCAGCCTTATCTGTAATCAAACTCACCCCGCTTTTTCCCAACCTTAGTCCCTTACACCATCCCCATTTGGCTCGCCCTCCCGGGATGTTTTAAATGAGATTCTGATTTCTTCAGGCCAGGGATGATCTTTTATCATGTCTGGTACAACGCTTCGCACGCTGGGGTGCAGGCAGCATGGGACCGCCGGGCATAATTACAGTCCCGATAATAAGTACCAGTCACGTTGTTTGTCTCTCCGCTCAGGCTGCCACGCCGTGCTGTAATCAAACTTGCTGCTTGTTTTTAAAAGGCAGGTGTGTACTTTGGGCCTGTTGCAAGGCTGTCCTACATTCTGCTCTGGGTCACATCGGGATCTTTGGATTCGATACTGAAGGGCTGTGGTAATCCTCCAGGCTTGTGTGCTGCAGGGCTCTGGCTCCCTGCCTTCCCTAAAAGACCTGAGATCTCTGCACTCAACACAGCGTGTGTGCACAATACTCAGCCAGGGCACACACCTGCTTGGTAGTCCGCTGCGAAGGAGAGGTGAGCTGATGCTGTCCTCTCATTCCACTTTGTGAACCACAGCACTTACTGAAGGCTGCCAGCCCAGAGATGCCCAGCACAACAGACGTGCTGGGTACATTCCTCCTAATTTTCCCTTTAATAAGCATATGGTAAGTGCTGGTGCTGGACGGCGCTGTACTGCCAGCACCGCAGACTCCCATGAGGAGACATGGCAGGACAAGAGGACTACTCGCTGCCTCTCGGATTAGCATATGTCAAGTCAAGCTGGTCACTCCACCTGTGCAGATCAGTACAGAAGAGACATCAGCACATTCTGAGATGCCAAGTTGCAGCTGCGGCTCCCTCTGTGTGGCCAGCCTGCCCTGTGGGAGCCACATACCAGGACTGCTAATGTCTCTGAGGAGCACACCCATGCTTGCAGACGCTGCTGGCACACGATGCTGCTGTGGAGCTTCACCACAGACACAAACTTCTGCAAAGATCATGTCTCTGGTTTTCTCATGTGACCTGGTTAAAGGGCAAGTCTTTGGCTTTGGGGAGGCAACCAGAGTTGTCACTGCCAGATCTGTGATGTGGCAGATCACTGGGGGAGGCTTGGGAAATGCACTGAGACCCTGAACAATAGTCTACCTTCCAGATGCTGCTGTGCTGAGGCTGACAGGGCTATGTATCACTGTGTCCAAGACCCCTTGCCATGTGTTGCCCAGGACCCACAGAAATGTATCACCCCAGCCCTGGAGGTGACCCATCCCCACATGTCCAGAATAAAAACTCAGGAACATGTCTCTTCTTTCTTCTCACCCTGTCCCTTGAATACTAGCAGTTTCTTCAGTGTCTTCAGGGGCCTCAGATATTCATTTTCAAGCCCCCTCAAAAATATGGCTTGGAAAAATGCAAAACACATCCACACCTGGCATCGGGCAGATGCCCATCTGGATCTGGAGAATGCTACAGAAGAGTCTGTTCTCTGAATATCACCAAGATCAGAGAGAACTGGGCCTCTCATCTGCTGAGCAAACAGTTGCATAAATGAAACTGCCTCAGGCTCACTGGAGTAAACTCACACACCCAGTGTGTCTTGGAGTTCAAGCGTTTTAGAGAAGAAAAGCACGGAAATATCACTGTCTGCTAGGGACAGTTCACTGCTCCACCTTTTTCAGCTCTCCTCTGGCAGGCTGTCATCACGCCTTGCTTATCACACCGTTCTCCTCTGCCTGGCACTCTGGGCAGGTTTCCAGGCTCCAGCTGGGGAATACCGACTTGATTAGATTTGATTCACAAAGGCATTTCACAACATTTGTTCACCTAAACAAAATAAAAGTCTTAGATCTAAGGATATTAATTAAGGGCAGGATAGATCCTTTTGAAGCAAACTACTGGTAACTCACCAAATTTTAAATAGTACACTTTCCTGACAAAATCCCCTGCTGAGGGAAAGTTCATGTAAGTTCAGCTGCTCAACCCATGACTTCCTGAAATAGGAGGTGACGTGTTTCTGACTTTTGGGTCCCTTAAACATAAAGACTTCTGTTCCAATTTTGTCAATTAACCGCTCATCAGGTATGCAGGAGGCTTTAGCCATTTTTTCAGGTGTCAGATAAACAGGATGCCACCAAGGATGGGGAGGATGTTGTGTCTCTTACTCCTTCACCTTTGATTCTTTTTGCTTGGACTCCTAATTGATGTGTCCAACATGCACATTAGAAACAAGAACGAAAAAACATCACAGCTGCAGCAATGCCCAGTTCCCAATAATTTCTGCTCAGACTGACCTGGGAGGGGAGAATCCCTGGCCCAGTTCCATGCTGTGGTGTCCATCATACTCAAAATTCACTTTTTCTCCCCTAGCTGATTTCTCAGAAGCTACATATAGATGGGAATGAGCTGGCTCCTTTCCGAAAACCAGCAGACTTTGATGACTACTGCTAAGTTTATAATGTGGTTGGCCCCCTCATGCTCTCAGTCTGTCACAATGTTCAGTTCCAGCACATTGCTCACCTTGTCCATCCATGAGATGGACATGGAACTGCTTAAAAAACAAAGCACACTGCACAAGGAAAAAACCAATGGTGGCATACCAACAGCCTTCCTGGGTGCTCAGGGAGAAGAGCAAAGCTGACCTCTTTGGAACCAGGACAGAGGAGTATCATTTGCAAGACACTGTCTCTCCTGGTGAAGACCAGCTCAGCCACCAGCTCCCTCTGAAGCACTCACAGGTGCAGGGGCCAGGCTGGCTTTGGCTCCCACCCTTCTGACAGTTTCATCCTGAAAGAAAACCACTATGGGGACACATTCAGTTTCCTCTCCATTAAACTGTTCCACAAAAATAATCTCTACCAAGTGTACTTTCTTCAGAAGCAGCACAAAGCCTGTTCTGTGAATCCCAACAACAATGTGCTCATTAAAACTTGTTGTTATGCAGCAATGAAAGTGCCCTTGGGAAATGGGTATAAAAAAGGGGGTACAGTCAGGAGCAGAACAAGTAATTGATGGAGAAAGGAATTTACAGTCAGGCACTCCTTCACTAGGATGGAGTTACTTCAGTCTTACTGCAAAATGCTCTAAGGCAAAGTGAGAGCTGTTCCTGAGCAGAGCAAAACATGCAGGCACATGCATGCTCACATGATGGAAAGGGCATCTGAGGGCCACATGACATCTCTCAGGAGAAGGCCATGATTGAGGTGGATCTCTGAGAAGGGCAGGAGACTGGCCTGAAGCTCAGCACTGTTCCCATCAGCTCCCAGCCTTGCTGAAGGTGGAGGGATTTCATGCAGCAGCAGATACAACACAGGATTGTGCCACCACCCCATGCTCAGGCAGAGTCCCGCACTTTCTCTGGGGAAGCACAGCCCTCAGCTCACCAGGCAGGTCTGGTGCACCACACTGCAACATGAGACAAGAGAATACACTTTTGGCCATATCAAAATGAGTCATTCTTTTAACTGGAAATTTAAGCAAAGTGAAGACCATCGTGCAAAACATTTCCGTGTTGATGAATCAGCTTCTTCCAAGGGAAAAGCTGAGCCATTTGAAGAACACTGGCCCGTTATACAGCACAAGCCCTCCCCCAGAGACCTCGCAATTAAGGCCTGAGACAAGCTGGAGCAAGCAGGCAAAATAAACCCTAGGTTCACAGGTACCAATTAAGCAAGAACAGAAATCTGAGTTTACCACTGGTCTGACCAATGCCAGAGGGGAAGACTGTGTTGGCCAATTTCAAAATTAGATTTGAAAGAAGAGCTGCTTAATATGAACCAATAAGCCTTGGTAGGCTGAAAAATGATGAAATAGCCCTCTGTGTGTTTCTTCTCCTTTCATGCATATGTCATGAATAATTAACTGTCTCTTTGTCTTCATCCCTTGATGAATTCTGGGGTGTAGTAACAGGAGTAGCTGATGGTATCTTGACTGTTCTCCTTTCAGACAATACTACACTCTTGCATGTAATCCTATGATGGCACAAAGCAAGTTCTCCTTATCATCCTCCCAATCAGGTTTCTATCCTGTCTTCTTCTTGTGCATATAATTATCTTCTGGAGTCACGTTCATAGAAGCCATAAGGACATATACCACTCAGCAGCAGCGTTCAGACTGGAAGAGCTGCTAAGGCTGGGCTATAATTACACAGTAGAAATCCTTCAGCAGCAGTCAGAAGCCCTGGACAATAACAGCAAACAAGTAACACCTTGTAGGCCAGCTTACCCATTAGTTTTTTATTATTTTTGTGGTCACGAGTCATGTGGGAGTACCTAGCAAGTAACATGTCACATGTAAGGGTTGAACTGGAGACCAAATGGAGCAGACAATATTTCTTCTTTGCCTGTAATCTGAGCTACCCTCAAGAGATAAGGTGGGCTATCACTGTCCTGGCAGTCATGCAGGTGGCTGGGCACACAGTGGTGTCCCACCATGACCAGGAGCTAGGGAGTTGCCAAAGCAAATGAAACACAAGACAGAAGGTACATGAATAAATCTGGTCTACCAGCACTGCAGGCAAACACAATCCATCCTGGGAACAAGCAACAGAGAATGTGATCCCATCCCTCCCAAGGGTGGGATTGTCATATTCCACTTTTTAGCAGACCATTCAACAGTCCAAAGCTTGGGAAGTTCTTCAGGACACCTTGCACTTGTTCATGCACCTCCTGGGAGCACCATGAAAGCCACAGTAATCCTGGAAGTGTGACAATATTGGAGGCTGAACTAAATCACACCACTATGTGCCCACATTTCATTTGATGTGGCTGAAGTGGGGAAAGGCAGCCTGATGGAATCAGTGTGCACTTCTGGTGTGGACAGCCATCACAGGCTGGCAGAGGGAAAGGAGCTTTCTGGGGAAGGAGACAGAGTATGGCTGGTACAGAGGGCATATATGGAAGGGCTGGCCCTAGCTAGGGTGAGACAAGCAAGTTTACTTGAGATCTTGGAGGATGATTAAAAAATGAAACACAAAGGTAGGTCTGAAGAGTTGCACGAGCAGTCACAGTGAAGTAGCACAAACAGGTACTGCCGGTCTGCATCTCCCTCCTTCTCACCCACACCTCTCATCCTGCCCCAGCTGCTGGCTCCATGGGGCCTGAGTCTCCACAGCTCCCTTCTAGGAAAGGACAGCTCCTACCCTTTCCCTCTGTCTCCTGCCAGGCTGGTCGGGCTCTGCCTTTCTTATGTGCATCCTCCTATGGGCCTCAGGAGTCCTGTGGACTGTCCTTGGCTGGCACTGCAAAGGCACAAGGGGCACCCACACCCCTTGTGGCCCGTTCCTGCAGGAAAGATGTACAAAAGTGGTGAATTTCCCTGCTCTTTCCATCACATATTACAAGCCTTTTATGAAAGAAAATAATTAAAAAACAAATTAATAAAATAAAATTAACTGAGACATGACTGCAGCCTGGCCGCTCTGAGTGAGAGGCAGTGTCTGGACCTGGTCAACTGTTGCTACACCTATGCCACAGCTTTTTATGAAGTAGTCAGAGAAAAGGCAAGGTCCATACTGCATGTTATTAATGTTTCTGGTGAAAGAACAACACTCTTTCCCTGATTTTCTAGCTTTTTCTTATGGGAAATTACTGGGAAGTGTTTACCTAGCTACTGGAGCTGAGAGTGAAATAAGCACATTGCAACAAATAAACTGCCCATTTTTTTTCCTTCAAAATAAATATAAACACAGTGGAATCAAAATCTGCTCTTTTCTTTGGTAGATGCAATTCCTGACTTGTCCCAGCTAAACTAAACACATTTCCCTCCAACTTTGTCCTTCAATTTTCAGTGATACTCCCAGCTAGCTTGGAATCCCAGAGCAACATGGAGACAATGCAAGGATCTATCTGGGACAAACACTCCTGTGCAGAGTGACAACAAGCACAAGGCAGGGGATTACTGCAGGCTAGGGAGTGTATCCACCTCAAAAATGCTGTTGGCTGCAGATGTATGAGGATACATGTCACCATTGTAGACAGACATGTACATAGTGATGTCTGATTCAGATCACTACTAATTACCCTGGCAGGGTACTTGAGGTGCCTTAGAAAGCCAACACCCGCTGATGAGGCATGATCCTTCCTGGAGTGGTGTTCTGCCACTGACTGCAGCTTGGATGTTTCAGCTTGTGCTTGTCTTTCCTCCTGAGAAGGGACTTGCAACTTCTTCTGATGCTGAGCTCCCACAAGGAATGTGTTCACTGCTCTATGATGAGCTTCTGAATGACAGCCCTGAAAGCAAGTAAATTTATGACAATTCAATACTCAGCTATACATAACTGCTCTTGCAGTGTGGGTTTTCACCCACTATTGCTTAGCAGTAAGTTCACTCAGGAAGTGAAGGAAAAGTATGATGCAATCCATGTCCTAGGTGAGGAAGAGGGAAGATGCCTCTCTGCCCCTCTGTCCATGTAGAGAGGCTTCAAACAAGACTAAAAACAAAAAAAAAAGGAAAAGGCAAGAAAAAATTATGGATATGAAATGCAAGAGAGAAATATAACTAAATATGAGAGGGGTAAAAAAACCATCCAGGAAGAGATGTGCACTTGAAGGCCCCCTTCTGCATGGCCAGGCCTTCCATTCCCAACTGTGCCACCTCCAGCCCTGCCATGGCCTCTAACCTGTCATAGGGGACCCAAGAGACATGAGGGGCACTGAGCCAAAGCTCACTCATTTGTTCCCAGGGTACAGTTCATCCTGCCCAGCCCCCTCTGTATTCCAGCCACACTGAATGAAGAGGCAAATGCCAGCTCTCCTGGACACTCCCATGGTGACACCAAACCCATGTAGCACAAACACTGGTTCCTGCAGGACAGGTAGTCTTCAAAAGAGCCAGTGCCCTGGGGAATAAGTATTTATGCATACTTGTAATTTGATTTTAAAGGTTGGAGCATGCTAGGCAAAGAGCTGGGGAAAGTGGTGTGAAAAGACCACACTGGTTTTCTAATTGGCATCTTCTTGGCATTGTAGCAACACACATTAGCAATAGCAAAAAATCCAAGACAAGACGTTCAACAAAAAAATTAGGTCAGTGGAACAAAACACATTATTACTGAAACCACCTTGCCTCTCAACATTAACTGTGCCATGAAAGACACTGACTCAAACCTGATAGGAGATGAAATATTAGAGGTTGCAGCACACATTTCTCAAGAGCTCCTCCATTGATCCTGCTGCCCAGTTAACGATCAGCCTCTTTGACAACTTCCAGTTTCAGCAAGGGGTCCTTTCCCCACTGCGCTGGTGTGAGGCCCCCACATGGCAGTGTGTGCCATCCAGTGTTCACAGCAGTGCTGACTCCTCTGGCTTCTTCTGTAAGGTACCTACACACTCATAGCAGAGGTCTATCCCACACAGAGGCTGTGCTTTTCCATCACATTGCTCACTCACTTGTTTTATATGTTGGGGTTTTCTTTTCCCAAAAAAGGAAAATGGAATTATTTTTTCAGGTTTTCTTTCTGTTTTGTTTTGGCTTGGTTTTAAATCATCTTAATATTACTTGCAGAAAAAGGACTTGCACTTTGGACTCATGCAAGTGACCATGGGTGAAATTATACTCTCATTCAAATATTGTACTAAGGTCAAACAGCTCAAGGAAGTAAATTAAAATATTTTTATTACTGTTATGGTAAAGACTCTTAAAAAAAAAAAAACCAATATTTTGCAACCTTGCATTTCCTGACACATGAAGATGAATCTAAGTTCCAGCACTGGAAGTGAAGACCTTTGTTTATTTGCTCATATGGAAAAAGAAAATGGGAAAGCACTTCAAAAGTGCACTACTTCTTGTTTTGATGCCCTCTTGGAAAATGGTGGGACCAGGCTCCATAAAAAACAATTGAGCAGATGCCTGCAGGTGGACTTCAGAGCCATGACAAAGTTAGGAAACCCACCAATTTAGGTCAGAAAGAAAAGAAAAGCCTTTGGCTGCAGCTGAAAAAGTGCTTTTGATGTTTGATGAAACTGACCTTAAAGTTCCCAAAAAAATCTGAGGTGGACTCTAGCTGTTTCTTTAGAGAAAATAACACCACAGGGATACTGAAAACTGGAAAATGAATGTTAGGAACAGGCTGGTTCATTAATGATAAATCTTCATGACACTCTTTGCAGAGAAATCAGGAAGTTTCTCTTCTCAGGTGTACCAAGGTCTCCAGGAGGAAATGACTGCAAACACAGTTGCTGAATCTTTTACCGATAATCATAATCTGGTTTTCCACTCAAGTAAACTCCCTCGCTATTTTGCAGTTCAACTCAGGTGAGTTTTCAACACCTACAGCATCATCATCATAAAAAGGAGTGTCCAAAGTCCTGCAAGGACTGGGAGGGGCAAGCAGCAGCATCAGCTCTACCTCCTGCCCAGGAGCATCAACAGCACCTGGCAGGTGATAAACAGTATTCAGTCTGGGTAGGAGCAATATCTAAGCAGAAAAAATCAATAGGTCCTGAAGCAAAATAAATCTGCTGAGTTCTGAAATAGATTTCTACCTGAAAGAGAAAGGCTAGCATGGAGGAGAAGCTGGGAAAATCAAAAGGGCTGCCAATATGGGCTGCCCTTGCAGAGTGCAGAGGGAAACATCATCCCAGCCCATGCCATCCCATCATTGCTTCCATTTGGGGGAACCCAGGAACACTTATCCCTGGAGCAGATCCAAAGGAGGAGAGTGACTGGACCAGGCACCACAAGGATTGAGGGATCCCCAGTGAGGAAGTGTGGGGAGCTCACCCTGTTCCCTGCACCCTCACACACAGCCCTCTGGGTCAGATCAGTACAAGTATTTAGCTGCCTACAAATGCAAATCAGGCGCAATGTGGTGTTTCCCAAAGCATTTGCATCTCAGACACCCACATATTCCTAAAACTCTCCCCTTCCGCCTATGCACTCTGCATTAGTTTCTTCATTTCTAAAATGGATATGGTAATTACCCGCCTCTCTGGCAGCAGCAGGAGGAGAGGAGATACCTGCTCTGCTGCGTTACCCCAACAGAGGCAGCACCACATCCCCTTCCCATTCCCCCTCTGCAACACGTGCCAAGCGATGCCAGCTACCCCACCAGCACCTGCAATTACATCTGGAGACTTTGGGAGAGGAGAGAAATGCCAGTTCTGCATCTAGCTTTGTTTAAGATGGTTTTATGGGATGATGCTTCCTGACCACTGCCTCAATATCTTCAGGCTTCTGCCTCAGGAAGACTTCAGACTCCCCAGACTGGCAGCACATCTGATCGTTGTGTTTCACACACACAGCTGCTGGCAGGCACGTGAAGGGCACTTGCCAGAAATACCATGGGGTCATGAGCGTGCACTGCAGGGAAATGAAGTCTGTGTGGGTGCCTTTTAAGGAAACCACAAGTCTTTGGGTGCCTCAGCAGTCACACAGCTCAGGAGAATCTGTCCATTGTGAATTTTTTGCGGTGTATCTTTCCTGGACTGTCAGTCTTTTGTACTTCCCCTTCATAGCTAAGCCATGTCTTCATCTCTTCTTGGCAGTGCTCATTTCTCACAGTAAGAGAATATAATCAAAACCTAAGAATAACAAACAGAAGTGTATTCTTGCCAATCAGCATAAAGCAACCTCACATTAAATTGACCTTCTGGATAGCGCTTTATGTTCTACTTACTCAAACATAAAATCGTGTTTTCTTTTAAATAGGAAAGTGTACAAAGGGGTTTCACTTCAGGGACAGAGAATACCAAGGAGACTTCACCAATTCAGTTTGCAGGCTGAACTCAGCAATTAAAATATCACAACCCAAGTAGGAATCTATATGCTCAAACAAACACTTCAGCTGATCATCCACCTACTTCAGGCAGGCAATCCATCAGGTCTGACCACTCTGACACTTTTGAAAACTTGTGCAAATAAAAGCAGTAGGCAGTACACCTTGAGGCAGGTGTACTGGCCATGGGCAGAGCAACATACCTGACCTAAAAGCTCCCAGGCCAAAGAGGGAGCCGTCAAGACTGAGCTCACAGAGTAGCACATATGGTGGGGTCATAGTGTTGAATTCCAGGTGCTCAGGTGCTTCTAAACCTGTCAGACACAAAAGGTACCACCAAAGCAGCAATGTAGCAAGTAAGAGGATGCAGTTCCTTTTGGCTGCAGTAGATGCATCTCATTCTGTACAGGCTCTTAGGGAGGTGCTGAGTGTAGTACACCAAATTAGCAGGAATGCTGCAGCATGCTTATTTATGCATCCTGTGCGCTGCTGGACTCACAGAAACTCCACAGAGCATGGTGGAAACAGACTCTCCTCAGCTGCAGACTGGTTTGCTCAGCCATTCCAGCTCTTATTTTCCATCGATGTCAGGCTCATTCTGAAATAGGGAGCACCATATGGTGATGGTGGTCCTGAGATTTTGGCCACAAGTATAACAAAGAATAGCCCTGGATTTTTAACTCAGCCCATGGTGCTGCCTCCTGGGTGTCTGCTACCAGTGTGTTTTTTTCTCATCTGAGCACTCAAAAAATTGTTTGGCTATCTAACCATGCCAAGATACACAAAACCATAGGAAGATGCTAACAGTGGAAGCTGAGCTGTAGTGATTAATAAAGACACCAAATCCTTCAGACATTCATTAGGAAATACAGCAGAGACCTGAGTCACTGGCTCCTCACAGCATTCGCTGCAGCAGTGGCACTCAGCAGCACCTTGCAACACCTCTGCTGGCTCAGCCACCTTGCCTGCCTGGGAGTTTCACTACAGCCCGTGACAGTTATGCTCCAAATGGTGCTGGAGGATTGAAAGATTGCCCAAACCACTGTTTCTTGACTAGCAGACTGGCTTGTGGAGTATGTGCTTCAAATCTCATGCCATGTGGAGGAATGTCAGGGTACCCAGACCCGGGAGTCACAAGAAGAAAGCCACAAGAGCCTGTGAATTAAAAGGTCATTAAAAGGTCTCAGGGCTTAGCTGTTAGGCAGGATCTTCTATTTGCAAAGTGTCTGAAGCATCCCATGTTCATAAGCTCTTAAATCGCTGTAGTTTTGTCACTAGGGACTGCCATCCTGGGTCTGATAGGTCTTTCCTTCTGTAGTCTGCCCCCAGAAGGACTCAGCAGTGTGTGCTGTTGGAAAGAGAGTGAGAAGCAAGGTATGCACTGCCCAGTCCCTCTCTTGGCGGGTCCTCCTTTTCAGAAATTCCTCCTTTTCCTACAAGGTGTGCAAGGCCAGACAGGCATTTGTGCTCACAGATAGCTTATCTCTCCAGTTCATCCTCAGTCCTGGGCTCCCAGCTTCGTACACTGCCTGCTGGTCAGCAGCAAAGCTGCAGGCTCCCTGGGGCAAAACAAGGGGAGGGGGGGGGGAGGGGGGTGGGGAAAAAAGAACATCAGCCCTCAGGACTCAGGAGGATTCAGGTCAAAAGGTCTCCCAGCAGGCAGCCTGCCCACTGCCTGGCAACTCCCTGCAACTGCAAATACCCCTGCAGCAGAACCTGCTTTTCCTTAGCCAGCCACAGGAGCAGAGTTGGGCCAGAGAAGCAAGCAACAAAGTTCCTGCTGATTTCAATGAGAAGCAGCAGGCCAAGCTTCAACGCATTCCCACCAGACACCAATGCAGATTTTTTTGCAGAGCTGGTTCCTGTTGTAGTAGAAAACACAAAGCATTTATCTGGCTGCTTCTGGCATCCAGAGGGCTGCCCTTAGAGAGATAGGATAAGTAAAGACTTTGGTAGTTATTTGTGCTGCTCACTCCTCTCACAATGACAGCCAAGCATGGTGGAGGTTGGCTAGGACAGAGGCAGAGCCCTGAGATGGGTCTGGCTCAGCAAATGCTGCCATGGGCTTGCCATGGGCCAGGGCTCAAACTCCTTCAACACCCGCCCCTCCACAGTGTTAGCTCCTGTTTTGCTGACAGTTGCAGCTGTGGAGAGCCTTTTGCTGATTCACAGGCTTTGCAAGGGTTATTATTAGCTTATTGAGATGGAATGGCTGTTGATTTGAAAAGATTTGGTAGAAAACCGGAGCAGGGTGACCTGAGACTGGGTGGATTTCATTTTCTTGATGAGAAATGTCAAGCCCATCATGCTTTGCCTGTATGCACATACAAGCTGATGAGGATTAATGCACAAGTAGTGAACTATTGTCACTATTAAAACAGCAGCACCCTCCCCCTGAAGAAAAAAGGAGGAAAGAGAGAAATCCTTTTACATGGATCCTCATCCCCCTAAAAAACAGTGAGCTAGGACCTGGGGGTGACACTTCTGGAGGATAAGAGAGTGGGGCTGATGGTCACTGACATGAGGTGTCCACCTGCTCCAGCTGGCTGTGTTTTATTATGCAATATTGTCTCCTAGCAAAAATGCCCAGTGTCTTTGCCCTCCATCTTCCACAGTCATCTTAATCCTTCAGAGCAAGAGCTCTTGTAGCAGTAGGTGGGAAATGGAGTCAGACGTTTCCTGAACTGTCCTATAAAGTTTCTCTGCTAAAGGGTTCAAGCAGCACTGATGCACAGCAGGAGTAGCTACACAATCCCTCCACCACCTCAGCGAAACAGTATAGGAAACCAGAGAGAATAATATGTCCTGTAACAATTTATTTGCACAAATCATCCAACTCCAGAACCAAATCAGATTGCTTCCTTGGTGCCTAATTAAGCTGGTTTGCTCTCCCTGGGACACATGGGAATAGGATTGGTTGCTGTCACAGCCTTGACAGACTTTTCAGGGCTCCAAACATGTTCCCACCTGGCTCCCTGCGTGGCTATCAGAAGGGAAGGATTGCTTTTAGTCACATGTCCTTGAGGAACACTCCTTGACCGGCCACTGCACCAAGAGGTCAGAGCTGAAGTCCCTGCTGGTGTGGCACCCCAGGGTGAGCATTTGGGCTGATGCTGCTCAGCCTGGGCCGTGCTTGACACACCAGTCCAGCTCTGCAGCCTCCTGCCGAGGGAAACAAGGGCGCTGCAGTGCTCCAGGCAGGCTCATGCTTAGCTGCATGCATCTGCCTGATGGATTCAGCCTGCGGAGCTACTCACACAGCTCTCCTGGATTTCTGCTCGTCTCAGTGAAAGAAGAGAGATCAGCAACAAAGCTGACAGCTGAAGCCAGATCTGCTCGGATCTGTTGCCACCAGCGAGCCTGGTTCAGGAATCTCTTTCTGAATTTCCATTTGAACCCACAAAATTAGTTTGAGTATAAGCAATAACACACCTAATTTGTTTCACCCTGGAATACATCATCATTTAAAAGCCTGGAATATTTATCGTTGGCAAAGAGATATTGATTGCTTAGCCACAGGCAGAGTAAAAATCATTGAGGGGAAAAAAAAGAACAAGCAGAAAAACAAACCAGAAAATTTGCTCCGGTGGCTTCCTGCCACACTAGTGTGCGATGCACTGCCTCAGTTTTCACTGCCTTCCAGCATCCCTCAGCTCTCACAAGCTTCCAAGGCACAAAAAAATGACTTTTCCCTTTGAATTTATTGGAGAATGGTTTCCAGCAGCTCCCGGGCACTTTATCACCTTCCTGCAGGGAAACATAAAACAGGGCCCTTGTCTCTGCCTGTGCCGTAGGAACAAATAAATAAGGGCAGCTCCCTGCAGCTCCGCCACCGGCTCATCCACGCGCAGGAGCTGGCTGCATTGTACCAGCGAGCTCAAGCTGCGGAGTTCAGAGCTACCTCGGCTCTCAACTCCCCACCGCCCCTGGATGTTTGGAGCCGGTTATTTCCTTCTTAGGGTTTGCCCAACAGGAAGGCTGTTCCCCACCCCTAAAACCTGGTTAAAAGCTAATGGTCCATTGTGGCTCTTGTAAAAGATTGATTTCCCTGCTAATGGGGGCTGCCTGCTTTCTTGCGGTGGCGGCGATTCCAGCGCTGCTTGGGCGCTGCAGTTGGGTGCGTGCGGCCGGAGCGGTTTCCTTTCGGCAAATTGCATTTTAACAGCGTGAGAGCAATCGCTCTCCTCACTGGGGTGCTGCAGTGGCCCTGTGGCAAGCCTCGCTGTCGCTCCATTTGCCACAAACCTCTCCCGCTGGCTTCCTCTGTGGCCTGTGCTCAAGCACAGCGGCACCGGCGCCTGCTGGGGCCGCGGCTTCAGACAGGGACTGACCGACACGAGAAAGTGGGGCTGATCCTGCGGGCAGTGGCCTGGCCATTCACTGGCATGGGGGCTGGGATAAAACCTCCTGGGCGAGCGAGCAGCGGTGGAGGGCTCAGGGAATTGCCGTGAGGGCTGGCAAGCCGCCGCACTGCTGCTGGCCAGGGCCCGCTCCGGCCCCAGCGCTGCCTCAGGCCCCGGGGAGAGGCAGGGCGGTGCCGGGCCGCTTCGGGAGATAAGTGTGGGGCTGTCCCCCTGCACCGGCGGCCAGGCCTCTGTAATCTGTCCCCTGACACCTGTCCATGGCCATCCCAGCACAGCTGGGACAGCAAGGACTGCAGCCGTGCAAGGTGACTGTGGCCATGCACAAAGACTGAGGCCAGGCATGAGGACTGCGGTGGTGCAACCCCTCCAGAGGCAGCCGCTCCCTCACGGCCAGGCGTGGCAGAGTGAGAGACTGAAATGTCAGCAAGGTTGTGCTGGTATCAAAGGGACAGCAACATCCCAGCACAGCCGCGCTCCCCGACACGCAGCCGGCCTCTGCTCTCCCCGCCACCCTCTGTGCTGGAGTGAGAAGCACGTAAATTTGCAGCTCCGTGGGATTTTGCCACCCACCTCTGGAGGTCTGGTAGGCGTGCCTCAAGGTTTTGATTATTCTTTTTTCCCGGTTTTATAAGGGAAAAAAATAAGGTGCCACCCAAATTTAAAAAAAAAAAAATGTGGACTGACCTGTCAGTTCATTCACAGGGAACAATTTGTTGTGTTCTCATCAAGCCGTACTACTATTTTTTTTTTTTAAAAAAGTACTGTCTTTTCTCAGCCTAATCTTATTGATTATTCCTGCCCAAAAGCTTTAGATAATTATTTGGTTCAACATTATCACTTAGAGAGTAATTCATGTGCTAATATGCATAATCCAACAGCAAAGTTTAATTGCAAGATCTTAGCACTACAGTCGAACTGCATTGTTGGGTTTAATTTCTCTTATTCTTTTACAGGCTCTAATTAGCCCCATGCAAATAACAGACTTTATAGATGTTAGCAGCTCTGTAAGCCTTTAGCAAAAGCTACTGGGGTCCAAATGTTTTGTTCTCAAAACACTGAGAGAATTTGAACGTGTAATTTCATTTACGAAAGTATTTCGAAATGGAAAGTGGTTTGCAGTCACGTTTTTTAAAATAACTGTTTCAGGAAGTTAAAGTGTTTTACAAAACAAAAAGTCATCATCGCTTAAGTCTGTCTCTGCAGTGAAACCACCACCAGCTACTGAAATGTTTGTGCTTGTATTTTCAAAATTTGGGGGGAGGGTGTGGATTTCTCTTCTTGCCTTAGCATCACTTAAAGGAATAGAAATTGAAAGTACAGAAAGTAAACCACCTACTTACGAAAGACCTGAGCAAGGGCTTTGGGTGCCCCAGTGCCCCCGGTCATGTCTGGGCTTTCCAGTCATGCCACAGGAGATGTCATCTCTGCTGTAGACATAAAACTTTTTCCCCAAACAGAATAGATGCATTTTCAAGACAATCCTGTTGAAAGCAAACAAACCTGCTTTAAGTATCCTAAATTCTATGCAATATCACTTGTCTAAAGTACACAGGGGCTTGGAAGCACTTGGGAGTGCTACTGACGCCTCTGGGCTTTCTGAAACCATCTAAGCAGCATGAGAACATGGTGGTTTGTCCTTATGTTCTGTGAGACAATGAGATCCATGATACTTTTTGTGACACTTCTGTAGACTTGTAGACTGACATCAGTCCTGGAGGTGGCTGTGGCTTGGATGTGGTGCTTCCTTGCCCCGAGAGAGGACAATGAGCGAGGACAAGTGAGCAATCTGAGACAAGATGGATTTACTCTCTGCTGAACTCCACAGCTCTTGCTCACATCCAACATGCTACGAACTCCTCATGAGCACCAAGACAACTTCTTTCTTTCAGCCCCTCTGCTTCTGCCTGCGTGAGAAGCTGTGTACCAGGGAAGCACTGGCTGCATTCAGATTGTGGAGGGCTCTCATTTCACCACCTGACACATAAAAGCAAAAAATAAAGAAGTCAGAAACATTATCACCACGGAACTGTTCTGGATGAATTTCGTCCAAGATTAAAACCAAACCAGGAGCATTTTCAGCATGGCATGCATTTTCTTTAGCTTCCAGAAAAGAAAAACATGAGTCAACAGGCTAAAGAAATCTCAGAAACAGGTGGTGAGAGATGCTGTATGGAGTTCAGTATTTGTGCAGTTGCTCTGGTTCTTACATAGGCCTGTTTTAAATGAACCAAAATACCACTCTGTTTGTGGTTGACATATACATACTGCCTTACAAGCAGTGGACATCTACCACAGCTTTGCTGCAGTGATGTTTATTCATTTAATAAGACAGTCTCTTAAATCTCCTCTCTATAACCTTTAAGAAAATCAAAGTGTGACCAAATAAATCTCTCTATAACTTTTAAGAAAATCAAAGTGAAACCAAATTTAAAAACCAAAAAACCACAAAACCCCACCACATATTTTTGGGCTTGGTTGGAGTGGTTTTTTTTTCTGGTTCTTCTGGACATCAAAGAGAACAAAATTAGGAAAATCCTTGAGTCCAACTGCTTCTGTATCCCTCCTAATTGACCTGCACAGGAGTCCGTCTCTATATCACTTTCAACCTGCTTTAGCTAAACTGCTTCAGGATACAAGAGGTTAAACTACCGTGCTGGTGGGGCAGAGGTCTTTTACTTTAAAGGTCTAACAGCCTTTCCCTTAATCTGCAGAGTGGAGCTGGGATCATACAACAGCTAAAGTCATGAGCTTGTTAATGCTAAAATGACAGATGTTATAACAACAGGATATTTATTAAGTTTCCCATTACCCTGCTGGGTTGTCAGGCCCCGATTTCTTTCTCAGACTGCTCTTTGGATTTTAATAACCAAAAGTTAACAGAAGTCTGTTTTCAGCTTTCTAACAAGAAGTCATGTGAAAGGAAAAAACAAAAAAAAGAAAATATTTATAAACTCTCTGTCTCAGCTTGACTCCTGCTAAAGGAGGAAGCAGTGCTACTAATTCTGTCTGTCTTTCTGCCTCCATGTTATGGTATAGATTTGTATTAGAGTAGGTATAATTTTAACCTTTTACCTAAACACTATACAGCATTGCATGAAAAGTCAGTATCCATGTGATTCCCAAGTCTTGGAGACATTAATATCTATTAATATTTAGTGAAGTACTGCAAACTCTCTCGTGGTGGGTGTTTTTCCTAATTGCCAGATTAGAAAGCATCCAGCAGCCCTGCCTGGAGGATACCTACCTCTATGATCTATGACCTCTATGCTGGGAGGTGACAACCCCTGCCCAAGCAGGGCTCGGAAGTTACTGTGGAAAAAGCAGACAGCCTAGAAAAGCCACATGCACAAGGAAACAAGAAATAACCAGGTTTAAGTAGTCGTTTATGCATAAATGGAGTTTCAAAACTCATTTGACAGTTCTAAGCTCAGTAAGTGTTAATCCCAGAACAACTGGAGTGGCAGCCCGGTATCAGAGTTGTTACACCACTGGTGGTGCCATTCCCACCGGGCCATTGCTCCCTTTACACCTATGCCACACATGCTGTGGATGCGGAGGCCTTTCCTATAGAGACAGGGGAAGTTTCAAATGTTGAGAGGCAGTGCTGTGCACACATTTGTTGGTAGATGGGTGTTCTGGACAGGAGATGCTCAGAGCACAGATTACCTGGCCTGCACATCCCAGCTGATGGCAATCATGTCCTCACTTCTCCCATGTGCTGTGGCCCTAAAATCAGTGCAGCACAGCCAGGATCAGCCAGAAGCAATCCAGACCTCTCCGAGGAAAACTGTTGGTTTTCCATCCCTCTGGTTGGGTCGGTTTGGAGTCCAATCCAAGAGAAGATGGCTTCTTTCCTTAGCACAGCTGTAGTCCTGCTGGATGCTTCTTGAGAATTTTAAAAGCCACCCCACACCTCTGTTTCCAAGGTCATCCTTAAACTGAAATTTTAGCTTTTGAGGAGAACCAAAGTCCATATGGAGATATATGAGACCCCTCAGAGAACCACAGCTTCTACCATGGTCACATTTTCAAGTCTCAGCAAGCACTTTTTATTTCTTTAAGCACTATCTAGCAGAGTTTGAGGGATGAAAAGCATGGGAGAGGTCAGGGCCCTGCATGTGCTATGAACAGAGAACACTTTTCACCTGTCAGAGTTCCCAATACAAGGCAGACTCCTATATTCATAATCTACTTATCAGAGATGAAAAGTGAGATGGAAAACATGCTCTAAGGGGTCCTGTAACAATCACTACCATTCTATCCAATTTACTTAGTAAACACCTTGGACTTACCAAGAAGTACCTCAGTGAAATTTAAATGAATATTAAGTTTTCCTCCTCTGCATATGAGTGGCTCTGTTTGGGGTTAGTCACAGATGCAGATGGTAAAAAAAAAATAAAAAATTAACCAAACAAACTGAAAAACAAAACAAAAAAAAATCCCACCAAAACCCAAGAGCTCAACTTGTATTAACAAAGGCTTAAAGTGTTGAGAATTCATGTAGCCTTATCTTCAGCACGTTCTTCCACATTTCCAGGTCTTTAATATCCTCCATCCAGCTCAGCTTGGTTCAGAGTCTTGCACTCTTACTGAGCCCAGGAAAGCACAATGTTACTGGCTCAGCCAGCCAGCACGTGGCCGCTGAAGGCACTGTCACAGGAAGGTACCCTGAAGCCAATTCAGCTAAGACATCCCCCTTCAAAAAGAATCTGTCAGAACAAAGTTCCTGTCAGAACCAAGTTGTTTGAAAAGTAGAATGGTCACATTTGAGTAAAATCCTCAACAAACTCTCACATTATTTAAAAAAAGGTTCACATGTACTGGAAGGAGTAGCTGAATGATGTACAATCCAGTATTGCATCTATCAACTCTCCACTCCTTCCCTACCATACTTTAATTGGCTGGATAAATCAGTGCATAGGACAGGATATAATCTGGTATTTATGGAATAAAGTCACCATCACATCACCAGTATCTTGAAGGATTAGTTTTTCAGAATGCTATGTATAGTACAAGCCAAAATCCAACTTAAGAACAGATACATTTTTTTATGTATCACTAAAGCAGCTTCCTCTTTGTAAAGTTCAAACAAACATTCTTCCACCCTTATTTATTGCAGTGGACCCTGTTTCCACAGCACATTCTATGGCTACTCAGAGCTCTGCAAAGTGCTGAAGTACTTGTTAGTGGTGAGTGACCTGCTACCAAAATTGTGTGGTTAGCTCCACATTTTATGAACTGACACTTCCTCTCTTTTTTGCTGATGCTAAAGAAAAATCATATGTTAGCAAAAATTGGACAGGTTTTTGAAAATAAAGCTTATTTCTATGTTCTGTAGATTAGAAACAAGGACATAAAATAAGTATATAATTAATTAAATTTTTTTATCAGGAGAATTAATTATTTAATTTGAAAATATTCTTAGTAGTATTAAAAATATTTGCATTTCAACTTTAAAAGCATAGAAATATTTCTGTTACCTAGAGGAATTTTCAGACCTTCATCATCATCAAAATAAATAAAATCTATTAAAACATAGCTGGTTTCAGCAGTTGCAGACACACTGCACTGCATTAACCTCAAACTTGCAGTTTAAGGTTAAGGTTTAGAGATAAAGGGGAAGGGGAAGATGGCAGCAGTCCATCCTTGTTTATCTTGTTTAACTTTTGTCCTAGACCCAGACCAATGACTTTTTCTCTCCAAACCACTGTTTCGAAAGGGGAACTCTCATGTTGCATAAGAACCCTCCATATTTGACTTTTACCTGAAGTCATTTGGAGAAATACTGCTCTATCAGGATTTTTACCACTGCCAGCAACAAACCCCCATGCAAAGACATTATTTTCGCCAAGCTGCAGTCTCTTGCAGAGAGAGGCTACTTCTCATATGCTCAGGTGTGAAACTAAACTGCTGTTACCTGATTTTCTATCCCATTTCTCCAGCAGTGAGTTAAGCTTGGTACTTCACACTAACCTTTCCTGATGGAACAGCTGAGGCTGTGCTGGTTACCTTCTGTCACAGAAAGATTAAGTTCTCAGCTTCAGCTGTGATCTGTTTAAACATGTTTTTCCACGTCTTTCATTAACTTGGATTTCCATGGACTCCCAAGTGTGTAGGTCCCTCAGTAACAAGCTGTTAAGCACTGCAGAGCTATAGAGGAAAACTAAAGAAAACCATTACCCTCATTAAAGCAGCTGCAGGAGGGGGAAAATATAACCATTCCAAAATCAAAACCCAAACACACTCATTTGCTCATTTTTCTCCATTGATGCCATAATTTCATTTGCTTTCTACTAACCAGAGTGACCACCATGGGAGAAGTGACCTGCCTTTTTGATACTATGTGAGATGAAAGAAGTTTTGGCAAAAATCTTGTCAATCAGATTTTCTATTCTTAAAGAATCTAAAGAACTCCAGTCTGCCCCACTGTTCTTCTATGACACATGAATTATTGGATGCACATGCAGTAATAGTAACTCAGATAACTCTCTGGGAAGAGGACAGCAAATAAGAGCAGCACAGAAAAAAAGCTTCTGCAGAAGCTTTAGACTTGAGTTTCTCACCAGCTTTCAGCAGAGAAACATTGTTTTGACATTACCTTGTTTTTGTAGATACTTTTAGAAAGGGCACATCAAGTGCAGTGCCCTTCATACTCTGGGTTCAATGGCACCTTTTTTTTCAGAGCAGCACACAGTGTTGCAAGGCAGTTGAGCTACACACTCACCTTAGCTGTGTGGCTAAACTTCTCAGCATTAAGGGATTGGAAAAAGGGGAAAAAAAAACCCATGCAAGTTTTCAATAAAAGTTACTGAGGTTTTCAATAACACATAAGAGCTTGGGTGATGCTCTGGGCTTTTCACATACGGCCCGTGGTATCACGTTGCGGCTGTGACATCAGCGCAGCTCTGACACAGGAGCTCTGCCCACGCAGCTTGACTCAATATTTAGTTCTGCAGTTTTCCTACTCCTTCAGAAAAAGATAACTGGGACATTATGGTGCCAAGTGTCATTCCACTTCCAAGCTCAAGCATATGTACCAAACACCTCCTTTTTAGCAATAACTTGCCGACTAACTCGTCAGTGTCTCAACTGAGATGCTGCTGCATGCAGGGAGGTTTTCAATGAACTGGAAACGCACCTACTAAGGCTGGGTAATAATTCTTGTGATAATTAAACAAAGTTCTTTACTTTTTTCTTTTTGAACAGCAATGTGAAGAGAAAATCACTTCAAACTAGCATAACACACAAGTCTAAGACCTGTGCCAGTATGGATATTTAGGATGAACTACTTGAGCCTAGATTTTACCGAGTACTTAAGTTCAACCCCTCCTAGCACTCAGCTGGAAGCATGCAGAATCAACCCCATGCATTTGGGTCAGAACCTTCCCACATGCCCACAAAAATACAAGTGAAAATCATCACCCAAATTTTGCTAATTCACATAATCCCTTTCTCAAGGAAAAATATGCTCGTCTGAAACTGACTGGGGAAGAGCCCAAGGCAGCACAGGATAAAACAATGGACTGAGTCTCCAGTCTGTGCTGCCTAATGAAAAAATCTTGAGGGTATAGCAACATGTACAGCATTTACCTGTGGGAGCGTTGCTCACTCCTGAACTAGGGTATGAGCACCTAGCTCAGGTAAGCAACAGTGACCCAGTTACCTGCAGACTCCCTGTGCTGTACTCGCTGCATCCTCAGCTACAGGGATCACATGGTAATATCAAACCAAGCAGCGAAGCTTGAATTCAGGTCTGCAGCAGGCCAGCAGCATCCACTTACACTCAGCAGACACACTCTGAAGCACAGAAGACTGGCAGCAAGTAAATATTTCCCTCGGCTGAGGTCTTACCTATACTGCAAAATGCCTATAGCACAGAATGCAACTGGAACGAGTGTGGGCAAACCTTATCCAAGTAATTAAATCTAACAAATTCACCCAGTGAGTCCAGGCAAAGGTAAGGACAGGCTTCAGCCCAGGCCAGCAACACGAGCACAAATGCAGGAAGCCCAGCAGGTTGCACATCCTGTTCCGCAGCATCACCAGGGCTATTCTTAGCTGCAGGAGCTGGTGCAGGAGGGAAATGCTGGGAAGCCGACCAATGCTGTACTAGAAACAGAGCTTGGGTGATGGGGGGTGGGGATTGCCATTTGGTCTCAGCAATACCTTAAGGTTTGTGTTGATTGTCAGAAGAAAAAACAACAACAACAACAACAACAACAAATTGAAAAAAAAAACCAAAAAACAAAAACCTAAACGGATAAACCAAACCACAAATATATATAAATGCTAGCCAAAGTTTCAGTGGCAAGGCATTCATGCCAGGCTTGGGATGCTAGCACAGATCAGCCTGAGAAGGTGCCTGCTGAAAGTGCTTCTCTTCCTGGAGTCAGACACTCCCATCCTACCCTTCTCCTGTGGCATCAGCTCCTCCAATGGAAAAGCAGCAGGGAGTTGTTCTGGGAGCTGGCTCTGGTCCTTGTGGTCAGGCAGCTATCTGCGGTGGGTCTAGGAATGACTTGGGGGAAGGTACATTTAGCAAAAGTAAGCTATAGACCTGAAGCTTCCCTTCCTGCTAATTTAAAATTCCCACACCATCATGCCTCATAAAGGATGTTCATAGTAAGTTCAAATCTCATCTTTTCATGAAGAGGTAGAAGCAGCTTTGGAAAATGGCAAAATTCAAGCTCACATGCAGTGCTTACAGCACAACCAGACATACCCTTCTGCACTTATAACTAATAATGTGGAATAATTTTTCCCTCTTGAAGCAGAAAAAGAAGCTGCTGAAGGGCTCCAAAATGGACTCAGCACTGAAAGCTTATTAACAGCTCAAGACAGGTACTGCTCACCATCCTGCCCTTCTCAGTACTAGTGCTGGCAGCTGCAGTCAGTCCTTTCCTCCCAAAAAAACCTGGGCAAACTGCAGTGTTTCTGAACTGAAACAAATGAAGCTGAAAAGCACCAAAGCATCTTCTGCTCTAAAGCAGCTTTCTTCCAAAGACATTGAAAGAACAGTACAGAGTCCTCTTAGGAAGCCTACCTTATTGACCCTTATGTCAGATATTTAACCACGGCAAATTAATAGGTCAAGAAGATTTTATTCTTTTCAAAAGCTGTTTTCCTTTGAGATAAAAAAAAATACCTTTTGTATAATTAACTCTTCATGATACTAGAACTGAGCAACTGTTCTTTTAATTGGACCTGGAACCCAGACAGCTGGAGGCCAGGACTTTAAAACCCACTTAATAATCTCCACCTCCTCTATTTGTGCTCTTTTTATCTTTTAGATGTTCTGGGAGATGGTGAATATGCATTTCTACTAGTTAGATTCCTTTCTGGGAGCTGATCTGAGAAAGAAATCCCAACTAAATGTATTTGATAGTCAAGAGCTCCATTTATTTTCTCAGCATTTTAATACTTAAAAACAAACAAACAAAAAGAACAAAAAAGAACATTATTCTTTATTTTAAAAGAAGGCAAAAAGAAATATCATCAATGAACAAGCTATGCCAATTATATTTTAACATTGTTCAGAAACAGGATCCAGGACATGAAAAAAAAAGAAGCCAAATTAATCCCATGTGCTTTTTGGAGACATACAGATGAAAGATATTTTTCAGCTTTGTGGTTTTGCTTTTCAACTTGTTAGACAACACGGTGAGTGCAAAAAATATAAATGTGAGCCTGCTAAAACATGGTGCTGTACCTCACAGGCAGCTAACCACACAAAGCAAAGGTCACAAGGAATAATCAGACCTTCTGTTATCAGCAAAGCTACGTTTGATTTGGAAAATTGTCAACTCTGGCTTTAGCTCAGGCAAATGGAGCATCCACCTTTTTCTGTCTAGCAGAGAAAGGAAAAGCCAAAGATACTGTGGACCTGAACCACTTAAATGCATACCTAAAAAGGGTGTAACTGATGCTATGCTATGGAACTAAAATAGTCAGAGCATATTTATATGCTTTTAAATATAGTTAGCAGTATTTCCCATTCCCTCCACATGGAACTCAGAACATCTAGTTACAAAATTCACCCCCTCCATCTCCCCTGGTCTCTCCATAGCTGAAGAGATTAGAAAGTGCAGTCAAAGCAGGGGGCAGGGGAAGGAAAATGGCAAGAATCTTTATCCCTTCTCCCCAAACTCCAACAGGCAGTTTTTAATAAATTCAAATGGCCTGATTTCAGAAGCTAACAGCAATGTCAGTTTAGCTAAACTTGTTAACAAGTCTTAGGACACTCAGTGGGCTTTTCTCCCTTTCTTTTTAGAGAATGGGGAAAGGGAATAAATCCTGGAATTATACCAAACTGACAGTATTTCTGCAGCAAATTTAGAGACACTATAGCAGTCCTGATTTTAATACATCCATAAAATCTAGGTACTTTTTTCTTTAAAAGCCAGGCCACACTGGCAGAAGCTTTGGACTCACTCCCACAAGTAATTCCTGGCATGCAAGTAAGTACTCGTCAGCCCAATGAAACTATTTAAGAATACAGAAATTTTCAGGAGTGAGCCCTTGCCATGACTTTTGGGGAGTCACAAGTTGGGGCTGGTTCTTTTACATAACTCTGTGTATGTCCATACCACACACTGCGATGTGGCAACTACAGATATTACCAAAGCCCACACTGAGTGTTGAAAGCAATTGAACTACAATTATTTGGGGTTCCACAAAAACAATTTACTCTGCTAAAAAGGAAGACTAATGGTACTGTGGCTAGCCCACTGAGTGTCTGAATTAGTCCTGCACTGCACCTTAGGTGCAGATATAATCTAGAAAGTGATTCTAAAATAGCATGTTCCTGGATGAGACATAGTAAGGGTAAAATATTTCAGCCAGTGATGTTTACTACATCTCTGACACATTTAATCAGAAGCCTAAACAATCTATATGCTGAAGTACAAACTTGTTTTTCCTTAAAATCAGTGTTCCATAATTGTTTTTATTTTCAAAATTCAGGAATGTGATACACAACGCAATTAGCTCCCTACCACTGCAGTGTTCACTTACATGAGATTCACTAGTTTCATGCTTTGTGGAAAAAAAATAAAATAAAATAAATAGAGACTGTGCAGTGCTTTTGAATGCTCTCAGTATTCTTAAACTGTGATCTTCAGAACAAATCAAGTCTGTGTAACTCCAGACAGGTCAACTTAAAAAAAAAATTGAGCTATTTCACAAGCTAGCAGACTACAGTCGGGTCTCCTACAGCCAGAATGGAGAAACTGTGTTCCTGCTGCTGCACAGCCACCCCCTTGACCTCACTCTATGCTTTCAGGGAGTTTACCATCAAGAGCTAAGGAGACTAAAGGGCCCTGGTAACACCAGCTGGTGCTGCACGTGCAACAGGGCACATGACAGAGAGGCCATGCAACTCCCCCTTCTGCCCCCATCATCATCACCATCATCACTGTCACCTCTGTATCCTGTCCTGATACTTAAAATAATGAGGGGGAGAGCTTTTTGTCTTTTTAGCTAGCCATTGCCTGCAATGGACACAGAAATAGAAAAATATGACTTCTGGCACAAAAAAAAAAAAAAAAAAAAAAAAAAAAAACAACCAACAAAAAAAAATTAAATAGTTTAAAATGGAACTAGTGACTACAACTCCCTCTACTCAGGTGCATTTACTGAGACTATTAACAAATGATGGTAAGTGTTATGACTTATTAGTTGCTCTCTTTTTGTAAGAGCAACAGGAGAGAAGTCAATGAGACCTCTCAGTGCTACCATGGTTTGATTTGTTGGTATTTTTTAAAGTAAACTAAAGAACAGTAGTTCTATGGTACATTAGTGATATATGGCAGAACCTCAACAATTCATACTAACAATTGAGATGAATTTTAAACTAGTGATGAAAATAATTCGTGAAAGTTTACCATAGAAGCAAGGATATACATTTAAAAAAAAAAAATAGTACTTCGTTCATTTCAAAATTTACTTGGTTAATACTCTGTAGTATAGTAGCTGTGGTAGCATACTCGGCAAACGCAGTCTCATACAAAATCTCATTTAACAGTCAACTCTAGATCATATACAGGTAACAGAAAAAAGAGTTAAGATAATTCAGAAAAACAAAAGCATATATAAATACTATATTAACACATTTAAGTTAGTTTATGAGACTATACAACAAGCATATACACAGGAAAAGGTGAGTAATGCTGGTTGCTGCAAAACACCAACATCCCAAGCCAGCACAAAGCCGATCCCACCCATCCACAGCCCACAGCTTCCCGCGAACACGTCTGAGCAGCCAAGGGGCAAAACCCCTGGGCAGTGCTGTGCCGCACCCCGACTATGCAGCCTGTGATGGGACTCCCTGGAAGCGGAGCCGGCCCCTCCATCTTGCCCATGCTTTGGCACACAGCACTTGGCCAGAGCATGGCATGAGATGGAGGGCTGGTCTTGGCTCCACAGACTGCACAGTTAATGCACAACACTGGTAATCCACCCATGGATAATCGAGAGTTGACTGCAATGCTTTGCTGAGAGCTTGGGTAAGACCACTGACATGACTTGGGCCAATCTGAGTCTGATGAGCAGCAGGACTATTTTTTGTACTATTTAGGAGTAATTATGATGCAAGACACAAATTAGAAATGCAAACTAGGGAAGTGTTCTGTATCTGGAGGCAAAGCTGCATTCCCTTCACTAACAAAACATTCTTTTTAAAAAAATCTATATTTAAATACTGTTAAAAACCTGAAAACCACAGCATCAAAGAATTTCATAAGGCCAAAACTATCCTCAGTTCCCTCTGGTTGTGCCTAGGTATTGCAATACATTTGTAGTAGTAAATGCCAGGTAATCTAGTAGCTCATCCTCTTTCCAGTGCCTTCCAGTAACAGATCTCAGAGCTCTTCACACAATACTTAAGCCTCACAACACCCCTGTGAGGTAGGTATTATCCCCATTTGAAGACAGGGAAACTGAGGCAAAGTGTTTATCATGTCCAGAGTCATAGAGCAAAGAATGGAAGATCTGAGTTGTTTTCCAGTTTTGCACACTAGAGCAATCCGTTAATCACAAGACATTAGTTCCCGTACATAACATGAGAGTGGATCAAAAGGGCCAGGGTTTTAGATTAGATTTCTGGTGTTTTATCTTTCAACTCTCATCTCATCTCTGCCAGATTCAGAGTCCACAGAGCAGTTTCTCCTTTCCTAAAGTGTAAATTGGCAGCACACTGTAACAGCTTCTTTAGAGCCAGTTGTGAATTAACTGAGTCAAGATTTTAAACCATCGATTCAGATACTGAGTAAGTGAAATTATGTGATACATAAACATCTCAAAGAGTGAAATACAGTGAATGAAATCTTACTCCCTGCACCACTTCCTCAAAAGTCAGTGGAGGGCTCCTGAGGACACAGTGGGGGACCAGGACTGAAATCACTGCAAGTGTTTACAGACACACTCAGCTAGAAGCAAAATGCACCTTTACATTACCTGTTGGGGAGCTGCTGTCTGTGCTTGATAGCAGGAGTTACATTGTCAGTGCTTGGCAGACCTTCCCCAACAGAGCACTTACTGACAGAACAAACTATTTTATCTTAGTAAACTCAGCATCAGCTAAGTATTTGTTCATAGCACTGTTGAGTCAAGGGTTCTTTAAACCTCAAAGACTTTCATCACCAGACAGAACTTGGAAGTAAGGGAAAACAGCAGAAAATCCATAAAATGTAAAAGTCTGTGTTACCTTATCGACCAGTCTCATGTCTTGATCACAGAGCAGTACAGAGTAGCCTGAACTGCCATTCTGACAGAAAAGAAGCCCTTTCACATCTATTGTTTTCAACTACCTTGCTACCTTACTTACCTCGCTACCTTACCAGAAGAAGAGGGGACAATTTCTGGCAATCACATGATGTTGTCTTTAAAATATGCTGTGCAATAAATTCACTAGAAAAGCCTTCACATTTTTTATTATTATTACATAGCTTTAAGAAAAATATGTGAAACTGCAAAGTGGTTTCCAGTTTTTAGTAGTTATATTTTTAAAAATGTTCTATGAACTTTGGTTTTCTTAGGGCTTCTAAATAAACAATATATTAAGGTATCTACAAATCAAATATTAAAGGAAAAAGTAGGTCCAAGAAATCTGTAACACAAATTGAATTCCTACTTGCTTATCCCTCAAATACCTTTTCACTGGAAAAAAGTATCTTAATCTGAAGCACAGCAAAAAGTGTCTCTGCTGACATGCTGAAACTGGTTTTCTGAAGTGTTACAGCATGGGTGCACTTTCTGTCTGTCTCAGTCAAACAAAGTCAACACAAACACATTTTATCATGACAGTGACATTATATTCTTTAAAACAAGCATTCTATATTTAGCAATATGACAAGAACAAGGACTTCAGCAATTACACTGTTTGGCAAAATTGCATCTCAAACGTCTGTCTCTTCCTCTTGCAACACAGCTGTTGACAAAGTCTCCACAACTCAGGTAGCACCCTTCAGGGAGTTACAAAGATGACTCAAACTGCTCATTTTGATCGGTGTTCGCCTCTAGCTTCACTGAAGGGATGCTCTCCGACTTAGTCCTCCTTGTTTTCGGAAATTCAATGACAACTTCTGAACAAGAAATACTAAGTGACGAGGATTTTTCTGTCTTCTTTGCAGTACTATCTTCTCCTGTTCCGCAACACTGCTTCAAAGCACATTGAGTCCTGCAAGGCAACTCACATTTCCCTCTCCCTGACTCAGAGCCAACGCTGGCAAACTCAGGCTGAATGGTAGTTGCATGAATCCCTTCGTCATGAAAGATCTCTTTGATGCGCTTGGCCACCATCATGTATGTGGAAGGGTCAGGACACTTGATGTGAGCAGTGCCAATGATCCTACTGCCTGCTAGCTGCCAAATGTGTAACTCGTGGATTGCTTCGACTCCTTCGAGGGTACGTAACTTTGAGTTCAAAGAATGGACATCGATTTGTTTGGGAACAGTCTGTAGAAGGATGAGGGCTGACTCCCTAAGTAACGGATAAGTTGTGTAAAGGAGTATACAGACCATAATCAAACAGAGGACAGGATCTAAATATAACAACCAGCAAGGACCAGCCACCGTAATACTCTCTTGCTCAGATTTGTTAGCTCTGCCAAGTGCTTGGGATAAAGTAGCATTTTCCATGCAATGATTATTGACACATGGATTAAAGCAAGGCCCATCTTCAGGGCATGGATTCCACAAGCCATAAAAGAGTAAGGCATTTACTACCACAATGACTGAACCTAAGGCATCTCCAAAAACATGCAGAAAAACTCCACGCATGTTAAGCTGTGCACTAGAGTCTTCTTCAACTTCCTCTTCATCCAGAGGATAATGGCCAGCATTCCCATTTACTTGTACGTCACTCATGTCATCTTTCATATCACCTGACAAGAAAACAACAAAACAATTAGGCATGAGCTATAATACATGTTACTGTAATTCCTTATAAAATCATATCCAACAGTAATCATGGCACGCTGAGTATGAAAATGAAAAGCAACTCAACCCACACGCTTAGCAACATCTTCTCTGGCTGAGGAAAATTCAGTTTTCCCAATAAGTGATCTAAATAATCTAGAAGGCAACTGTTTCTACATGGAGATTAAAGATGTGCAGTGGCAAAGAATGAAGATGACTACATTCTAACTTACTCTACTGAAAAACTCCTTTCACCTTTTCCAGCTGTTTAACCATTTGCCTATTCACTGCTTGTTTCTTAAAACTAAATGCAGAATTGCAGAGGATATGTAAAAAGCTGGTTTAAGTAGCTCAGTTAGTTACATTTGCTCCTTCTTTTGAAACACTGATAGACCGACTGATTGCTAAAATCTCTCTTTAACCATAGGACTGCATTGCTATTTCATATTAAAATTTGAAGCTAGAAGTTCAAAAGCTGTATGAATACAGCTGTGTAGTAGCTTCTTTTCAGGTTTACCAAAGCCTTTTCAAGAGGCTTGTGAATTCAAGGAAAAGGTAGTTGTTCCAAGATGGTGCATGGAGATAGCATGACCATGAGATACAATCAACTGAAATTTCGGATCTGAAACGCAGTTTACCAGCAGAATTGACTATGGGGCAGCGTAAGTTATCATTGAAATTCTCTGAGGATATGAACTACTGTTATTTATATTTAAAAATAAATAAATAAATAAATAGTAAAATTATAATTTTAATGCAAGTGACATACAGCTGTTGAGTTGTGACATGAGCTGTTGAGTGACACCCAGATTCTGATGTCCACAGTCATATGTCATGGACTGTGCATAAATTAACATTTTAGTGCCCTCCTTTGTCACAACTGTCTGCAATATTTACCATTCCAACATAGCTAACCAGCTGCATGGGAATAAAGACACACATCATTACAAAGAAGAATCCTTTCTGAAAGAAAATCATCTTCCAATGTTCAAATTGAAGAGAACTGTACATGATTAACTTCCTGTTTATCTTCAGAAGTTCTTCTTTGGATACTTCCAGTGCTAAAGCAAGTAACAGGCACTGGCCCCTGGCCTGACAAACTGAAACAAGGAGCTCTTACTGCTTCTGAGGTTATTGAGTTCAGAGCTTTGTAAACATTAACACATTAATAAGACGTGCAGCTTCTGCTGTTCTGCCCTCATGGCTGCGATTCTGCAATTGCAGAGTGGCACAAGTCCTCTCCTCTCTGAAGAAGGAGTGGGCTCCTACCAAGGCTGAGTTCCAAGCCCCAGCTCATTACCTCATCCAGTACGCTTCTGCCCTGAAGCTCCAGCTACATTTTCCACACTACCTCTAAGAGTTATGGAGCATGGGACCTGTAACTTTCCAGAGAATTAAATACATTAGAGGGAAATATGTCAGGTTACAGAGTTCAGACCTCAAGGTCCATGATGAGAACAAGGAAAGAGGAACGCTCTACTTTGTACCAAATATTTGGAATAATGGAGATCTGAAAAGTCAGTATAGATATCTGTAAGAGTGGGTAACAGGAAACATAGTTCCAGAAAGCTCTTGAATGTTTTCTTAATGACAAATGGTTAAAACATGTCCATTTGAAACATGCTCATTGAAATGTACCAATAAACTGATTATTTTACATAAAGTGCATGCACAGAAATGCCTGTGCAGGACTAGCCCCTAAGGCTATGCCTACTTTTCACTTCCACCTTAGGAAATCAGGACTACCCCACTCTGCGATTTCTAACGAAGGCACAGGACCACCCTTGTCTCCATCTCTACATCTTACATTTTCTCCCAAGCCTCAAATCACCTTTACCTGTAACTTTTCCATAGGCAAACTATGAATAGCTCCATCCATTACATAATCATGACAGGGCACAGAAGGAAATACAAACTTATTTTAAAGTTTCACTGTGACCAAAATTATGCCCTATTACCATCTAAATACCCACAACAAATTATTTGTTGTTGCTAGAAGCACATCCATGAGACATTCCAGACAAGTTAGCTCACAACAATATGCATTTTAATCTATGCTATAACCTTTGGGTCTAACTAGTCCAAAACTTAGCTAAAAGCACAACTTTTCACCATTAAATAATAACTCCCAAGCCAAGGTATGTATGACACCAAGAATTAAGAGAATTTTATACTGTTTGAAACTAATTATTAGGATACCTTTGTTGGAATTAAACCAACATTAAGAGCTTATTATGTGGTCAAGAAAATGGTGTAGTATATTCAGAGGAACTTTCCAATTCTCTTGAAAAACTTGTCTTTCCAAAGCCAGCATGCAGTACCAGAAGCAGAAACTAAGTTTCTCAAATGTGTATTGGAACCTCTGACCACAGAAAACCTGAAACTGTAGCAAAGTTCACACCGATCAATTAAAGCTCCCTTTAAGCTACAACAATGGTCTGCTGAAGTCGCCCTGAAACTGAAGGAGAGCAATTGGTTCCAAAGCCTGAAGTCCATTCCTTCTGGCGACAAGGATTCCCTAGGAACAGAGAAGTGGCAATCACGCACACCTTTCACTCCACTAGCACGCAATACTAGGCTTCGACCAAGCGGCTTCAGAATGAACTATCCAGGCTTCTGGATTCATTTTCAACTAACCCAAAAACTCCTATCCATGAAACCGTTTAACCACAATCGGGAAGGGAAGATTTTAAACACATGTCTGTGTGCAGGTGAGTGGGAAGGCACATGCTTTAGAAAGCTAAAGAAAAATTATTCCAAGACACCACACGTGCACCCTGACACCAGCATGCTCCACATTCCGGCTTCCACAGTTCTGACTGGCAATTTCCAAGACTTCCTCCTATTTAATACCGATGCCATGAAGAAGCACAACGTTACGGCAGTGGAACAGACTTCAGTACGTGTGGTTTAGATGGAGAGTAGCTTCCCAGGTAGTTGGTAACTGACCCAATGGAGCAATCCAGCTGCCGGGACCGAGCCGCACTCCATTTGATGTGCAGCCAGGTCGGATGGCACTAGAAGAGCGTCTTGTGACAGCTCGTGTCGCTAGGCAAGAAACGCTTGTCATGTGCCTTCCCTTGCAGAACCAACTTTTTTCCCAGGGCAAACTGCTTTATTCTAAGACTCTTTTACACTCTGACCTGTCTGCAAAACAAACATGCAGCTTAGAGCATCCGAAGGAAAGGCGTGAGGAAGAGGTGCGACAGCCATGTGCCCCAAGAGCTGCTAAGAAAGTTTCTCTCCTCTTTCCTAGGAGTGGGGACAGATGGTCCCCACAGAACCCTTACAGAGCCCGCACCAGGTGGGACGACCACCGTCCTACTCGGGAAAAGGATCCCTCCCGCTTTTCTACGTGTGGATGGGGCAGCGGCGCTTCCCCGCGGGGCTTACCCAGCTTCTCCTGGTTGACTCCGTTGGAGCTGCTGCAGTTCTCCACCAAGGTGCTGGTCTCCTCGCGGTGCAGCGCAGCCTCCCCGTCCCCGGGCGGCTGCTCGGGCTTGGGGCCGCCGCGGGGTTGCTGCTGCCGGCCGCCGTGCGAGTGCCCGTGGCCGTGGGCGTGCCCGTGGCCCCCGACGCCGTGGTGATTGAAGAGGCAGAGCCCCAGCAGGTTGATGATGAGCCCCGCCACCCCCACGGCGATGACCACCAGCGGCTGCTGGATCTCGTGGGGCTCCGTGAAGCGCTCGATGGCCTCCAGCAGGATGGTGAAGCAGAGGGCGGTGAGGAACACGGCGTTGACGAGGGCGCCCATCACCTCGGCCCGCACCCACCCGAACGTGTTCTTCTTGGTGGCGCGGGTGCGCTGGGCGAAGCGCACGGCCACCAGCGCCACGACCAGGGCCATCACGTCGGAGAGCATGTGGAAGGAGTCGGAGAGCATGGCCAGCGACGACGTGACGCGGCTCACCGCCACCTCCACCACGAAGAAAAGGAAGGTGAGCGCCAGCATGCACAGCAGCCGCGCCCGCCGGTTCTGCCAGCACCGCGGCCCGCCCGGACCCTGCGCCGCCATCCCCCCGCACATCGCGGCTGCCCCGGCGGGGGCGCGAGGAGCGCGGCGGGCGGTCGGAGCCCCGAGCTCTCGGGCGGCCGCTCCGCTCCGCTCCCCCCGCGCCGCCGCCGCTCCTTCCGCAGGCGCCGGGCGAGCAAACTTTGCACCCGAGCCCCCTCACTCTTTTCACACGGAACCCGAGCGCCGCCTCGGCCACGCCCCCACCCGCGCCCCATTGGCCGGCGCGCCCTGCCCGCCCGGCCGTGCCCTCCCGCCCCCGCGCCCGGCCCCGGTCGCCATTGGCCCGCGCGCCCTCGCGACAGCGGGGCCCCGCCCCCGCCCGGTAACGCCCAGCGAGCCGCGGCCGCCCCGTTCCGCCCGCCCGCGTCTGAAACGGGAGGTGGGCGGAGCCACGCGTGACGCGCCGGGGAACGACGGACTCCCATTGGCTCATCCCGCCGGCTTTCTCCTCCCGCCCCGCCTCCGCAGGCCCCGCCCGCGGCGAGCGGGACTCGTGCAAAAGGTGCGCTTCACACGGCCCCGGCCCCGCGCGCGCCCGGGGGCGGGGCTCCCCCTGCGGGCCGCGGGGGCGGGGCCCGGCGTGAGGGGCGCTGTGACGTCACGCGCCTGAGCGGGGTTTTCGGGTGGGATTTGAGCTTTTTCTGTGAGTTTTTGCGGAGGGGTTTCTGTTTAATTCTTTTCCTGTTCGTGACACTGAGGGCGGTAAGAGAAGTGCGGACGCGAACAGTAATAACTGAGCGCGTAAAGAAATTCGAAAAAGAAGTTTTGCTTGGAGTTTTGAAAGGCTGTATAATATAAAAACATATTCATAAAAGATATAATAATTGCGCTAATATTAAATAATAATTATTAAATTTTAAAATAATTGTTTTATAATTTTGTAGCAGAAAATATGTAAATGCTAAAAAGTCAATCCCTGGACACTCTTTGGTTTGTTGCGCTTGTAGTTAGGAAAGGGAAAGCAAGTGTTTGAGGCGTCCAAAAAAATCACAGAAGGGTAACCACAAAATTTTTAAAAAGAAAAAAATAGCCGAAGTTACAAAAAGGCAGAGCTGACCTCTTACTTTGCCCACTGTGTTCCAGGGAACCGACAAACACAGCAGCAAGAGGAAGTGTGAAAGAATATTCCATGAGCAGAGCATGGAGAGGAGACAGCAGCCTTTCTTCACCTCTTTGCAGCTGTAGAGATGTAGCTGTGTGTGTTGACTCATAGAGGCAGGAAGATAACTGGTGCCCTGAGAAGGAATACTTAGCCAGAACGCAAAATATTTTTCCTATACTTGGAGATTTCAAAGGGATTGTGATTCAGGATCTGTGCAAAGGTTCCTGACTCCATTTCAGCAGTAATATGACATAAGGAGCTCCCAAATCCACAGTGAAAGCATTATCAATGAGAATAACTGAGAGCAGTGATTCAGGACAGGCTTCCCCTGTGCTTGGCAGCATCCCCACGAGCCCACACATGGATATCACACTGTTATCCTTGTGTGCCATCCCCTCACCTTTGCTTAACCTTCCTCACATGGCAGAGCTGGCTTGGGCACCACAAGCACTGCTGTGCTGACCTATGACCCTGAACCCTGTTTTCTGTGAGAGTATCCTCGTGTCAAAATCCGGGTGTGCTACACACTGGACGTAGCGGTAGCAGCCCACAGAGAATTTTTTAATGACCATTGTAAAGACAGTCAGCAATTGGATTACTATAACATTCTCCTCACCTGCCTGGCTTCCCGTTGCCCTAACATCACTCACTAAGAAGTAAATAACCGGGAAGCTGAATGGCAATTACACGGAAATGAAACATTCCCATGTTGTGTCGTCATCACTCCCACACAGGGCATTAGTTAACAAGGAAGAATTGCCCAAATTTAGGATATATGGTTCAAAGAAACTGGTACAGCTCAAGCCTTCTTTAATTCCTGCAGGTGAAGTGGCTCCCCATTTTACAGGGATTGCTGTTAATCCAATGGAATTTAGCTAGGAAGGAAAGGAGGACAACAAGTTTGGTGTCTCTCATTGTCTCGGCTTCAGGCATTTGTGAAACTGGGTTTTAGTTGCCACTGGGGTGTCATTATAATTTTCTTGATTAAAAGTATTTAGTCCCCTCCTGAGAGAAATAAACCGGATATCAATATCAGTAGAACCCTGATGAATTAAACTTCATTATAAACTGTGTCAAGAGCTTTGCCTGATTTAAGGAGGGGAGTTGGGGCTTTTTGGGCTTCTTTCTTGTATGCACATGATGTCCAGATCAATTTGTGATCCTTTTAACATCACTGTAAGACCTCCTGATCTGCACAAGGGATACCCATGCCACTGATCAGTGTGCTTCAGCCTTCCACTTACAGCATGGCATCTTGTTGATCCTTAGCCATGTCCAGGAATAGCTTTTTGTCCTGCTTTACCAGGCTGAATGTTGAATTCCACTCGGGGCCAGAAGCCACAACACATGGACCACATACCCCAGGAGAATGGGAGGGTGTGGTTTCTTCCCAGGCAGGGAAGAAAAATGGTTCCTGAGGCCTTCCACTGCTCCCTGATGAATAGAGTTGGGCGTATAGCTTTGACCCAGCCACTGTTCTCTCCATGGGTTTGAAATACAGGGACTTTGATGAATGATCCCCTGTGGCAACCCAATCCTGCTGCCACCATGCCAGGCATGGACCGACAGCTAGACCACACAGGAGTTCACGCTGCTACCTCTTCTCTACACTCTTTATTGGAAACCAGTGGGCTGTATGCTGCTGTTTCCAGGCTTTTCTATTGTATTACTGTACACCAGTAGCCAAGAGGAACAGGGATAGTTCCTGAACTTAGGGCCGTCCATCTGGCAACCTCATCAATTTTAAGATTAATGGGCAAGTGACTGATACAGGTACCTAATGAAACCCTAAATGGTGTTTTACAGGAGACACAATGTTCCTGCTTATGCTTTTAGGGAGAATACTTTGTCCTCAGAGTAGGGAGGACTCTGGATTTTTTGTTGGTTTATTTTGTTGGGTTTTTTTTAAGCTTCCAGGCATTGTTCATTACTCAAAGAATTCTTTCTCAGCTCAGCTTCCGGTCCACAGATGTGGAAGGACCCATCTAAAATCTGTTTACTTACCATAAATGCTCTGTGTTCCAAGGGGAAAAGTAGCTGTGGATGCCTGGCACACAGCTTCCTCCCCCCCAGAGCCAGGTGACAGGTCTGAACAGAGGGCTGCTGCTTGTCACTTGTCCTGTGGCAAAACGTTTTGTACTGGGTCCTGCTGGGCTCTCCTGAGCCAGTCGAGCACTGTGTGAAGAACAGGACTTTGGCTGTGAGTTTTGCTATTACTCAGCATGTTTGCTGAGTAAATAAAGCCACTGCTTTTTCCCTTTGAATTTCTGCGCAGGGTTGCAAGTGGAGAGATCTCCACCATGGAGGGCTCTTCATCACTCTGTGCCTTTCCACTTGGAAAAGGTGAAACCCTGCCTATAAGCCACTGATGCAGTCACATATTACAGAGCACACTGCCTCCTTTTAACACCTAACTCTTCCCCTTTCTGTGCAGTCATCAGACCTGTCGGCTTTTAATGAGGGCTTGTGGGACTGTGGCAAATATGACTCCATCTGTCTGTTCCACTTCAAGGCTGTCAGTGTTCATTTTAGGCTGCATTTCTCACAGGCAGTGTCTCTCTCTCTGGTAGCTGTCCTTACAAGGTTTCTTCAAATTAGATGCAGTCAGCAACACCAAAGCCAAATAGGAGCACTCACTGCCCAGTTACCTGCATAAAAAAAGGTTGTTCCTTGTAATGAGAAATAGCACAAATGAAAAGTGAGTATTACTGTTCACATAGCTCTAGGTTGGATTCACTGTTATGCACTGATTCAGGAAAGCAGCTTTATCAAGGAAAGGACTTAGACATGTGTTTGCAGTTAATTAAAAAGCCTTATTTGAACAGAGGCAAGTTAGGCATGTGCTTACATGCTTTTGTTTGTGACATGTGAAGAAAGACTATAGCAGTAATTGGCAGTGAGATAGGAAATGAAGGACACCTTGCTCTCTAAAGAGATTTCTTTTTCTACCTGGTTACTGTGTCTGTGAAATCTGGGGTCTTTGGAAGTCAGTGGCAGAACTCCAGGCAAGTTGAGTGGATCAGTATATCATCTGCTATACTTCTTATGAACCTTGCAAACCAGATTAAAAGCCCTTTTTTTTTTCTTTCCTTCCAAAACATTTTCTCCCTAATGAAGATTTTTAAAATATGCCTCTCTTATGTCCAGTTTTGATCTTTCCTTTATTTTGCATTTTTATTTCAAGCTGTTCACTTGATTCAATGGCATTCAGTATCCTGTAACTGTTCCAGAACTTTGGGCACCATTAGCTGTATGCCAATCTGTAATTTTTTCTAATGAACAGGCATGCCCTTTTTGGTGGACTAAAGAGCATTTCCTGGCTGCTTTGATTACCAGTTTGTCTGCTTATGATACAAATAGTATTTCCTTAAAATCCACAAGTAAGCTGGCAAAATAGTTGCTCTAATCAGCTGTGAAATTAATACTGATAAGGTATTAGTTAGAACTAATGCCTTATCCAGCCAGTGCTTGAGTGGATCCAACTAGAAAAATCACCACCATATTAATCATTAAAGGAAAAAAAGGCAGGTTTGTGATGTTACTCACTTTTGCACACAGTGTGGCTCTCTGGTGGAAAGAGTAACAATGATTCAACAGGGATGGGAAAATTCTGTAAATATGGAATTTTGGAATAAAAAAATATCTTTGCATCTGATTGGTTCATAATATTTTTAATTATTACCAAAATAAATTATTATCCTTCGTATGGCATTTTCCATAAATCATACTGTTAAGCTCTGCCTTTTATTATCTTTAGAAAGAACATGAGAACAAGCCAATTCTCTTGGAGCCATGCTAATGAGTATCAACGAATCAATGGGTAATTGCTGAGGACAGACACTGAGAGAGATATGTGCTAATCACTGCTGGGGCCTGCTACACCTATTTACAGTATCAGGTCTGATCAGAGAGCTCACAGTACTTTCTGGTGCCCAAGCTGGTTAACTGGGGGCAGGGATTTCCTGTCACAATATGATGCTGGTTTTCATTGGTGAAGGATCTCTAGATGGTCTCTTGTTGGAAGAAGATCACTCAGGTCCTTTGAGGTAAGTCCCTACAGGAACAATTAATACTGTAGGAACTCATAAACGTGCATGTACTGGCATTGGAAAAGGCAGTTCAAAACTAGTTCAACAAGTGCAGCTGTGAGTCGTGGGAAGCTGCAGAGCACCTCCATGTAGTGCTGCAAAGAAGCAATGCCCTTTGGTGGCACATTTTGCCCTCATGAATGGAGCTGTGCTGGTTTACCTCCATGTCTCCTGGGAGCTCAGTGACATCGAGGGCACACTGTGCAAAGACCTCAGTCTCGGCAACTGAGCTAGGCTATGTAAGAACATGGTACCAGAAGAGCAAGATCCCCAGGCAGGTTGGAAAGGCAGCCATCCCCCTGGCTGTGTATATGCAGAGTTTACAGGTTGCTTCCTGGAACAGCCGTGAGCGCAGGATACGGCACATCCTATCATTTCTGCTCTGTGAGGCAGGCCTGTGTGCAGCATGGCAAAGAGCCTGGTGGCACAGGACGTGTAGGGCATGCTCAGGCTTGGGGCCCCTGTGCAGCACATCTTGACAGGCTCCTGCCCTGACCCAGCACCAACAGGTCTGATCTGGAGGGCAGCCTCAGGCTCACCTTCCCCAGCAGCCCAGGTACTCCTGGTGTTTCCAGCCAGCTCACCTACCCACACACTGCTCCTGCTGTCACAACACACACCAGGCAAGAGCTGGAGCCTTCTGTCCTGACAAAAAATATGTAAAGTCATTCAACTGGCTGAACGATAGCATACTCGTCATTTTACCATTTAGGTATTAGATATTTACTGTGTCAGCTTGAGATAGATGAATTTGCCTTTATTACACAATAAATACTGATGCTTTGACTTGGAATGTGATGCAATCTCAACTCTGAGACCTGCTGGACACTGCTGCTTTTCCCAGATACCATATGTGGCCTTCACATAAGGATGGAGACATGAAGGCCTCTTTTTAAGGATCAATTATATTTGATGTTTGTCAAATCATATTCCAAGGCAGTAAACATAGGTTATGTTCTGTAGCTGCATCTATTAATTTTCAGAACTGCCTTCTACAGAGGCCATTTTTTGTTCTCAGGTTAAGATGGTCCAACTAAAAGCTGGTTCCAAACTGGGCCACTGCAAGTTGCTCTCAGGAATTATATTCCTGCTCCTAATCAGGCCTCAGATCTAGCAATCAGGGTGTGTGATGTCATGAGGGGCATAAGCTTTGCCTGCCAGTGCAACCAAAAACCAAATTATTTTTCATCTCCATTGCTTTTCAGCCAGTTCAGTAAGCTAGTCCTATTTACCTAGGGCAGCAGGATTGCTAGAGCTGACACACAGGACCATGTAATTAGGGCAGGGAAAAGAGTGTGACTACATACTGGCATCTACTGATGCTGCTCATGAAACCACAGCCTCAACTGGACAATAAGGGAGGAATTCATGTTTGGAAATCGGTAGCTGATACACAAACATTTTATGATCACGAGTCTCCCTTTAGAGTCAGCAGAGATCTAATCAGCTTTGTCACTGGAGTCTGGTGGTTTATCTCCTCCTACAGTGCTCTGTACTTGATTAGATGAGTTCCAGCCTTAGAGTGCGCATTTCTGTCCTGGATTATAAAGAAAGCTGGTGTAAATTGCTTGGAGATTAGGTCAATGGGTAATGAAGTGGCTCCTGCCCCCACTGTTGGTTTTGCCCACTATAAGACAAGGATTTTCCTTATTCTTTCATTAAAGAACATGAGCTAAGTGAGTTCTTTAATGTCACAAACTGAGTAATGCCAGCAGGAAGAGTAGAATCCAGTGGCCTGTCCTGCCAAGACCAATGGTTATACCAACATGCTAGGAATGTCATGTTCAAGGCTGCATCTCCAAACTAAAATTCACAGGCATAGATAGCATCAGCCCTGGGCAGTTGACAGTTCCCTCAGAAGCAAACATAAGGGATGGCTGCTTTTGGAAAGCAGGTCATTTATGTAGGTGGTTAGGCACAGAAGAGCCTTACTTGGAGCATGAGATTTCAAAACAACTTCATCCAAATCTTATGAGCTAATTCCATACAGTTCATTATCAATGACTATTTGCATAGCAAAAGAGTGACTGTGAGCATTGTTTCTTGCAAGCTTTATTTGTGTTACCCTGCTTTACATCTAGCCAGATGTTTCTACCTTAATGTTTGGGGAAACAGGGGTTCATGTCGGCACGGGTGGATTAAATGATGT